>NC_134521.1:12615000-13215000 GCF_027942865.1 Odontesthes bonariensis | reverse complement strand
CCAGCTCCCCCCACCTGCTCTGCCACCCAGTCGCTCAATAGAAACCATCGGCACAACAACTCTCGGCCTTGGTTGCCATTTAGCCCATATCAGATCCCCACACCTTTCATGTCTTGCCAAAATCCACTAGCAGCCAGTTTATCTGGTAGGCCACATTCACAACCTGAACTGTCCAGATCTGGAAGCAATGATCAAAGTCTTGTGTCTGACATTCCCAGCCACAAAGCAAAGGCCAAGCAGAAGACTGGTCCACCCTCGGTTAAGGGTTTCACTGATGAACTGCCATACACTCATATTCCTGTTAGAAGACCTGACAAGTCACATCCTTCTCTGTAGAGTCTCTTGATTTTGTGGTGGATAGTGGGTTGTGGATGAAAGTTTATCAAATGTTAGCACATATAAAGCACACGACATGAATATTTTGTGAAAACCTATTTGTGCTTCTTATTAACTTGTCATGAAATAATTATAAATATGTGTAAAAAACATTTGTTTAATGATTTGCATGTCAGGATCACCACACATTTACATTACTACTGGCTATCATGTCAGTGTGATGTACATACTAACTTCATTGTGAAAGAAAAAACAACTTTTTAATCGTTTTTAAATATTTGGTTAAACAAATGTCTAAAAACCATCCATCCATCCATCCATCCATCCATCCATCCATCCATCCATCCATCCATTATCTTCCGCTGGTCCGGGGATCGGGTCGCGGGGGCAGCAGCTTGAGCAAAGAGACCCAGACGTCCCTGTCCCCGGCCACTTCCTCCAGCTCTTCTGGGGGGACCCCGAGGCGTTCCCAGGCCAGCCGAGAAACATAGTCTCTCCAACGTGTCCTGGGTCTTCCCCGGGGCCTCCTCCCAGTGGGACGGGCCCGGAACACCTCACCGGGGAGGCGTCCAGGAGGCATCCTAACCAGATGCCCGAGCCACCTCATCTGACTCCTCTCGATGTGGAGGAGCAGCGGTTCTACTCCGAGCCCCTCCCGGATGACCGAGCTTCTCACCCTATCTCTAAGGGAGAGCCCAGACACCCTGCGGAGGAAACTCATTTCGGCCGCTTGTATTCGCGTGTCTAAAAACCTTTAAATTTAAATCAGATTGCATTAAAAATAAACTATTTTTCAAACTCAGATCTGTAACAGATGCGTCTAAAACTTGCCAATGAGAAATGAGGTGAATGTTGAACACTTGTGCACAGTTTCACATTTGAACCACAGTTGTATTTTAGTTTTGAAATGTAAAACTCTTTTTCTTTTCTTAAGAAAAGTATCTTCAAGAAATGTAACTTGCTTTTGTCTTTTTTTTCAGCATTCAAATAAAGATACTGTACTTGTGTTATACTCACGAGCATACCCTTTTACAAGCCTAGGGCATTTTAAATCAATGAGATCAATGCAAAAGGCATGCATTTGTGTCCTTAAAATTTAAATGGATTTGTGAGGTGGATTCCGTTATCCAATACAGATCAGAGTGTGTCTGGATGTTAGGCCTGATCCCTTAAATAAGTTTAACTAAAGTAATCTGTCTGTTTCATTTGTGTACTTCCGTAAGCTTTTTGGGTAAGGTCACCGTGGTTGCACTTCCTGACCTGTACATGTTTGCTTTCTTTGAGGGCATCAACAGTCAAATACACAGCTTCCTCATATGAGGATGCAATATCTCATTCCATAGACCCTGGTTCCCATATGAGGACACATTTTCATTTCTCAAAAACTACTCCTTCAAATCCAGTATTTAGGTTTTTGTGTTCACCAGATTCTGCTCATCTTCATTAGCCAGGAGAAATAATAAAAAACATACAAAACTTAAGTCTAGGACTGAAGAGGTTAAGGCAAAAAACTTATTGTTTCATTGAAGCTAATTGTCTCAGTTCTGAAAAAAATAGTTTTGGCTGCAATCTTAAGCCATTTTCACTCAAGACAATATCTGGAGAAATAAATCTGGACATTGTGCATATTTATCCTCAGACATATTAACACCAGGCGACTGTCAGACAACAGACTGTACATGATAAGAGGTTATAGCCATTGTGATTTAAAGAATTGTTTAAAAAAGAAAAATTACTGTGGCACGGTCCAAAATGTATAGGTCCCAGAACAAGTTCATGTAAGAGACAGCAAATGTTCTTAAACCACAGAAATTGACAAAAGAAAAAGTTTACACCAAATGAAAATGTTTAGAAAATGGAGCATATAGCATATAAAGCATATAGCATATAAAGATCATTCACTATTTAAAAAACAAAAAAAAGAAAGATATGTACTAAAAACTGTCTTTTGATGTGCTTCTCTTTTTTAGATTAATCGCAAACTAAAAATAATTACTTTGCGAGAGTCAAATCAAGAAACTTCTGTTTCTGAAAAACATGTCCAAAAAGGATTAAAAAAAAGGATGCAAAAACCCATAATACACTTTCATGTAGCCCACAGTGACTTTAATGTTTGTTCTGGGACATAATCTCGATCACTGTATAAAACAAGTCACAGGAATAGAAGCAAACTGTTGCTGGAGCAGCTCCTTGTTAGAGACAAACTGTGTGCAGAACTGATGTGTAACATGTAGATGCTCTTCGCTCCTTACTTCTTGCTACGGCAATTTTCATTACATCTCTGCTTATAACAGTGCAGCTTGATTCTTGATTCTCTTAATGTGATTTTTTTTTTTTTTGAGTCTGCCATAACTCGATATGGATCAGGAAAAATGTGTACTTGCAAACTAAAGTGCGCTGAACACAAACATGATCAGCCACAACATTGAAATCACTCACCTAACATTACCTTTACCTTCTTCTTACCAATTGACAAGAACTATACAAGACCAGGAGGTGACCTGAGGTTTCAGGTAACGAGACTCCAGATCCTTTAAATCCTGTAAGTTAAAGGCCAGGGACTCCATGAATTAGATTTATTTTCACAGTGCAGGTGTGACAGGGTCAGCTCGGACACAAGCCAGCCTTTACCTCCCTGCGTCAATTAACTTGTGTACTGTTGATTTGTGCATATCAATAAACAGTACCAGTACACAGTGCTACGCCACTGTGCTGTTAGTTCATTCCATTCAGTTCAATAATACTTTAGTAATGTCACGTCCATGGGCTTTTCCTCATGTTTTTAGTTCTGTGTTTTACCATGTTTTAGGTTATTTCACTTCTTAGTTTTTAAGTTCATGTTTAGTTAAGTTTTGCCATATTTTAGTTTTGCCATTGTTTTTCCCTCAGTCCCCATGTTCAGGTCATTAGTACACTCACGTCACCTGTGTTCATTGTCCTCAGCTGCACTAATTTACCAATCACCCTGATCAGTATTTAGTTTCCAGGTTTCCCCATTCAGTTGTTAATTCCTTATGCTGTTTTCACCATGCACCTTCACGCCACGCCAAGTGATGTCAAGTTAAATTATTCCATGTCATGTCATGTCATGTCAAGTCAAGTCAAGTTATTTCAAGTAAAGTAAAGTAAAGTCAAGTCACGTCTAAAGCTAAGTGCTTTCATGTCATGCCAAGTCTTTTGTTTATTTTGTCACAGTCCTACTCATGTTTTGTTTCCACAGTTAAAGGTGGGGTCTGTGATGTTTTCTGTTGCATTTTTTATCATATTGTCTGAAAACCTCCTCACGACCCCATTGCACCCACTAAAATAGAATGTTTGGAAAAAAAACTAAATCTTTTAGTCCATAGAGGGTGTAGCAAGAGGAAATGTCTGACCAATAGAAGTAATGATGAGAGTTACTTCTATTGGATTCTGACACGCCAATCAACCGGGACAGCAGCTCTTGGCGGAAGTTGGAGGTGGCCAATAACATTTTGGATTTTTTCTGGGAGAAGCAAGTTCTCCATATATGGGCTATGGACCTGTCACGCGTCTGGGGGAAGGCGAGGAGTGTGCGGCGAGGAGTGTGCGGCGAGCTGCGATGCTGGACATTTTCGGCATCGAGCCAGAAAAGGTAACCGCGCTGTACACATCCTCCTTCACTTCTCCAATATCACAGTCCACAGACCCAGAGCCCACAGACCCCCAGTCCAGAGAGCCAGAGCTAGAGTCCACAGAGCTAGCGCCCATAGAGTCCACAGAGCTAGCGCCAGAGCCTAGAGAGCCCATAGAGCCCAGAGAGCCCAGAGAGCCAGAGCCCGCGCCAGAGCCCGTGCCAGAGCCCATAGAACCACAGCCCAAGGACCCACAGCTGCAAGCCCCTCCCTCCCACCCTGGCCACCAGCCAGACTGCCTCCGGCTTCTGCCGCCACGTCACCGGAAGTCTGGCCATCCGCCAGACCGCCTCCGGTTTCGAGCCCCTCCCTCCCTCCCACAGGTTTTTGGGTTGTCTGGAATCCATCCCTTGAGCGGGTGGGGCTCTGTCACGTCCATGGGGTTTTCCCCATGTTTTTTACCTCTGAAAAAATAAACCAAGTTTGCTTTTTACCTCTGAAGTCCGCATCCGTGTCCTGCCAACCCCTTACTGACAAGTAATCCCTGAAAGGAGCATTTAGTTATGCTGATTAAAGTCATGCTATTGTATATGGACAACCAAATTAAATTAAAATCAGCCAACAAACATTTAGAAAGTAGAAGTGCAGCAAACATGTGGGTAAAATCCTCAGAGATCAACATGAATGGATTGAGTGGTTCCTTCTGTTGCCTGGCAACAACTTATCAGTACACACACACTATCAGCAGGTAACACAGGTGAACTTTCTCAGTAAACAACATGGACAGAAATCTAAATGCCAAGTAGCCAGGTACTAGAGTTCAGCCATGTCTCAGTGAAAAAAGCAATTACATTTCCTACCTGATAATCCTGCTACGTCCTCATAAGGGCTCCACACTCATCTATTTTATCCTCCAGTGATCTCACACCTCCCATGACAATCAAGAGAATGAAAAAGCATAAACATCCTCCTCTTTTTTTAATTTTGTTCCTGTTTATTCATCCTTGACATCTCCTTTCTGGATTCACGGCCTTATTCCAGGTATTACTTATTTTTCCCCTCCTCCAAGATATTATCTTCAAGAACAGGCTGTTTACGTGCCTCCTACTACATCCCATTCTTTGGCAGATGCCCATCTAATTAGATAATGAATGATAATCATTCAGGATTAAGTGGTTTGAGTGCTGACACTGATGATGCGTAAATACATGTTTGTAAACTGTTGATAGATCTGCTGATTTTCAAAGTACTCACCAAGAGGAACAAAAGATTTAAAACGTACTTAAATATTAATATTTTCACAAGATATTGAAGCGTGGAAAGGGATAAACTGGCCCGCACTAATGGAATATGAGGAAATACTGCCTGTTTTATCTGTGTCTCAGATATTAATGCCAGGTAAACTAATAATTCATGGATTGCAAGTGACCGTACCAACCCTGATTAATGACATTTAAAGAAATTAACCTCTGAATAGCTTACAAGACAGATTATTGAAATCCTGCTGTCTCTCTTTGTAAGCCAAGAAAAGAAAAAAGGGGAAAAGAGGTTGATTACAAAGTTTTACGGTTGGTAAAAGATTCCCCTCCTGCTCTTGAGGAGAGTTCTATAGCGTAAGAGTTGGTGTTAGAAGGGTCCTCAGCAGTAAAAGGTTAAAGGAGAGCTCCTCTTTATAACATGTTATTATAATACCCTCTAATGTCTTTCCTCTAAGGGAGAAAATTGTATGGACATGGGACCGATCTTACACATCACACTTTACAAGGTACTGATTTGAAGACCATCCATCCATTGTCTATGTCATCTTAAAACAGTTCAGGGCCACAGGGGGGATGGAGCTTATCCTAGTTGCCATCGGGCGAGAGGCGGGGTACACCCGGAAAAGGTAGCCAGTATATTACAAAGGGCCAACACAAAGACCAACATCCATACACACTCTCTCCTGTAGTCAATAAGTCAATAATCAGTTAACCTATGCACGTTCTTGGTCTGTGACAGGAAGCAGGAGTGCCCGGAGAGAACCAAAGGATGGGGAGAACATGCATCCTGAAAGGCCCCATTCAGGATTTAAATCAGAACCTTCTTACTGTGAGGCAACAGAGCTAAACACCACAACATCCTTTCTAATGTCTGTAACATTCATATGTTGGTCTTAAAATGATAATTCTTTTCATGACATGTTGTCAAACTGCACTGTACATCAAGGCCAACATATTTCTAGATGCTAGAAAAATACCCAGTATATCGGTGCTTAAAACTTTCTCAGAGAGGTAAGTATAAAAGTGATAGCTTAAATAGATGAGATAGCCTCTGTAGGCAGTCAGTATGAGTAATTCTCAATAAGGATATAATTTCAAAGTCTACAGAAGCAATACAATGTAGCTGACCTGCTAGTTGGAGGGAAGAAACTAAGTTATTTGCCTAAATTTTTTTAGGAAAAACAAAACATGAAGTTATTCTGTCTGCAATGAAATAAAAGTCAAAGTGAATGTAAATGAAAGGTTTTTTTTTATTTTTATTCGTTGTATTAATAGCTGACAGTGTGCATTTTCTTCCTTTGCCTTGTTGTAATAATTATAATGCAATCTAAAACCAAGGAAAGAAGAGATACAACTCAAAACACAAAAAAACCCTTAATGCTTATTCATGAGTGCACTCAGTGATCGCCAACTAAGATCTCTAAGGCCATCTAGTGGACTACACCTGGAATAACACCAACTTTAATATCATAATATTGCGGATTTACCCTTTATTTGAAGCGAAATTGTGAAAAAAATGTGCCGTTTCTTTTGAATGTACAATGTATGGTAGTACTGAGAGTCAACCATATGACAATTCGTCAGCTTGTGCAAAATTGTATACCAGCTGGGCAGGTACAGTACAGGTCCACACTCGAAAGAATCTGAGTTCACGGTAGGTTACTGTCTAAAACATATTTTAGGCTTGAACTCTATCCAATCATGGAAAAGACAACGACAAATATAATATACGCTGTCCAACTCTGTCATGATGCTTTCTTTAAAGTGTAGATCTGTGACCTGCGTTTCCTACTGTTCACAGTTTCAATCATAACCGGTTAATTCAGTTTAAAAAAAAAAAAAAACGAAACCGTACTCATTTCACTCAAAACACGCGAAGCACACCTACAAATATGGCTTGCGATACAAAATTCACGGACCTCGTCCTCAGCTCAGGTCCACGCGTCTTTTCCAACCATCCTAAACCCAGAGTGGTATCCGCCCATTAATTTTTTATGGAATTTGATTGGTTCTTCGTGGATGAAACCCTCGTAGATCCAGTTGAAGTAGAAAACAAATCATCGTGAACGATGTATACATACTACTGTTGCAAATTATGGAAGCTTTTTACTACTTTTACTTTAAGGGAACAGAGGAAGATATAACATAAACAGCAAAGAGACACTAGAGAAATTCATTATTAACATGTATTGCAAGATACCCGCTCAGCGTAATTTAAACAATATAACTCTCATTAAAACAAAGTCATCTTTAATAGCCTACTGTGCTTTCTTTTTTTCTTCTTCTTCTCTAAATTGCAGTTTAAAGCTTTAATTCCATTGTTGCTTAGCTTATCACACAACAAAGAAATTGGTTTTAACTTACTCAAGTACAACATAAAGGAGGAAAGATACAATTACGAATAAAGTATAAAAACCGACAAGTGAGGCAGTTTTTTTCTTCTTCTTCTACTTTTCTATTTTGATAATATTTTATGTTCCATATCGTCTAAAGTAAGAAATACTTTACACATTTTTCGTCTACACAACACGCCTTTTTGAGAGTAACCCTGGGGTTTGCCGTCTTGGCGTATCGGTTTTTCTATTGGATCTATTTCTATGGCGGAAGCTGCAGTCAGAGGTCAACGTCCAGGAGTAACCTGCTCGCGCATCATCACATCACACCACTCTCTGCCGTTTAGGCGTCTGTTGGGGCTGTGTGACCTCATCATGATGTGATTCTTTTCCCTCATCATCACTGGACCCAGAGATTTCTGGCAGACACAATTAATTGATCGACTTTTTTTTTCACTCAACTTTTTCAGGATTACGTGTCGGTTTATCTCCACCGGTAAGTTGCGTGTCTTGATGTTTATCTTGGTTTCAGCACTCTGTCCATCGTTGCACAGAGAGATTTTTTACACCCATGCTGCTGCAAAGTACACCGGCTGGCAGTTCAGACCGCGCTACTGTATCAGGACCAGTACTGTGGCATGACAGAGGCATTAGCCGCTGCCCAGTAAGCTAGCGTTATTAGCATCTGCGCCGCATCCTGCCTGTAGCTGCTGTACGGTAGGAGGGTAGATTTGACTACACAGGTAACGTTAAGTTGATACAACGATAGCTACAGCGGCTCAGCAGCCAAAGTTGCGTGCATTCACAGCATTATATGCGCGCAGGATTCGGTTTGCTAGCAAGCTAAATGTAGTCGTTGCTATCATTTTGTGATGATCCCCTGGTTAACCTTTGCTGTGTGTCTGGTTGCTGTGCTCGGCTTGTTTTTCTGGTCCCGCAGGCAGCTATCGACAGGTAAGGCGTGCCATACTCAAGAGTCTCTCCTTTCCACTTTCTCGGAGAAGGTGGAAAGAAAAACAGCAAGAGAGGTAGGCTGACAGTTTGTTGTCTCCGCGAGGTGACAAAACGTTTGGGTTGTAAATGAGCCATGTAAATCAAAACGGGAAAGAGAGGTCTAGCAGGGTCGTAGCTCAGGATATTCCTGTTATTAAAATGAGCCTTTGAATCATTGCATGATGTCTACAGTGGTGGTCTGCGTGGGTCAGTGACTACATTAGCTAAAGGCGTGTTTTGCCAGCATTCATTTCGAACGGCTGGCACAACGAGCACATCCCACGTATGTTATATTTTATAGATTCAAGCAGATGATGCAAAGGCGACTTTTTGAATACAAACCAAAGAGGCTGTGTTGCCTTGCGGCGTGTTAAACACAGTTAAAACGAGGCCTCAAGTATTTCTGGTTTTATAACTTTCGACAGTAGAACGACAATAATTCAAATAGGGTGTATGTGTTTCTGCATGATCAATTATGAATCAATAAGGAGTTGCACAAAATGCCTTCGAACTCACTGTCCGAATCCAGATGTTGCAATATCGACTTTGTGCAATCCACTTTTGCAATCTGACAAACAGCATCGCGATCCAGCCAAAGTTTAACATTGATACGTGAACTCTTGTCCTCCTTTATAACTGCTGCTGTCGCTGCTCTGTGTCTTGTCAGTGTTCGCAGCCTGCTCGTGTCGCCCGGCCATGGCACAGCAGAACGGTGCTGCCAAGAAGAACCCTACTGTTAGGGATTTGCACTCTAGCTTCCTCGTGGGATCAATATCGGAGGAGAACTCTGAGGATGAAATCCAGGGGAAGGCAGACATGCAGCTGGAGGAAAAGGAGACTCGCTCGCTGTCACCATCCTCTGGCAGCTCCGACAGCACCTTTGAAATGGGTTTCGACCACATCGATGGCTCCATGCACAATCTAAGGTTAGAAACCGAATGCGGCTGCTTGTTTTCATTACACTCGCAGGAACTTCTGTGTTGTCAAGACGTTTCATGCATCTTAAAATATGATTAGACATGTGGTTCAGTCTGAAACGGAGCACGCTCTGTTAAAACTGTCTACTTTTCCTTTACTGGATTGGCCCTTTTTACAGCACACATGAAAAAAAGCTTTTTCCCTCGTTGGGCTCTCCTAAAAGGTTTCTCTGTATGCTGAGTGTGTGGGATTGTCCCAGAGAGCCCGCACACAGAACTTGTGAAGACACAGACGTCCCTGATCCAGTAATTGAAGGAGCTATTCAGCACTGATGGAACTTTGTTTAAAGCTTGCCGCAGACCTTTTTCTCTCTGCCAGTGCCAAGTCTTTCACAGACCTTACTTAGACTCACAGTTTCATCACTTTCATGGATAGGAGCCTGAAATATATGTCACATAAAAGAGTGCCAGGACCTGAGATTCCTGTGGAATATCTTCTGTAAGATTGCCTGCTGTTCCTATCATATTTTAAAGTTATTTCTGAATACTTTCCTAACTTGAAACCAGCAGTGTGAAAACTCCAGTATTGTCCTCCTGACTTACTTGATGTCTTAGTTGCGAAGTTTCTTTTTGTCATGCGACTTGCCATTTGGGGATCTTGTAGATCTTGTCATTTTTGCATAATCGGTTTCACAAAGAAGGTGAGAGTTGGAGTTAAAACTGGAAATACAGGACGGGTGGCGGTGGGGAGGGGACGGCGTTGACAGCTGGATTGAAATCAAACCATGTTGGTCTTGCATGGGCACTGCATGAAATTAGTTGACACTTATTTTCTTGATGCCAGTTATCCTTACAGTGATGCAACCATTCAGTATCAGTCCATAGCAACGAACCAGCCAAACAGGCCCAGGCTCGTTCTGCCACACCCGCCAGCTGATAGTAATGCCCCTCCCACGGTGCTACCCCACCACCTCCCACCTCCTATTGTGGTGGAGCTTGATTCATAGAATTCTGCAAATCTTGTTGAGGTGCTTGTCCAAACATGTAAACATGTTTGAGCAATGGTGCACAGTTTATACTTTTTCAGTATTTAGACAACAAAGAGGTGTTTGTTACAGTCATTGTTCACCATTTTCTGCTTTGCCTTTGCATTGCATAGTTCTTCTTCCAAGTCATAGTTTTCAGCTTTTGCGTGACATTTACTATTGTCATAGATTTTAATACATCAAAGTTTCTTTTTTTTTACGCACCCTTCAAGCTATAATATACTAAATCAGACCCTGCAGTCAAATCGTCTTCTACTGGGATGATGGATTTGTTATTAATAGGTCTACCTAAAAAGTCAGTTAGACAACTGCAGGTTACTCAGAACTCTGCTGCTCAAGTCCTCACTAAGACCAAAAAAGTGGACCACATCAGTCCAGCTCTGAGGTCTTTACACCGGCTGCCTGTCCATCAGAGGATAGACTTTAAAGTTCTGATGCTGCTCTATAAAGCTCTGAATGGTCTCGGACCAGAATACATGAGTGACCTCCTGACCCAGTATGAACCTTCCAGACCCCTCAGGTCATCTGGATCCGGTCTTTTATCAGTTCCCAGAGTCAGAACCAGACATGGAGAAGCTGCATTCAGCTTCTATGCTCCACATGTCTGGAACAAACTCCCAGAAAGCCTCAGATCAGCTGAAACACTCAGTGTATTTAAGTCCAGCCTGAAGACACACCTATTTTCAGCTGCATTTGAATAAAGCTCCAAATCTGAAGCTTGAGTTTCAAAACTCAATCACATTTTAACTACTAATTTTATCTATTGCTCTTATTTCTTTCTTTTTTGTTTAAAATTTAAATCATGCTTTTTATTTCTACTGTTTTAATGTATCTGCAAAGCACTTTGAATCGCCCTGTAGTTGAATTGTGCTATACAAAGAAACTTGCCTTGCCTTAATATGAAATTATATCAGTGTTTTCTTAACTTCTGAGCTACAAAATATTTTTTATCAAGGTCTGCTGCCGCTGCTGAAGGTTTGTTTTGGGCAGTTTAATAGCTTCATCCAAAACTGAGAGTCTTACCAAGGGCGATTATAAAGTACGCTTTGTCTGTGTTTTTCTTAAAACAGACCGAGCATGTCAGGACTGCACCTGGTCAAACAAGGCAGAGAGCGCAGACGGATTGATCTCCAGAGGGACTTCACCGTTGCTTCTCCGGCTGAATTTGTCACCCGCTTTGGTGGCAACAAGGTCATTGAAAAGGTAACAAATTATAGTTGCTGTTCTCAAAAATACAATATTAAAGGTGCTCCTTACGAAGGTGATCTTAGGAGCATGAATTATAATGACTTGTGCAATACAAGGTCACTTTATAAATTCAGAAGAGACATTATGAGACAAAATAAACATTAGTACTGCAACTGTTTCGCTTATCCAGGTACTTATTGCCAACAATGGCATTGCAGCAGTCAAATGCATGCGCTCCATCCGCCGCTGGGCCTACGAGATGTTCCGCAATGAAAGGGCGATTCGTTTTGTTGTCATGGTAACCCCAGAAGACTTGAAGGCTAATGCAGGTGAGGTTTTACTAGAGTTCTTTGAAATTCTTGCAAGTGCATCAACTGTGTTTACCAGACTCGGCTACCTTTTACTGACACTGACATGGAAATAGGGGAGAGTTGATGCTCATCAGCACTTGTCTTAATGTAGAGAACGATGAACTGGCACCCAAAGAGGAGCAAAATGTCACTGCAGCAAGATGATTTGGTGAAAGAAGGATCTGCATGTTTTAGGAGTAAAATCACGTTCGCTCAGCATTGAAACTCACTTCTCCATATAGTGTTATTGTTTTACTCATGCAGTGGGAGTGCTGGAGTGAAAAGAAATTTCACTAATTTTTTTTTTGTTTGTTTTTCACAGAATACATAAAAATGGCTGATCACTATGTGCCTGTGCCAGGAGGAACCAACAACAACAATTACGCCAATGTGGAGCTAATTCTGGATATTGCAAAACGCATACCCGTTCAGGTACCAGCATGTTCTGGATTTTCTCTTCAGGTTTCCGCTGCTGTTGATCCTTATTATCATTCTCATATTGTTTTTATGTCTTGTAGGCAGTGTGGGCTGGATGGGGTCATGCTTCAGAGAACCCCAAACTCCCAGAGCTTCTTCATAAACATGGCATTGCTTTCATTGGTAAAGGAAGTCGGTCACTTAGTTGACCTTCTGTTTGTAAATTTCCTACAGTGTTACCAGTTCCAATTAATTGGAAATCTCTTTTCTCAGGTCCCCCAAGTCAGGCTATGTGGGCTCTTGGAGACAAGATTGCCTCCTCAATCGTGGCTCAGACAGCTGGTATTCCAACTCTGCCCTGGAGTGGAGCAGGTAGCTCAAATTTATTGTTCTCATTTTGCCTTTTTTCCTGTATTACAACAATCAATACTAATAGATTTTTTTTCCGTTTTTTTTCATTCCATCTATATTGTGAAGCCGTTTGCTTGTGTAGTGCCTCCTAATGATATATTTTTTTGCAAATATTTGGTGTGTTGGGTCAGATTTCTTAGATTTCAGATGAGAAGGTTATTGTATTGACATAAAAAAAATTGTTTTTTTTTTTCTTATTTTCCTCTAGGCTTGACAGTTGAGTGGACGGAGCACAACCAGAAGAAGAAAGTCATCAATGTTCCTAATGACTTGTATGAGCTTGGCTGTATCCAGGATGTTGAGGATGGCCTTAAAGTAAACGCATCAAATAACTGAGAGTTCATACTGTTAATTGCTTCATTATCATGCACATGCTTACATGTTTTCTGTGTGCCCATTTCCAGGCTGCAGAGAAGATAGGTTACCCAATAATGGTCAAGGCCTCAGAGGGTGGTGGAGGAAAAGGAATCCGTAAAGTCAACTGTGCAGATGACTTCCCTAACCTCTTCAGACAGGTAATAAGAATTATTACTGGAGCACAGTTGTCTTTTTTTCTTTTTTTTTTTTTCTTTCCTAATTACCGACTGCACAATTTTACGATCTCTAGGTCCAGGTAGAAGTTCCAGGATCGCCCATCTTCATCATGCAACTAGCCAAGCATGCTCGCCACCTGGAGGTGCAGATTTTGGCTGATCAGTATGGAAATGCCATTTCCCTGTTTGGCAGAGACTGCTCCGTGCAGCGACGTCATCAAAAAATTATAGAGGAGGCTCCTGCTACCATAGCCACTGCTGACGTGTTTGAAAATATGGAAAAGGTATGACCCATGTAGCATAGTTTGTAATTGTAGTTTCTACCAAAATATATGAGGAATGGAGATGGATTCAGTCAAATTTTAGCCTTGATTTAAACAGAGCTTTTAACTCTTTACAGTGTGCTGTGAAGCTGGCTAAGATGGTGGGCTACGTCAGTGCAGGTACAGTTGAGTACCTCTACAGCCAGGATGGCAGCTTCTACTTCTTGGAGCTCAACCCGCGTCTGCAGGTGGAACATCCCTGTACTGAGATGGTTGCTGATGTCAACTTGCCTTCTGCACAACTCCAGGTCAGTCACACTTACACAACGCATGCAGAGTATTTGCGTTTATGTCCCAATAAGCGCGCTTCACCATCACAACTCTGACTGGCCCCTTGTCTCTTTGGCAACCAATTGCAAGAGTAGGGGGCAATATGCAGAGGCATTGTGGCAGATCCAGGGGTTGTAGTCCGATTGGGTCACGTGGTCTGTTCTGCAGCATTTAGGATTGTGTATAAATAGGTCAGTGGCGGTCAAGCTGAAGGGCTGGGACAGCTTTGTAGACAAGCTGATTGGGTGTTAGTGTGGGAGTGACACACTCACTGCCTCGGAGGATGAGGGGATCTTTTTCAAGGCAATCTGGATACTTACTGTCTCACAGTAAAATATTGTTTGTTGGTTGTCTGTAAAAACTGAAGGTACAAAGTTGATAATCTTTAGATAAGTATTCCAGAGAAACGTAAATGTGTTAATTGAATGAAAGTGCATTCATAAATTATGTGTGTCCTGTTAAAAATGTTAAAGGGACACTATGTAATAAATTAAGTCATTTATTAGCTCAAATCAACATATTCATTCATAAGTTAGTCCTCATTGGTGTAAAATGATCTCTGTCAAAAATCTCACTTATCCTCCTGAGTGAAGAATAACTTGTCTGTATCTACATAGAGCAGGTAAGCTCTATGGAGGCTGCCATGTCCTTCTGGTCTATGAAAAACGACGAAGTGCCGAGAGGGACATAAAGCACTTCGAATCGCGATTTCCCCACCAGGCCTACAAGCGGAAATGACGTCATTGTGACGTCATTTCCGACAAATGGCTTATTACAGCCGCTAATGCTAAATAGATTTTATTCCTTGGCACATATGTCTTTGTGTTCATTAGCTTTCTTTTTGTAAGTGCATCATCTTCTTCTTTTTATTATTATTCCTATGCTCCCCCTGGCTATCTTCTTTTTGGCGTTATGCTCACGTTTGTAAACTGTTATTTTGTTGATTTACTAATAAAGTTTAAAAAAAAAAAAATGCTAAATAGATTTTATCTCGTAAATTATCCCACTAATAATGCATTGATTGTTACCAAACTTCTGCCGTAGTATACATAGGCTCTTAACTCACAAAACGAGGCATTAGAAAGTTTGTAAGTTTACCGGGAGTTTATTTACCGCTGCTAATGCTCCTATTGCTAACACTGCTAATGCTAACGCTGCGTCGACGTCACTTCCGGTAACTCCCGGAATATGACTAATTGCATTGGTTGCACACCAAAGGAGATGTTATGTTATCTGACATGTTATCTGTCATCTGTATTTATAGTGTTGTTGTATGTGTGTTATGTAATCCTTTGTACTGTGTGTCTTGATTTCTTTTTGTTTGTATGGACCTTGAGTCTGAAGCTATAGCTTCTTGAATCTTGACACATTCCGCTTGCCGTAGTTCAAGAAGTTGCAACGCACATTTGAAAACGTGAGGCGCTAGAGAGCAAATTCATTCAACTTTGCAAAATAAAATTGCACCACTAGATGGGGGAAGAAATTACATAATGTCCCTTTAAATATTAATGTGTGTGTGTGTGTGTGTTCTCATCTTAGTTTTTGAAGTGTGTACATGTGTTATGCTGAAAACCACCTTATATATTTGCTTTAAAGTTAATAATAATTTTTTTATTGTTATTATTTATTTTTTTTGTCAGATTTCTATGGGTATTCCTCTTCATCGAATCAAAGACATTAGGATGCTCTATGGAGTCCAGCCCTGGGGAGACTGTCCCATTGACTTTGAGGGTCTGTCAATTAATACCCCCTCCCCAAGGGGCCATGTCATTGCAGCACGTATCACCAGTGAAAATCCTGATGAGGTACGATTTTGGTCTCTTCTTATACAAAATATTTGCTGCTAAAGGTTACACATTTCTTTTGCCTCTGGCTCTTTACCTTTTATTATGATTTATTTATTTATTTTTTTCACTCTGATTCTGTTTAACCATAAATGAAGACCATTGTTATTTCTTTCAAAGGTTACACAAGCCTAAATGTCAGCTTAGTTGTTTTTGGCTTTGGTTCATCATAAGAGAATCTAAAGTATTGAGTGCATGTGTTTGTGTGTCTGAGCGCAGGGCTTCAAGCCAAGCTCCGGAACGGTGCAAGAACTGAATTTCCGCAGCAATAAGAACGTGTGGGGCTACTTCAGTGTCGCAGCAGCAGGAGGGCTGCATGAGTTTGCCGACTCCCAGTTCGGTCACTGCTTCTCATGGGGAGAGAATCGTGAAGAAGCCATCTCGTGAGTATCCCCACGGAGTAACACTTTATCTACTCACCTGACTGCCATGTCAGGACCGAGTCCTTTCTTGATCACCGATGCTTTCAAATAACTTTACTTTAAAATGTCCTATTTCTGCAATCGTTCGCCGTTTCTTTGCGCTTTTGCTTGCTGTGTCATTGCTGTTTTACATAATACAAACAACTTGGTTAATGTTGGGTTTTAGAAATGACCTTGTTAAAGTTAAGTATTTTAAAACACGATGGTTATGGTTCATGAAAGCTCATGGCTTACATTAAACAGACCCTATAATACCATGTCAAAGTATCCTTTTCTTGGATTACTGGCTGCCTTTTCCCAGCCTCCAGCTAAACTCACAAAATGTCCTGGACACACATACCAGGTGTCCTATTGAAACGCATTACTTTGAAAGTTGTGCTAGATGCCATGAATACATTTCCTCATTAATCATTTCTTATAATATCTTCATTTTCAACCGTCATGTGAAATTGTTCCTGTATAATTTTATAATCTGGTTTGGGCCTTTTTTTCAGCAACATGGTGGTTGCTCTCAAGGAGCTGTCTATAAGAGGAGACTTCAGGACCACAGTTGAATATCTCATTAAATTGCTGGAGACCGAAAGCTTTCAGCACAACAGTATTGACACAGGCTGGCTGGACAGGCTCATCGCAGAGAAGATGCAGGTAAGCAGAGACGCTCGAGCTGAGGCCATTGTATTCACTTCAAGAAAACAATGTTGAACATTTTTTAGTTTAACCTCTAATGTGAGCATCAACACCATACTATCAGCAAGTGTTGTTATAAAAGTACGACCTTTACGCTTATCCTGCTGAGAAAAATGTTGTCCCTGAAGCTTGATAAAATGTTGCTTGCAGGCAGAGCGCCCTGACACCATGCTGGGAATAGTGAGTGGTGCCCTGCATGTGGCAGACGTCAATCTAAGGAACAGTGTGTCCAACTTTTTGCATTCTCTGGAAAGGTAGATATATTGCTTTTTTAAATGACAGAACAAAACAAAAGAGTTTAACTTGTAAACACGACCCACTCTGTTCTCTAACCAGGGGCCAGGTGCTACCAGCGCATACACTACTCAACACTGTGACCGTGGAGCTGATCTATGAAGGTACTAAGTATGTCCTGACAGTGACGCGTCAGTCCCCCAACTCCTATGTGGTCATCATGAACAACGCGTCAGCTGAGGTGGATGTTCATCGACTCAGTGATGGAGGTCTTTTGTTGTCATATGATGGAAGCAGCTACACCACCTATATGAAGGAGGAGGTGGACAGGTAAGCTGAAACAAAGCCGATGAAGGTCCTGATCATTTCTATTTTGATCAACAGCAGAGAACAGAATGAAAGTGATTTTAACCCACAGATTTGTAAGAGTTGATAAGTTAAAGGAGAAGTTCGGGTTTTTTTTTTTTTTTTTTTAAACCTGGACCTTATTTCTGGCATGAAATACGTTCATCTACTCACCGATAACAGTCTGGTGAAAGTCGGCGTCCTTCGAACTCTATAGATATTTAGATCCGCGTATATCCATATAACGGGAGTGAACGGGGGGGCATCAGCCAATGCCCCTATGTATGAATATACGTGGATCTAAATGTCTATAGAGTTCCAAGGACGCTGACTTTCACCAGACTGTTATTGGTGAGTAGATGAACGTATTTCATGCCAGAAATAAGGTCCAGGTTTAAAAAAAAAAAGAAAAACAAAAAAAAAGAAAAACAAACTTCTCCTTTAAAAGAAAACTTCGTATATATCTGCTTCTGTTTAGCCTAGTTGTACATTTTGAATTTATGTTTCTTTTCTACAGGTATCGCATCACCATTGGGAACAAAACCTGTGTTTTTGAAAAGGAGAATGATCCTTCGTTGCTACGATCCCCTTCAGCAGGAAAAATCATTCAGTACACAGTGGAGGACGGCGGGCATGTGTTTTCTGGCCAGTGCTATGCTGAAATAGAGGTACATTTTGTTAAAGTATCTGTGTGAGCTCTTTACAAGAAATATGAAAAAAAACTATCAGATATGCTTTCCTTTCGTCTGCTGAGTTGAATTGATGTGAAATATCTCGATGTGAATTTCAGGTAATGAAGATGGTCATGACCCTCACTGCCGCCGAGTCCGGTTGTATTCACTATGTGAAGAGGGCTGGAGCAGCATTGGAGCCTGGCTGTGTCATTGCCAAACTGCAGTTGGATGACCCAAGCAGAGTGCAGCAGGTACTGTATGTATAAAGAGGGCATCGATGTATTTTTTTTTTAGCTCTTTTAATGTTGAAAAGTAAACGTCATATTGACAGAATGTTGTCTTTTCACACACAAGGTCTGCAGTGTGTTGCACACTGTGAGCATTATACAGTAGCTGTTTGGGTGTTTATGGAGTCATCTCAATGAGGCAGGAAATCAATTCTGCCAACAAATATGACAGCTCTGTTGTCTGAGGCGAAGAGGTGTGTTTGCTTATATGTGTCAGCACTCATCTGGACCTGCCAGATGTCAGAAAATCACAAGGCAGACTGATGGGAGGAGACACCCACTGCTGATGAAATGTGTCTAAGATGATGTGAATGAAAAGCACACATTTTGGACAGCTGTCAGACATTTTTAACTTGCATGAAGAGCAGCTAGTTTATTCCAAGAAATGCCTTTTTGCGGTTTGTTTATTATTGTTGCATTTATTTATTATTTTGATGATGATAATCTTCATCAGAAGCTTCCTAAGGTGTGCTGCAGGAAGGACCAGAACATGATGTCATTTCCACACAAAACAGCCTCACATAGACCCTTTATAATAACTTTTTGTTCTCCTTAATGTTATTTATTATACATACGGCAACAATAAAGTGTAAGAGAGTGTTATTGGATTCAATTATTTCCAACTAGACCAATCCGTTGATACTGTGTGTGTGTGTGTGTGTGTGTGTGTGTGTGTGTGTGTGTGTGTGTGTGTGTGTGTATAACATAATGGTGTATGCATGTCTGTGTAGATTCTTATCCATCCAGGTCATGCTTATCTTATGTGTTTAAAGCACTTAGTCCAATTGGCTCCTCCTGACATGCTCAGAATGGTATCTGCACAACAACGTTGTAACATTTGATTGGAATTCTTTGCATTTTTCTTACAGGCAGAGCTGCACACGGGAGCCCTCCCTTCTGTCCAGGCTGTAGCTCTGAGAGGGGAGAAGCTGCACAGAGTCTTCCACAACACACTTGATCATCTTGTTCACATAATGAATGGTTACTGCCTTCCTGAGCCTTTCTTCAGCGCTAAAGTAAGAATTTATGAACACATGAGTGCACACTGGCATTAGCTCTTCCAACTGTAAACGGTTCCAGACAAATGCGTGTTGTGTGTCTGTTTTAGTTAAAAGAGTGGGTTGAAAGGCTCATGAAAACCATGCGCGATCCATCTTTGCCTCTGCTGGAGCTTCAAGACATCATGACGAGTGTGTCAGGCCGCATCCCACCTGCTGTGGAGAAGGCCATTAAGAAGGAGATGGCTCAGTACGCCAGCAACATAACTTCAGTGCTCTGCCAGTTCCCCAGCCAGCAGGTGCCCTATTAACACATGTGCACAGACCATGCAAATGAAATCCACAGAATTGTACTTACATGTCAATCTTCTGTCAAACACCCCACTGTTCATTACATTTTTCAGTAATTATCTTTAGTTCTCATGTTAACCCCAGTTCATGAAAAAAATAAGTGATTTAAAATATGAATCTTTTGAGGTAATAGTGAAAATTAGTTTAAATTCTTTTTATCACTATGGCTGTAAACTTTTTCAATTATGAAGTTACTGTACTTCTGTTTTTTAAACAATAGATGGGCTTGATGTCATAGCCTATAGTTTAAAAAGCCCCTCTCCCACGATAAAAGATGTCTGACGTAGACTTTGTTTTATTTAAAGAATTCTTTCTGCATGCGATTTATTTCCATGAAGATGAAATTAAGTTTTAGTTCCGCTTTGTTTGGCCCTGGATCTCACATTCTGCTGTCTCTGTGCACAGTTTGGATGAAACATGAATGTTAAGTGAGGGGTCATCAGTGCCACTGGGATTAAATTCTTTTGAGCCGCCATTGCTGCCGGGATTAAATGATGATTATCTCTTCCTTGTTTCCAGATTGCAAACATCCTGGACAGCCATGCTGCTACTCTAAACAAGAAGTCAGAACGAGAAGTCTTCTTTATGAACACACAAAGCATTGTTCAGCTGGTGCAGAAGTGAGTCACATACATCATATAATATCTCAATGTGATGGTGCATTTTACACATGTTTTCCATTTGTTTAATTAGAAGGGATGCACCAAATGTTTATGAAATTATGAGCCGATATGATACTGAAAATAATGTTTTGTCCCATACAGTCTTGTTTTTGGAATTTCTTTTCCCTTTAGTGCCAGGGAAAGAAAAATAGCTTTATTAAAAGAAAATAATAAAAATAACGTAACATTGTTTCAGCTCTTTATCACATTATCTTTGAATGAGCGCAGAGTCATTCATACATTTGTAATATCTCTATATACTGATACACATAAAAAGATCCTTTCTGCAAAACTGGAAAAACATAAAGAAATAAAGAAGATAATTGTTATAAGACATTTTAGCTTGTTACACCATTGCCAACTCAGTGATGATTTTTTGTTTTTTAAGGCAAAGGCAATGTGACACAACCAGGAGACAGCAGATAAATATTGGACACTGCCAGCAGTTTATGTTACCCTACTGACTGATTGGCATATTGTAGTCAATAAGCTGAATGTCGGCCAATGCTAGTGTTAGGGCAATATATCTGTGCATCCCTTTTAGTTAGTGCAATAGCTGCGTACTTATTTGAGCAAACCCAGAAACAATGTTTCTCCCCGGGTCTCCCAGGTATCGCAGTGGCATCCGAGGCCACATGAAGGCTGTGGTGATGGACTTGCTTAGGCAGTATCTGAAAGTAGAGATCCAGTTCCAAAATGGTAAGGAACCTCTGACGTAAAATACTGAAAGGTTTACCCGGCTAGAATAGTTTTCAGAAGCAGCTTTGCACTGACTTTCTCTCTCCTTTTGGTGGCGCTCTTTCACCTCAGTTCTGCAGTGCAGTTTTTTTTTATTAAAGCTCCGATGTGTTCGACTGTTAACAGGACACTATGACAAGTGTGTGTTTGCACTACGTGAAGAAAACAAAGGTGACATGGCCAATGTCCTCAACTACATCTTCTCGCATGCTCAAGTCACCAAGAAGAACCTGCTGGTTACCATGCTAATTGTAAGTGTTTTTCCTTAATGAGTTGAATTAGTTTAGTAGCCTAATTGATGACTGCTTCACGCTTTTGTCGCATCTGTATTAATGTTTTAGTCCAGAGACTAGTACAGCTTTGGCCACATTGTTGTTTCATTAGGGAATTGCTTTTGTTGTTTTTACATAAAACAGTGGTTTATGTATCTTGTAATCCAAAACATAAGAAAAATGAATGAATACGATGATGTTTGAGGCAACAATGTGTATGTAGATCATTACTAACTGCATTGTGCTCTCTTTTGATGCAAGACTTAGAGGGTGATGTAATTGTTGCAACAGTAATCGTAATAACATGCCACACCTCAGAATTTATGCGATATCATTTGACGTGTCTAGGACCAGCTCTGTGGCCGGGATCCCACTTTGACAGACGAACTGATGACCATTTTGACTGAACTGACGCAGCTCAGCAAGACGACCAATGCCAAGGTGGCACTGCGTGCTCGGCAGGTCAGACTCGCTTTCCTAATCTTGTTTTCTGTTCTGTTCGTCGGTGTATGGTGACAATATCACCACCAGATGTCAATGTATGCCTTTCACTATGGCAGAAAAAAAGCAGTGACATTGATTTTTCACGAGAGAAAAACTTGACAATATAAAAACTAGAATAAAAGGCATTTAATTACACGTCATACTTCTAGGATAGAAATATTCTGTGGAGTTGAAACAATGAAGGTAAATACTGATAAGGTTATGTAAAGGGAAAAGTAAAGAAGTATTATGTGCTATCCTCTGCCTTAAAGACCACATTAATCTTCCTCCCTCAGGTGCTGATAGCTTCCCATCTTCCCTCCTACGAGCTGCGACACAACCAGGTGGAGTCCATCTTCCTCTCTGCCATTGATATGTACGGGCACCAGTTCTGTATTGAGAATCTGCAGGTAGGCAATGAACAAGAGTGACATCCATTGTGGCTTCGGCTGTTGCTCCAACAACAGATGAAGAGTACATCATTTATTTATTTATTTTTTCCTAGAAACTCATCCTTTCAGAAACATCCATCTTTGATGTCCTCCCCAACTTCTTCTACCACAGTAATCAGGTTGTCAGGATGGCTGCCCTGGAGGTGAGCGGAATAATGATCAATTCAGTTTGTTTCATTCAAACTTTCATTTTACAAACTTGGAGGTGCTTCACACACCGTTCTCTTACTTTATCTCTTATTATCTCAGGTGTACGTTCGCAGAGCATACATTGCCTATGAGCTCAACAGTGTTCAGCATCGACAACTCAAGGATAACACATGTGTAGTAGAGTTCCAGTTTATGCTTCCTACCTCACATCCCAACAGGTACCACACATGAAAATGCCTACAACACCCACATGTTATGTGCTGCGGTAACACAAACTTATCACTCCCAGCCCATTAGCAAGTTGGACCAAATGTTATATGATGAAATTTGAAATCACCTTTGGTAAATAGATTGGACGTCATCCATGGTGCCATGGCCTCCCCCCAACATTCCCAGCTGTGTGTCATTGTTCTCCGTGTCATGCCCCTCGTGTGCAAAAGAATGTATTTTGCAAGGCTGAACGTACTTTTCCTGGTTTGTCAAAAGTGTGAGTGCGATGAGCAACAAAGTTCCCAGCCTCAAGAGTCTCAAGTGAGCTGTTTTGTTAGTTTTTTTTTCCTGGAAAAAGCAAAAACGTCTCAACACAAAGTCAAACATGAGAATCAGAGAAAAAAAACAACAAAATGGGATATATCTTGTACACGCTCAGCATTTGAAAAACCTTTTAACAGACATCATACTGTGGCATTTCCCGTCAGGCTCATGTTTTGCATCCCACCCACGTGGTTTTGTTTGCTTTGTGTGTGTGTGTGTGTGTGTGTGTATACGTTTCTCTGTTCTGCTTGCTGTTCCCGTGCAGTACTAGTGTTTCTCATGCTGTGTTGGTTTCAGTTTGTTGACACAGTTAACCTGTGAATGCCATCATATTCCCATTCTGTTGCATGCTTCTCGTTTGCTGTGGCTGAATTAACCTTAATGACTGGCTCATTGCTGTGAACTACGTAACAGCATGAGAGGGTTAAGTGATCCGCTCTCTTTCTTCCGAGTGTATCTCAGGATCTCATGATGCATGTTTTAAGGGGAGCAGTCAGGAAGTGGAATGTGTGATTCTTTTTGCTAGAAAGATGTTAGAAGTGTACTTTATCCTCCATTCATAGATGTACCTTAACCATTTAGACTTTGATAAACACACACACACGCAGACATTCACACAGATTGCTCCACCTTGACTGTCTTCCTCTCCTGATGCCTGACACTAATCACATAGTAATCAATGTTGTTTGATTGCAGAGGGAACATCCCCACTCTAAACAGGTATTGTACAAATTTTTTACTGCATAGACTACCAATGACTGTAGACTAGCTAGCCGCACGACCCAGATCAAGTTAAAATTCCAGTAATTCGTCGCTCCGTTGTTGGTCAAGCAAATGTGGGGTGCATTGACATTCCTCAAATGAAACTGAAATAGTAACTTGAATGTAGTGTGATTTTATAAATGCAATGTGATATAATTTCACTGACAACAGCATGGCCAATGGCATTCGATGTTCGTGTCAAATATTTTGTTTGTATGCGAGTGTTTGTTTGTGTCATGGAAAACAAGTGTTTAATCCTAACTGCTGTGGGCAAGTGCCTCAGTATTGGGGATTTAGACTCAAGTCAGGATGAATTGTATTGATGCTAGATCAAACAGGCACATTTTGGAGAATATCCAGAACTAAATCGTGTAACTGTCCTGCCAGGAAAATATCCGTTCCAGTCCTGGACAATATAACAGCCATGGACGCTAAATTAAAGGAACCCAAACCACAGGATCTTAAAACGCAGGATAGAGAATCTAAGGATGATAGTGCAGAGACGAAAAACACCTCAGATTTGGAATCTGTGGACAGGTTTGACATTCAAAACCTCTTAAGTGCTTACACTGGGTGCAACTTCTGGGATGCCTTCTTGCCACCACATGACTAACACCAAACCTAATTAAACACCAATATCTAAAGAGTTTCTCTGGTGGATTTAAATTTCTTTATTATCCTGAAATGAATGTCATCCTTTTTTTTTTAATTTGACTAACATGGGATCAGTCAGAAGACCTGTAATGCTGCTTTCAATGTGTTTACTTCTCACAGTGGAATCTTCTCACTACTTTTTATGTTTGAACCTCATTCAGTTGTTATTCTTTAAGTCTAGGCTTTCGGTTGATTTTCATGGAGAGCATTATATTTCTGTATTTACAAACTGCCAAGTAGCTGAGGAATCAAAACTATTGTGAGGTTCGTAAGGTTGGACTGGGTATACCCTCACAGAGTCAGTCCTGTAGAATTTCAGATCCTCGTGACATTTGTTCTCCTTCTCCTCCATAGGATGTCCTTCTCATCCAACCTGAATCACTACGGCATGTTGCATGTGGCTAATGTGAGCGATGTCCTGCTTGACACCTCTTTTACGCCTCCTTGTCAGCGAATGGGAGCGATGGTCTCTTTCCGCTCCTTCCAGGAGTTCACACGGTCAGTTCTCGAGTAAAAGAAAAAAATGACTCATAACCTGAATAGTATTCATTAATAGGCAAACACGTGTGTTGAATTTCAAGAGCGAGAAATGCATTGTACGATTTGTGTCTTCGACAGGAACATAAATGATGTGTTGAGCTGCTTCTCTGACTCTCCTCCCTCGAGTCCAACCTTCCCAGATGGAGGCAATCCAGTGCTGTACGGTGAAGAGGACAACAAGGTGACGAGTCCAAACCACTGCCAGTTAAAGACGCATGATACACCTGTATGACTGGAACTTAGAGTAAACTGTGTTTGCTTTGTCTTCCAGAGCATCCAGGATGAGCCAGTCCACATTCTCAATGTTGCTATAAAGACTGACGGCGACATCGAGGACGACGGCCTTGCAGCCATGTTTCGGGAATTCACGCAATCAAAGGTGGGTGCCGACGACAGCAAGGCTTTTGTTTATTTTGACCTCAGAAAAGAGGATTAGATGTTGGAAATCATTCAGGAAAATCTTATCATGTTGACACTCATTTTCTCTTTTCCAGAAATCCCTGCTGTTTGAACATGGCATCAGAAGACTGACTTTCCTTGTTGCTCAGAAGGTGACGACTCGAATAAATACTTTGCTTAGACTGTCTTCAAAATCTCCTGCCACTGCATGCCACCAATTACGCACTTCTTAAGTGCATGTACCCGAGTGTCACAGATTAACGTAGTCTTTCTTTCTACAGTTACTAATATTAAAATCCAAAGGAAATGATATTACTATATTAATTGTACTAATGATTTGCATTTGAAATTTAGCTTGTTTTCCTGTTTCTCTCTGTATCTCTCTCTGCATGCCTGTCTTTCGCTGCCTTTATGATGACAGGATTTCAGGAAGCAGGTCAACTGTGAGGTAGACCAAAGGTTCCACGTAAGTACTGGAATACGAATTAAATCTCTGACTTCATTATCCCAATTATCACTCAGCTTACCATGGAAGTGCATATTAAATATCCAGACAGGAAAAATAGCCCGTTTCTTTGTAACTTTTTTCAATCAGATTGCCAAATTGCAGATCATTGAATCAGGAAGGTTTTAGCAAGCTAAGTGATTACATTTACATGACATTTCTTACATGCGCACATTTTAATTACCACATTTCTTCACTTTCAAGAAGAATCCCATTTAACTGAGCTGTGCCAGCTTGAATCACTAAACGTTTTGAGTTTATTTTTGAGTTTCCGCGATGCCATTAAAGCCCTCTTTATCGTTAGCTCGCTGCACAGATATTGTCATTAGTGAATGTGCCACAGTAATGCGACACACATTTTAGCCCGGACACCCGGCTGAATCCCCAATCATGGCAGTTTTGTGAGGAAACATTTATGTTCCCCGAAATTTGAACAATAATCAAGCGAACAGTCACTATCATGCAGAAAATAGGGAAGAGAACAGGCATTAGATTTGGAGAAATGTCCAATCCTTTCACATCTGCTGTTATTTTAACAATACCCTTTGATTTTGCTTCTGACCACATCACAGTCTCTAATGAGATCTAATCATGCTAACTGCTCTCTATTACAATAATTGTCTTTCACTTGTTTGCACCATTATGCATGTGCAGTACTCTCTGTAAAAAGATTCCCTCCACCGCTCACTGTAAGGTTGAGTTAAAATGCTACATAATCACTGTCTAATCACAGTTGTGGAGGTTTGGACTGTGTGTGCTTTGGCGTCTCTCGTCATCACGTAGGCTGTGAGTTGATAAGAGCATCTCCAATCCGTCTGCCATTGTTTTGGCAAGTGGGACACTTGAATATGATAATGTCAAAAAGGGCCACCAGGCATTATTTAGAGGGTCTCGTGTCTCTGAGGAAAGTGGATGTCTTATTCATTAGCATATGTTGCCTTTTACATTTTTTTTATTACTTTCTGCTGTAGCATGATTCTTTGACAGACAGATAGGAGCACAGGATGTTCTACATGTAGAACAGGGTGCTGTTTCGTCTCAGCCTGAAACTCCGTACTTAGCTGCCGTAGGGTTTATAGGGTGTACATGTCTATCTGATTGGCCAATTTCAATGCTGAAAGGTTGTCTCTACAAGGTATTTGCTATATGCGTGTTGTCAATGAATTTTTATTCATTTGTTTGTATCCATGTCTTTTTTCATATGCATCTATACACAGAGGGAATTTCCGAAATTCTTCACATTTCGTGCCAGAGACAAGGTAGGAGTCGACACATAATGTGCCCAGTCATCAGTGTTACTTTTTCTTCTCTTCAGTCTCCAAAATGTTAATTTCCAAAGCGAAAATCCCCCTCTTTTAAAAAATTGAGATAATATATAACAGTATTTGATAACTGGTTTGTTGTTATTCTGACGTCAGTAATGCGTTTCGAAGAAAAAAGACAGATTGACCATCCCCACTATCTCAGGCATTACTGAATTTTATCCAGTTGCTGTCAGTAATGGCTCTTCTCTTCCAGCGCTCCTGATTGTTTCTGTGCAGTGACACTACTAAAACTCATTATAGTAATGAACTTATTAATTATGTCCCTCATTTAAGAGAAATTACTTCCATTAGCAGCTTTCTAAGATTGAGATTGTTCGGGATTTCATTTACTTAATACAGTGGGTGGCTCAGAGGCATGTCGTTACTCCTATACCAAGCCAGTGCTAACATTATTTCCCACCTCTGCTTCTGCCAGTAAAAAAGTATATTGGCAGTTACCTTGAGACATAATGATTTTCCTCATTTGAAAAAACTCATTTGAAACTTTATGGTGTTTTTTTGTTATTGTTATTATCTTAGATTTTGTCTTACCTGTTTCTCAACAGTTTCAAGAAGACAGGATCTATCGGCACCTGGAGCCAGCATTAGCGTTCCAGTTGGAGCTCAACCGCATGCGCAATTTTGCGCTAACTGCCATCCCATGTGCCAATCATAAGATGCACCTGTACCTGGGTGCAGCCCGAGTTGAGGTGGGCACAGAAGTTACGGACTACCGTTTCTTCGTCAGAGCAATTATCCGCCACTCTGATCTGGTCACAAAGGTGAGAAAACCGTAGAACAAGGAATGTTTCTTTAAGTATTAAAGACTTTTTTTCTAACCTTAATGGTGTTTGTTGTTGTTTTTTTTCCAGTATTTGCGCTTGCTCACATGTTTAATGATTCCACAAAAGTCTTTCTATGAGTTTTTTCAATCCGCACACATAATCACAGGAACTACTGCTGACAGTTATTTTGGTGTGTTTATTCAATAGGAAGCTTCCTTTGAATACCTTCACAATGAAGCAGAGCGTCTGCTGCTGGAAGCCATGGATGAACTGGAGGTGGCTTTCAACAACACAACTGTAAGAACAGACTGTAACCATATATTTCTGAACTTCGTCCCGACAGTCATCATGGACCCATCAAAGGTTTGCAAAAAAGACAAACATGCATCTCTTACACAGGTCACATTGTCATGGGAGTTTGCCTCTTACTAATCTTTCCCCACAAACTCCAGATTGAGGAGTCTGTGCGTTCCATGGTGATGCGTTATGGCAGCCGCCTCTGGAAGCTGCGTGTCCTGCAAGCTGAACTGAAGATTAACATCCGCCTGACTCCAACGGGAAAACAAATTCCCATCCGCCTCTTTCTTACCAACGAATCAGGTTACTACCTGGATATCAGCCTGTACAAAGAGGTCACTGACTCCCGAACGGGACAGGTGGGGCCCAAAGACCGACAGGTGGGGCACTCATACATTTTCCATCTCATCTGCTTATTGTCCGGTTTTGGGCTTTGGGCTACATCTACATTCTGGAAACCACAATTAATGCAAGCCAATTTGTGACTCTTTAGATGAAGATTTATTTCATTTTTATACACCACAGTAAATAATGTAAGATGTAATAATTTGCAGTAGGGATCCAGTATGGTGTTGTGCCTTTAGCCTGGTGGACAATTCTTTTAGTAATAGGTTTCTTAGCACATCAGGTAAGACCCTCTTTATTCACCAAAAGCCACCTATTCATTAGTCCTTTATCCATTCATTATTAGTGATTGTTGAATGGTTCAAAACTGCATGAAGCAATTAAGAAAAAAAAGACTATTTTCACATTGCACATTTCATTTTCCTCTTTTTTTTTCATTTTTGCTTTCTCTATTCTGCACTTGTGAATGTGAGAGGTTTTCAATCTGATTTCTATGTAAAGATCATAGAAATGGTTGAGGAAGAAAAGATGGTCTTCTAGGAGGGATGATGATTAAAATAATTGAGTTCCATTACAAAAACTGGGCAATATTGGTGGGTTATAATAAGCTAAATCTTAGGTTATGATAAGCTAAATATTAGGTTATAATAAGTTAAATCTTGAAGATGGTGTTTGTAGGTATTTGATTGGAAGTGCTTGATGAAAAAGAAGTCTATACTTACAAGATTGTTGCTCTTTAAATCTGATAAAGATCAACAATCTTGTGTAAATCTGATTTGCACAAGTTTATCATGCGTCAGAGGTCGTCCATCATCGTGCTCATCATGTTCATCGTCATGATTTTTTTTTTCATCTTAATCCCAGTACTGTCAAACTGACTTAATTCATCCCTTTTTTTTTTCTTTTTTTTTTAGATCATGTTCCAAGCATATGGAGATAAGCAAGGCCCCTTGCATGGCATGCTTATCAATACACCCTATGTCACCAAGGACCTGTTGCAGTCCAAGCGCTTTCAGGCACAGTCTCTGGGCACCACCTATGTCTACGACTTTCCAGAAATGTTCAGACAGGTACCTTTTTAAAAGCACAAGTTTTTAAGGTTTGGCCTGGATTCTGCTTTCAAATACTACATGATTGATAACTTTTTTTTTTGTCTCCCAGGCTCTGAAAAAGCTCTGGCACTCCACTCAGGCATATGCCCACTTACCCAAATGCCCTCTTCCATCTGAGCTGCTTACCTTCACCGAGCTGGTTCTGGATCCTCAGGATCAGTTGGTGCAGATGAACCGGCTGCCAGGGGGCAATGAGGTCAGTGTTTTATATTGTATATATGCCTACAGCCTTTTGAAAACAGAATTTCTACTCATTTAATTTTTCTTTGTCTGCCCACCTTGTATTTTAAAAGGTGTAATTCTCCTCTTGCCCTGTAGGTGTCTCTGTGTTTCTTTGGCTGTGTGCTTGAGCTCTTAATGAATACCTAATTATTTTGTTGCAAAGCATTTGAGAGTTCACATTATCAAATAAAATCTGTATATGATACCTATATTCAGGCTAAAATCCTGTATGACATTGGAAACCTCACACACAAGCTCAACCCAGCTCGTCAATGCATTAATAGATAATGAGTATTTCTTGTATAGTTATTCATAATATCTGTTTGTCTTGTTGAATTGCCTTTGCTTTGTCTATCCAGATCGGTATGGTGGCGTGGCGGATGACCCTACGAACTCCTGAGTATCCAGCAGGACGTGAGATCATTGTCATAAGTAATGATATCACACACAAGATAGGCTCATTTGGACCCCAAGAGGACATGCTGTTCCTGCGAGCCTCAGAGATGGCTCGAGAGAGTGGCATCCCTCGCATCTACGTCGCAGCCAACAGCGGTGCCCGCATTGGCTTGGCAGAGGAAATCAGACACATGTTCCACGTGGCCTGGCAAGATCCAGCTGATCCTTACAAGGTCAGCCAGCAGAGTATCAGACACTCCACTCAAGGGCTTCTCTGATTAACTGTTTCAAATCTTGCTACCAGAAATCCGTCTTTTAGTATTTTAATACTAAACTGTTTTAAAAAGGGATTTGTGAGTAGATGATTTGATTTTTTTTTTTCCTATTCTACCTGAGCCATAACCACGAAATGAAGCTGCTGTAGTCTATTAGAGGCATCCTCAAGGTGTTTTGTTTTTTCAGAACATTATTTGAAACTGCTCCGTTTCCTTCTCTTCAAAACAACATTACTTGCCTTTTCCAATACCTGTTTTAATTCAATGGTGATTGTTATATCCCCTGCAGGGTTTCAAGTATCTCTACCTCACACCTCAGGATTATAAGAAGGTCTCAGCTCTAAACTCTGTACATTGTGAACACATAGAGGATGAGGGAGAATCCAGGTACGTTTTTCATTATTTTTGTGTGTGTGTGTGTGTTTCTGTCAAGTGTGCAACATCTTTCTTTTGTCAGTCTGTGAGCTCCAAACAGCAGAGATGTCAGGTGGATAGCTGTAGGGGGTCACATCTGGTTCTATGTGAATCGAATATATATGTTGTCGTGCAGGTACAGAATCACTGACATCATTGGAAAAGATGAAGGGCTGGGTGTGGAGAATCTGAGAGGGTCTGGAATGATTGCCGGAGAATCTTCTCTGGCTTATGAGGAGATCATCACCATGAATCTGGTAAGATTGATTTTGCAGAAAAGCATATTCATACATCCAACATGCTCTTTACCCTCGAGCTATACACTTGTGTGATTGTTCAAGAACAAAGACTTACTATATGCAAAGCGCTAATAAGCTGGCATGTGGTTAGTTTGCACACATTTGAAGCAGTTTGATGCTTGTTTTGTCTCATAGGTCACATGCCGAGCCATTGGTATTGGGGCCTATCTAGTAAGGCTTGGACAAAGAACCATCCAAGTGGAAAACTCTCACATTATTCTTACTGGAGCTGGGGCCCTCAACAAGGTAAAATGATCTAGAGTAGAGTTGTGTTTTGGTACAGTACAAAAACAGTTTACATGGAGTGTTATGTGTTAGTGGTAACGCAGAGTGAGTGTCAAATGAGCATTTCTAAATTTCCAGAAATAATGAATCTGCATTTTAATCAGAACATCTCTAAAATTGTTTATCAGTTAGGGAGTTAAGTTCGGAGCCATTGGGGTAGGAATGTCAAATAGATGTGTTTGTGTGATTAGGACAGAGTGTCCTGATATTTTTTTCTATTGACATGAACGGGACTGTAGATTCTGTGGAAGGAAGTAAAGAGGAGGCAAATGATGTATGTGGGTGTGTATGTGTAACAAAGAGAAAATGAGAAAAAGTCTACTATGATTTTTGTGGCTTGTTCCAACTCGCTGAACGGACAATTTCCTTTTGCTTTGCTCTGTTCTACAAGGATCTCCTCTTCCGATCCCAGCCACAGGCCTGCCTGCCACTCAAAGTGGAATAATTGAAAGCGAACCATGAAGTTGTATTTGCATAGAAATAGAGCGACATGCCAGAGGCTGCAGAGCAGGACACCCATATCATTTGTTTTTAATCAAAATGAAAAGTTTTGCTGATGCAGATTGTTTTTCTGCATACAGTCGATTGGTTTCCGTGTGTGTGTTTATGTGTGCGTGTGTGCCTCCATGCTTCACCACCTCTCCTGTCTTGCTTTCCATTCTGTGTCCTTGTCAGTGCATTAAGATGACTCCATTTCAAATTAGATGACAGATTGCAACAAAGTAAACTATGCAAATGGCCCAATGATGGCATACCTATTTCCTGGAACCTTAATTGTGTTTAGATGGCCCCACTGTTAAGCTGCATATGTGGGAGCCCCGATATTTATTCACTAAAATCCACAATGTAGATTGAGTTCTATATTTATGCAAAAAAAATATATTTTAGCTGCAACAGAGAGGAGGAGTAAGGAATCTTTCTCTGCTCATCCGCTATGTAGTTTCTTGGCTATTAACTGAAACTTAATAGGGGGCAGCAGGCGGCTACCTAGAGATCTTCATTTCATTAGCTGCTGAAAATCTGTCATATTTTCATGGGGACTGGATAGTAACTACTAGCACAAATACCCCAGTGAGCTGTTACTACCAGTTGGCCCCTTGTTTTCATCCTCCCAGTCATCTCATTCTTTTCCTCCTGCAGTATCTCCTCCTCCTCCTTCTCTCTCTGCCATGGAATCTTAATGAAGCCAGCGATGGCCAGAGGCACGGGGGTTTTGTGTATGTCAAGGTGACTGTAATGTTTCTCGGGGCTGCCTTCTCTCCTGACAGCTTTAGGAGAGTGTCCTAGATTTGTAGCCAGATACATAACCATTAATGGTAATAAAGAAAGTAAATGATGGCTGAAAAGGTGAGAGCTGAGGGTAGGAATTGAGCTCCACTCTGATTTTTATGGAACCATGTCAGCACCCAGCCACCTGTTTTTAGCTGCTTATGAAAATAGGGTGGGCTGGAAGTGAGATTTTATGGCTTCAGGTTAACGTTGGAGGAATGTGGAGATGAAAGAAGTTCGGTGGATTGCAACTTACTCTTCCAACAGTGTATAATGCAACTCATGATTTAAGTGCACATCAACAAAATGGATGTAAGCCAGGTGTATGAATACAGATTTTAATTTAAAGGAAGTGGAGATGGAGAAATTCATCTCAAGCAAAATCCTCCAGAAAGATAAGCAGATGCTGCCCCCAACCTTGTGTTGGCTGTAATGACAGCACTACTGTTATCTTTCGTGTTTGTGTGATCTCTCTGAGCTCAGCTACGCAGTTGTGACAACACCTCTTGTTCTCAGTTGGTGTCGGACACTGTTTTGCCTCAATTTTAAACCACAGAGCAGTGGGTTTTTTTTTTTTGTTTTTTTTAAGTATAAATCTGCACGTTGATGAAATGAGCTCTAAACTGATGCTGTAGTGGTGCAAATGTAAGGGCTTAATTCATTTTAGATGAACCCTGTGTGTTGCACCATCAGAAGTATTCCTCCTTCCGTGTGTTTCCGTGCTACATGCTTAAAAAGCCAGAGTGTTATGATCATTTTCTCCTGCTATATTTTCTTTTGACTGTATTAGGTTCTTGGAAGAGAAGTGTACACGTCTAACAATCAACTCGGTGGGATTCAGATTATGCACAACAACGGTGTGACCCACTGTACAGTTTGCGACGACTTTGAGGGAGTCTTTGCTTTGCTGCAGTGGCTGTCCTACATGCCCATGGTAACATTAAAAAATGTGACAAATTCACTCATCTGAATGTAAAGAGCTACTCTGTGTGGTGTTTTATATGAAATAATGAAATCTCCTTTTTGCAGTGTAAATCTAGCCCAGTACCCATTCTCCATGCCAAGGATCCCGTAGATCGGCTAGTAGAGTTTGTGCCCACCAAGACTCCTTATGACCCCCGCTGGATGCTGGCAGGACGTCCCAGCCAGAGTGAGTGTCTTTTGTGGAGGATCAGAGAAATATAGTTGCCTATTTTTGGAAACACTTTGCGATTATGTAATAATTTCTTGCTTGGGGTAGAACCTGTAGATCAAGCACATCATGGTGTCGGGTACAAATAGTTTTGGTAGTTGATGATGCTTGATTTCTACTGAGGACTTAAAATGAAGCACAGTTTCTTTGAGATATTTGTAGTTATTTCTTGATTGCATTGAAAATGATAGATAATTGAGCAACATGTCTAAAGAAACCAAAATAACGAGTAATTATTTGTTTAGCAAAAAATTCAGATGATAATCAATCTGTTGATCTGTCTCTAGATAGAGAAAACTTAATATATATATCTATTATCTGGATCTAATGATGGATAGATACTGTACATAGATTGATCTTTTTCTTTTGATTTGCCATCCCATATCTTTGTATCTAGAGATAGATAGATATTTTTTAAGATATTTTTATTTACATAGTCGGTCCTAAATGTGCAGCATTAATGGTCAGATCTTATAAGCATTGCATGCTGTTGATAGTGTAGTGCTGTGTGGGGCCAGACGTCTAAGTCATTGGCTATGTTTACATGCACAGCAAAATTCTAATATTAACCCGATTACTCTGAAAAAATGTTCTCCTTATCTACGGCGTAAGCAATAATCAAGTTAAGTTAAATCTTACTCATATCATATAAATGGTTATACGCCTTAATCACAATATTACTTCCTACCAGAGGCTGTAACCACACTGCTGCTGTACAAGGCAGGCTTCAGGCTCCATTACCCGGTCTGCGTACTATAAGGAAATTATTTTTTATTTTTTTATTTTTTTCGGAGCAAGGGAGAGCTCCATTTTTTTTGGTAGGATTTGGTTATGATTACAGTTAGGATGGCGTAAACATTGAAATTGCATAGGGTGATGTAATGTGGGAACAAGTCATTATTCGGACTGTGTGCTTTAACATATAAACAGGACTTTAAATTGAATATCTTATTTGCAGATCATGTGAACACCATAATCGGACGATTGGCCTACTTAGATTAAAGTCTGTTGTTGGAATATTGCAGTGAATGTGCACATAGCCCTTCGCTGATCTGTTTATGAATTATCCTAAAATAAAGTAGTATTGTCTTACATAGCATTAAAGCTCTGGCTGAAGATAATTTATTCACTTCCCCCTTTCCGCTGGCTGCTAATCATCATTAATGCTTTCTCAGCTGTTATTAAAAGTCATGTTATTTGAATTAATATAAAGATTTATCATTTCAGCCTCATGTCCCAAAAGTTAAAGGTTGAAATAATTCATAACAAGAGAGAGGCTATGAAGAAAGTAAGAAAGCAATGTTGAAGCTTTAACATCATGCAGTTAAAGGCAAGATCAGCACCAAAACGGATGCAGTGCGTTTTATACTATGCGTCGGTACTGAACAAGTTCAACATCGGTGTAATTACAGCTTCGGATGGCAAAGAGATCAGGAGACCTTGTGGGAAGCCAGTCAACATCTCTGTTAGTGATGAGTGGCAAGACTTAATTAAATGGTAACCTCAAAGGCTGGACATGTTTCTTAGGGTGTGCTTGCAGAGAATGAGCTGAGCAGGCCTGCTTACACGGTCATCCATCATAGTTGCTGCCAAGATTACAGATTCTGAAGAAAAAAAACATTGAGGCAAGCTGTGTACAGTGCAAAGTCAGGGATCTCAGAAATGGCACACAGAGAGAGAATGGACTCAGTTGCATTATATGTTACAATCTCCAAAAATTCACCATGCTTTCTGCACTCGCCGTCTTACCACCCTACCCCCTCTCTGTGTGAAGCTCCAAAGGGTTCTTGGCAGAGCGGCTTCTTCGACTATGGCTCTTTCATGGAGATCATGCAACCATGGGCTCAAAGTGTGGTGGTAGGCAGAGCCAGGTATGTTCCAAATAAAACACTGAACCAGCTGACATACTTGCAGAGAAACCCTTTTCAAAATGTTGTCAAAGTATATTGTAGTTGTCAGTGCTAAATTGCTTTGTCTTTACAGACTGGGTGGGATACCCACTGGGGTGGTCGCTGTAGAAACCAGGTCAGTGGAACTGTCAATCCCAGCTGACCCAGCTAATTTGGACTCTGAGGCAAAGGTAAGGGCTGATTAGGGTGAACACGCAAACTTGTGCTAACATATTTATAGGCATTGAGGTATCATTGATGATTTTCTGACTTGTATGTGTAGATCATCCAGCAGGCAGGACAGGTGTGGTTCCCAGATTCTGCTTTCAAAACAGCCCAGGCCATTAAGGACCTGAACCGAGAAGGCTTACCCCTCATGGTATTTTCCAACTGGAGGGGCTTTTCTGGAGGAATGAAAGGTATTTCTGCTTCTTCACTAATAAGTGAATGTGACATTGAACCCATAGTTAATCTCATATGAAATTATTCTTTTAAGATATGTACGACCAGGTGCTGAAGTTTGGGGCCTACATTGTGGATGGGCTGAGGGAGTACAAGCAGCCAGTTCTGGTTTATATTCCCCCCCAAGCTGAGCTGAGAGGAGGCTCCTGGGTGGTTATAGACCCCACCATCAACCTCCGTCACATGGAGATGTATGCCGATAAAGACAGCCGGTGAGTTTAACAGAACAAGGGAGCGTTTGATTTGATTTGCATTAAAGCAGCTTTGGTTGACTTGAATCACTCCTGTCTTCAGAGGTGGAGTGTTGGAGCCTGAGGGAACGGTAGAGATCAAGTTTAGGAGGAAGGATCTTGTGAAGACCATGAGAAGAGTAGATCCAGTCTACATGGGCTTGGCTGAAAGACTGGGTTAGTCTTTCCCTTCAATTCTTATTATAGCTCTTTACAGTTGTCTTCGTCTTCTGCAGTTTTGTCCTCATTTCAGAGGGGGAGCAATACATCAAGTGGGCCCATGTGTGCTTTCACTGTCCTTCTTTATTTGGTGTTGATTGTGTCATCTTCACTGCTCTCCCCCGGGAGACGTGTCAGTCACAGCCCGCTCAGATCAATCACCAACGCTCCTGTGCAGTCTATTGATTTTCATTTGGATACTACATTGGATTGGTGCTTTGGGCAAAACTGGTGGAATGGAAGTTTACTGTGGAGTGCTGGAGCCTACAGATTGCAATTGTAAGAAATCAGCAAGGAGTTTGGGGGAGCTGATTTTTAGCTGTATTCTTTATATGGAACTTGAATTGATAATAATGGAATTGGGATACAAGGAAAGGTGGATGTTAAGTGGCAATGCTGTGAATGAGTACAATTTTTGTCTTTCACATCTGATCTCTATTGCATGTTCTGTATTCTATTAACATTAAATGTAATTTCATCACTATCTACTCGACTTTCTATATAATGTGTTTTATGTTTCATTTTAAAACTCTGACAGGAACCCCAGAAATGAGCCCAGCTGATCGAAAAGAGCTGGAGACCAAGCTGAAGGAGCGGGAAGAGTTTCTTTTGCCCATCTACCATCAGGTAGCTGTGCAGTTTGCGGACCTCCATGACACCCCGGGTCGCATGCAAGAGAAGGGCGTCATCACGGTGAGAATCAGTCCCATCGTGTGTGTGCATGCATTGCTTCAGTATATGAATAACCTGAAAAGCCCATCGGGCACTATCAGTCTATCTGCCACTGCACCTGCTTAGTGAATAATGTTTGGTCTCAGCAGGCTGCAAGACTAGTCCTCATAATTATCTTCTGATGACCCTGGTCAATCACCTTAGCAACTACAGAGCAGCCTCAGGCAGCCCCCGTCTCATTCTTTGCCTTCACAGTCCCATCTTTCACACGCACACACACGCACGCACACACACACACACACACACACACACACACACATACACTTTGCTCACCTGACTAGAAGGGTGTTTCACAGATGGATGGCAGTCAGTGGGGGTTTTTTCCACACAGTATGCATGAAGAAGATTACTATCTGTACTGGACTCCATGTTTACCTCAAATATGTTAACAGATAATTCTTTGATAGTTGGTTCTGAAAGGACATCCGGAGCTCACTGTGGTCACGCAAGCATACTTCTTTTATACGCATTAATCTTCTCCACAAGTTTTAAGTTTCTATAAAAAAAAATAAAATAAATCGATATAGAAACAAAGACACAAAAAAAACATTACATTGACACTAAAGGCTGAATTAGACCTTTAAAGTTACTGTCATTTCATGTTATTTTAGTCTTTTTATGGATCCACACACATGGACTTGGGTCATACCGCATCATCAACATCAGAAAATAGACAACTGATTCTCAAATAAAGTCAAATAGGCAATATAGACATTTTCATCAGTTTGAACAGTGCAACATCATAGAAGTTAATTAGGATGGGTCAAAAAAATATCCATTTTCTGTCTTCTATTTGCATTTTGGCATTTATTATGTAGGAGCTGTAAGATTTGAGCTGTTTATAAGACTTACTGTTTGCCTTTTCCCTCTCTCAGGACATCCTGGAATGGCAGACATCCCGTCTGTTCTTCTACTGGCGTCTGCGGCGTCTATTGTTGGAGGACACGGTGAAGAGGAAGATCCAAGCGGCTAACAACGAGCTAACGGACGGCCAGATCCAGGCGATGCTGCGCCGCTGGTTTGTTGAGGCGGAGGGAGCTGTTAAGGTAAAACCAACTGCACCATCTTAGATTTTGTTGTAGATTATCTGAATATCCAATAACTTTGAGTAAAAAGTGTGATGTTTTGTGTTTGGAATTTTATGACCTGAAGATTTTCTGTGAAAACAGTAGTTAACTTTTTTTTCAAATTATCCCAGCAGGATGACGTTACCAATTATTCTTCCTGTTGCTGTATAATTGTCAATTTATTCAGCTTTTGATTATTTCTAACATTCTGTACACAAATGCTTTTTTTCATGCATCTTTCTTGTATAAGTCAATGATGAGCTGATACAGCTGGTGACCATAAAGTTACTCTAAACACTCAATTGTTTTAAAAGCAAGAGATTGAATGTGAGTTTAACTTGCCAAGTTTGATCATCATCATTATACTCTGCAGTCTATCTAAACAAAGCTTCAGTGAGGCCTAAACTGTGTTCTTCATTTGCCAATGTCCCAAGGCAAATTACTGAAATTAACTTTCCTCAGAGAAGTGTAGATGCACTGACGTTGGCACCATAACTGCTAACCAGCCAGTTCTGTGGTGTTTCCCTGTTTGCAGGCTGGACCGGTTGTTTTGTTATTCACCTGCTTTTTTTTCATGAGTCTCCATCATCTTGGACTGCAGCTTGTGACAGATGTCCTTGTCCTGCTATCCAGCCTCAGTGAGCTTAGCGTAGCAGCTCGTGAACCGACCGTCCACTAGCTGTAGGCTGCAGGATGTGAGGGTCACTGGAGAGGCATGTGAATCAGAACCAGGTCATCCACAACAATGACCTAATCAGCCTGCAGGTGGGGAAGCTCGAGACGCCATGGGCCGTGTCGAGCTGGTTAGCACCAATTAAATGTTTAAAATATAATACCCGATGAAAATAAGAATCCCTCAGACTTTCATCCATGTGGTTCCCTCACGGTCCAGTCCAGCTGCTGGGCTGACAGGAGCCAGCTCAGTGTCTGAAATTTCTTTATCATTATCCCAATCCGGACTGGCTGTCTTAAGCCACAATTAATCACAGCCCTGGCACTGGCAGATAGGAGGGCAACACACTGTTTCTTAATTAAAAGCAAACAGATTAAAATGATTAATAAGGGCATTAAATGTTCTTGTGGACCTCAAGCAGTACTGTTCAGAAAAAGGTAAAAGCCCATTAAACCCCTCCCCAAGTCTTTGCTAAGCCCTCAAGCCTGGCTTTGTTTGGGATCAGAAATGCCAGCACCCATGAATACTAATTTTCCTGTCGGGTCCACTCAACAAGACTGCAAGGCCCCACTTATTTCCTCTTTCCTCTTTTGTTTTTGTTATTTATTGATTGATTTATAATATTTTTTTTTTATATTTTGTCTCCCATCTGTGTGTGACATGTAAATTTCTGTTTTTCTTGCTTATTGATGTCATCAGTTCACACCTTAAAAAAAAAAAAGGGGGGACTTGGGGTGCTTCTAGGCTTTATTTATCCACAAGTCCTTTGTCTCTTGCTTACTTTGATTCATCCTCTCTTTTTTAACACCCCGTGCCTCATTCAGGCATATCTGTGGGATAACAATGAAGAGGTGGTTGCATGGCTGGAGAGGCAGCTAGCTGAAGAAGAGGGCGCAAGATCCGTCATCGATGAGAACATCAAGTACATCCACAGAGATCACCTCCTCAAGCAGATTCGCAGGTGATGATTTTAAACCATACAGGTGTAGAAAAGTAATTTGGTACAAACTGCTGAAAAGAATCGAGCTAAATTTCAACCTTGTTTGCTTCCAGCCTCGTTCAAGCCAATCCAGAGGTTGCTATGGATTCTATTGTGTACATGACGCAGCACATCTCACCCACACAGAGGGCTGAAGTGGTGCGTATCTTGTCCACTATGGAGACGTCAGCCTCCTCCTAACGGGAGCCTGACCTCTCCAGACTCCATGGCTGAAGCGCAGCTCAGGCCACAACCACAACCGAAGGAGCCTTGCTGAGCCAGCTCTGCTGCTTTCTGGGACCTGAGCTGGAAACTGAGACCGGAGGAGCCAACGTGATGGCCCTTGGTGTATGCCAGGTTACTGATGAATCGTTGGCAATGATTCTCATGAAATAAAAGTTTAGATGGCTGGTGTTAGTTAGGACATTTTGTAATTGTCTTACATGTTTGCTGAAGCTCACACAAATCCATGTATTTTCTTTTGAAGTGCAATTTTTTTCTTTCTTTTTTTAAAGCGACAATGTAGAAATAATCTAATGACTAATATTTAATATCTTTGGAGTTTACACTGTTGCTTAAAATGTTTATGCTTTCGTGATAATCAGTGGACTCTATCTTTTTGAATTGGAGTTTGTACAATAATATATTAAAACTGCCGTTGTCCTGGTAAAATGCACCCTGGTTTTTGACATATGCTTGTTAAGATTTACAAGTGTTTTGATGACCAGCTCAACAACGACAACACATTGCTGTGGCAGTTAGCCAGAAAGGGGGGTTTACTCTCCTAAGTAAGAAGCACTTAGTTACTGAACAAAGAAGGGGAACGCTATAACAGATTTGGACAGGGAAGCCCAGCAGGGAGCAGGGACAAGGTCCCTTTTAGACCCCGACTGTTTCACATTTACCCTGCAGTGAGCAGTGGGCAGCTCGCCTCACAACAAAACCACAGCTGTCCCTTCTGTTCTCACCCACACATGCTGCTTTACAGGCACTTTAGTGCTTACTGTTCCTTCACATTGCACCAGGATCAAAACTGCACAGTTTCCACTGTTGCAGCTGGTATGCAAACATGTATACTTATACACGCACAACGTCACACAAACTGGGACACTCAAGAAATGATAATGGTTCCATTGACACAGAGGATGATAGCAGGCTTGTTTAGAAAGATCAGGTCATTATTGGCGGTTGCTGCATTGCTCAAGGAGCGGCCCGACATCTTTAGGTTTTAACCAAAGAAACATACAACAGTTCAGTAAAGCCAGATCAGTAAATGTCTGTTTTGAAACTGTACACTTGACTTACATGGCACATGTCAGATGTGCTGTCTAATGGCTGCTGTAATCCACTGAAACCTGAATATTTATAGTTTGTCTGCCATGCCATTGATTTATTACTTTTTGTTAATACTGATTCCTAAAAAACACTGTTTGACTCGCATGTAACTTGTCAACTTGAGTTTGTTATTAAGACATGCAAACATTGGAAAAAAGCAGCGCCATTTTGTTGAATTCAGTCCTTTCGATCATTGTGTCATTTGTTAGGCTGAAATTCCAGTGGCCTTTTTTGTTGCCTGTATTGACATGCTGACCAGTTGCTTTATAAGTAGTTGGTCGTTTCATGTAAGAGGATGGAGAAGTGATTAACTAAATGTATCTGCAGATTTAATAAAGCTTACCAACTAAGCTCAAAGTGTTTGTGCAAAAACATTCAAATCACTTGAGTTCCCCTAAAAATGTGTTTGGTTTTTTTTAAACAAAACTAAAGTTTTCCAGGAATTTGCTCTAATTTAATTTGTCAGATATTTGTATATATTGATGACTCATGAAACGGATAATCACTTCACAGGAAGCCTCATTAATTCCCGCAGTCAGAACAAAGTCTTTCACTCTGGAGAGACATTTTCTGATTACTTGAAAATGATCGTCTTCCAATTCCTCAATCCACAGATTATTTAAGTGGCATTTTCTTTCTGGGTTTTAAACTTCAACAGTATTAAGGAGGATGAAGCAGATCAAACAAATATTGTGGGATCTATCTCATCCTTTTTCTCCCCTCTTATTTTTTCTGATTCTTTCATATCATCCCCGTGGCTCTGTCAACTCTATTTCCATCCTACCAACAAATATGTAAGACAAATTGAGTTGCATGCACCCAATACCCACCACAATTATAGAAGCTCCAATAAGAAAATGAGTCATTTGGAAGTATAATTGGAAATGTGCCTTGCTTGGACTCACTGGTCTCCCAAAGGGTTTTGCTCATTTGTGGTGGCATGCTAGGCCTGCTAATTCTGTTTTTAATCACTGACAAACTGCAGAATCAGGTTCCTCCTCAGCCACAGGAGTTGAGGGAAGACGCTCGTAAAACTTTCAGGTACAGCTCAATGTTCTTTCCTTAGTTCACTATGTGGACGCGAATGCAGATTTTAATTTTTTTTTTTTAAGGAAATGCTTTTTGTTCACATCAGCAATCTTGATCAGCTTCCAAAGCTTTAAAGTTACAATAAATAAGGCACTTTACCTGGGTTCGACTTGATGTTTTTCTAACAGCCAAGCTCCAGTCACTGCTAGTTTCAGACAGAGCTGTAACAAAAAATCTAGGAGAGAATAGAGAAAAATCTTAATGAAAAAGTGGAGAAAATAACTCTGTGGTGAGATTGAAATGGAGGCTTTAATATAGCTTGGGCACAGACACAATCACGGATCTGAAGCAAATATAATTCCACATTCAGGAGTCTCAATGACTTGACAGCACTTGAGAGACAAAGCCTGTGACCCAGTTGCAGGATTCCAATTAGCAGGGTGTATGCAACAGTTGAGATGAAAAGAGAACAGGGTCTTTACAGAGCCCCAGGGCTGTCTGATTACTGCCTGAAAACATGAGTCTTGCCCGTGACAAAGAATGGAGCGACACAGAGGGAGTGCCAGGCCTCAGCTGCTCTCAGCCCTCTCTCCAGGCTGAGGATTTTGAAGTGCTCATCTTCGCCTGCCTGCCAGCCTTTTTACATTTCAGCCATAGTTCAAGTGCATAGCAGCAACCCAGTCCCACCAAGGTATTTTTCACATGTGTCCAATGAGTTGAGTAACTGGTAGATTTTCCGGCCGGTCCATGGTGAAAATGGATGGTTATGGGTTAAGAGCCTGTATCTATTACTTCAGGTGATCTGCAGAAGGCTTGTTGCTTTACATGAGCACATTTGTGACCCTATTTTTTTCTGATGTCCAAATATAGATAACTGATGAATTAAACAATATACAGTCACAGCAAGAAAGTATACGTTTCTGTCGTTGCTATATATATATGTATATACATACCTGCTATTTGTTACATGTTAGTGGATTTGTAGTAAATTTCTTGTTTCCACAGTGGAGTGTTGTTTTAACTTTTTATCAATACTTTTTTCCATTGTGTAGAGGGCTAATATTTCATTTTCCAACTACAAATTATTTGTAAACTAAGCAATTTGCATGATTGTCAAAGCATTTGGATTGTGTTTTTTTTCATTAACAGCAAACCCATGTAGTTTGTTTAGATCTTCCTTAGATCATACGTTTAGTATGTAATTACTTTTGCATTTAGCTGTGAATGCTGGCTCTCTTCTTGTACTCAGTTATTTCATAGAACTTCTATTGATTCCATGAAATCAAAGCACATAATTAAACTGTAATAATGATAATGATTAAATAAATGCATCAACTAGGTTTAGTTGTTCAAATTGATGAGTGAGTACATCCATTTTGGCAGTGGATCAAATTCAGTTTTAAGACAAAAAGTACTTAAAAGAAATTAATTCACACAGTAAAGCAAAAGCGTACATTTTTTTATATAAAAGCAGTATTAACTATAGTATTCATCAGTGCTGCCACCAATGAGATGTAAAAAAAAAAGAAAACTACTGTTGATAAAATACTGAAAATGTTGTTTAATGTTGTTGGTGCTTTTGAGTGAAACAGCCTTGTGCTTTGTTATAATGTGATCATTGGAAGCAGAGTTAAATGACAAAAGTGAGGCATTCCCATTATACATCAAAATTCTAAATAAATGATTTGTTGTATCTTCCATGCAAGGACATCAGAGTGCAGAGTAGGCAAAGGATCTCTCTGGGGGCAGGAAAGCAGCCTGTCAGCCAGATGCAGGGGTCAAAGATTACAACACCCCGTGATCATCACCATATAATGCACAGATTTTCATTCTGCCAGAGCTTGGTAAACATTGGCTGAACACCAGGATGGCAGTGACGAGAGTGAATTCACAAGCACTCAAACCTCCTGTGAGTAGAAAAGAAGGAAGGCATCGGAACAAGACACGGATGTGATAAACCATGGAGACCAGTGGCAACAAGATATTTCAATCTTTTTTACAAAAAAGTTTTAAGGATACAAAAAGAAAGAGCAAAAGACAAGCTCTACCTCGTGGCAATCTGTCGTCAAAAAAGAAAGGAAAATGACACAACTTGTTCCTCCTTCTACTGCTGTGCATGCTGCTGTCAATATTTGTCGCAACTATTAGAACAACAAGATAAATATAGCTTATCTGATTTGACCCATCATATGCATAAACCTTCTGTGTATTACAGATCACGGGAAGCTGCTACCTGGATCATGCAGCTCCCTCCCCTCCAACCCGTCGTCCCAGCATTAACATTCATGGAGCCAGCGAAGTGTGGCGAGCCACGTACATTGAACCAATCACGAGACTCAGATTGTGGTAAGGGGGGTTGGGAGGATGGAGGCCTCCCGAACACGATTTGCAGAAAACGGGGGAGGGGGGAGGTGTGATGGTGAAGGTTGCCCAGTGTAGGATTGTGGAAAGGTCAGCTGCGTACCGAGATGCCACACCTTTTGGTCATACATCACTATCATCACTGTGGGTCATTGACTGCTATAGAAATTATGGGAGCAGGCAGGTCCGCATGCTATGCTGGAAGAATGGGCAAGGCCAGGTTAGCAACCGTTACTGTGTCTTGAAGTAAATGTCAGTAAATATATGGTTCAAACCCAAACTGGAAGCATGACTCAAGGGAAGAAAAAGTCAGCTTGGCAGTCTGTCACCTTGGGCCAGACTGAAATATGTCAACAACTCCTGGGTTGATTGCAATAGAATTTTGTAGAGACATTCAACAGTCTCCAGAGGATGGAGTCCACTGACTTTGGTGACCCCATACATTTTCCTTTAGTGCCACTGTGAAACTGGCATTTGTAAGTGTTCACAAAACACTGTGGCAGTTGGAAAGATTGCCATGAAATTTGCTCTATGCAGTTATATGAAAATCAAGTGCACATTGTTAAAATTGAAGTGTGTGTGTCAGAAAGTTTTTTTTTTTTTTTTAAACTCACCTGGTCCATACCAGGTCTTACTCTAAAGTAAATACAACCTCAGATAGATAACAAAACATGACATATGATACTATATTTTTATCTGCAAAACAAAAGCAAAGCCAAAATGCAGAAGTATTGCAGACAAAAACTGAAAACAGCCAAACTGTCTCGCTGTAGAGTTATTTTACAAACTTAATTTGTGCAGCCATGTTCTTTTTAGAGAGAAGAGGCTTTTTTCTGCAACCCTTCCAAACAAGCCGTACTTGTTCAGTCTACTGTCATGAACTTTAACATGTAAAATGCTAAGTCAGAGATTTACTTTTTTGTAATAACTCTGAGCATTGCATGGTTTAACCTTGAGATGAACTCGCTGGGATGTTCACTCCTGAGATGATTGGCAACTGTCTCAGATGTTTGAGAATAAACTGTCTCCAGATTGTGTGGAAATAGCTGTATGATCATTCATAGATTAATGAGCGGATACAATTCCATCTTTAATATTATTGCTGATGTCTTTCCTCTGTAGAATAACACATTTTTGCTTTGGTAGTGGAGCTCACACTTACTGATGATTAGTCAATCAATAATTTGATTAGCAGAACCTGGCTGCGACTTACCCTCTTAACACCTGTGGAAGCAGTAAGGATGTACTTAGTTTCTACACTTACTCTACTTAGTTTCAGTTTTTATTAAAAAAGACAAAAAAAAGATAATATCACAGTGTAATGTGTTCTGTTTAACTGGTAAAGACAAGATGAAAATTTTTTTTGTCCTGACAATTAAATCAGAATTTATTTTAACATTGAAGATCTGAAAAGGACTTTCACACCATCTGACTCACAGCACAAATTTACAGGCATTAAATAAATTGAGTTGTTGATGCATGTTCAAAGAAATACTCTTTCTAAGGCTTATAAGATTATTTACTTTACATTAAATATACTGTACCTGAACAGCAGTATTTCTTTAACAGTAGTATTAAAGAAAGATGGGAAATATTTAAATGCAGATGTTTATACAACCAGTACAGACTTGGCCCCAGATTTGGTCTGTAAAATGGACGGATGGTTCCGGTGACTTCATTTTATTCAGTTTAAAGTATCTTGTCACTGCATTAAGGCTAACGGAAAAATTCAGATTCTTTATAGACTTAAAGTGGTTATTAAGCCTACTGGTCATTAAAGGACAAGTAATTGCAATGTATGCCTGTACACTTATTGATAGTAATGGTAGGCACAAAGTAGCTGACCATAAAGGTTAGCTTGAATGCAAACATTTGTCCAGCAGTGGCCCATTTTGGAATGTTTGGCACATTAAAATGGATGTGTTACCGGTATATATCACTGGAGCGTGGAAAACCCAGTCCAGCTGGACCTGTTGGTTTACAGCTTCTCGTCGTGCATGTGAATTGGATGGATTTGTGACCATCGTCCTCTGGATCTGAAGGACAGAGCCAACCAACTAGAAAAAACTCTTGTGCGTAAAAAACACATCGCATGGTTGTGTCACTTAAAAGTATTAGTTTAGCACATGTGAATCTGTCGCACCTCAAGACAAATGCCCCGGCAAGTGAACACTGGAAAAAGAGAGCATGAAGACTTTAAATCTCAGATAAAGAAACAGTGACAGTTACATGTGAGAAAAGTCTTGGTTGTAGTGCAAATAATGTGTTGGCAGTGGATTACTCTGGCAGTAAAAATCTCACAAGAATTTCAGGTGAATGTTCCTCTGATGAAGCTCTTATATTGATTGAGCAGAGCCACTGCACTTCCTTGACTAAATGCTTTTAAAGCTTGCTGCTTATGTGTGTGGAAATATGACTTTCATCTCAACTCTGTTGAATACTGTTTTGTGGTGACAGAGAACAAAACAGAGAATGTGTGGACAACACCCTCTGCAGTCACCACCAGGCTGCTCCTCAACCCCATTACACACGTGTGTGCACACAAACCTTTTTTTTTTTTCACACTTGAGTATTACATGCTTGAATGCAAATGAGAGAAGCATTGAGCTTCAGCGTGTCATGTCTTTATCTCAGTGCTCCCACTACAACTCCTACATATAAACTGACCTGACGGAATTCAATGAGAAAACTGTGGAAAAGCCATCGGTGTTGCTACAAAATGCCCCAATGTTTCAGAAGATCATTTTACATTTAGGTTTTTTGTTTGCAGCATAAAACAGTAAGCTTGGTAAATCTACTTGTAATCATGTTATCTTTCTGGCAATAGGCCTACTGTGATCCATTTGTCAGTTGATATAACTATCAGGGAAATCAGTCACATCAAGCCAAAAAAATCAGAGATAAATGTGGGTCCCAGTGAAAGACACTTGCGCTCCATGAACATCTCAGCTTAACGGGAAAATGTGGTAAACTGAATTGAAAATGGTTGTCCTTGTCTTGATTTTTATGAATGAATCAGCTTCTGTGGCCGAAATCTGTTCTTGACCTCCCAGATTAAACACTGGAAGACAAGAATGTATGTGGAGAACCCATAATTCTGTCTTCTTCAACTTTAATCAGGAGTACACTAACGTGCTGCAGCCCCCTCCCTGTCTTTCATAATAATGGGCCGCTAAAAATTCAGGAGGCAGGCTCCACATCAATCACTCGCCAGATTTGAGTCCAATGCAATAAATATGTAAATGAGGAGAAGCCAGTGTCTCGTAGCTTTGAGATCTGCACAAGGAAAGGGGGGGGACTGTATTAATTGCCCATGGCCAGAGGAATCCTATTACTGTGGGCATTGATTATAAAATTGTATGTGTGAATGATTTTCATACAGAATGCGTACGAACAAGCCTGGAGCAAAAAGTGAGGAGAGAGTCGAATTAGCGAATTGGGCTACATTGTGCAAGGAACTAAAAGGAAACATCAATACGGATAAAAAAAAAAAAAGCCAAATCTGAGTTTAAATAAGAACGAAAAGGATTTATCTTCCGCTGTTGTCATAAAGAGTCCTACGAGACACAGGATATCACTTTTCCGATATTCTAATTGTAAAATTTCAGAATTCCACGAGATAGTTTTCCACACTATGTCGAAATAAAGTGGAAGAAATTATGAAAACCATTCATGGTTGGATGTATTATACACATAGAAACCAGCAGAGCCTAATTACATTTAAAGCTGACAACAGACAGAACAGGAAAGATTTTTGGGTAACTGTTTTGACTTGATCTTGGGGCCATTTCTTGTTTTGTAAAGCACAGTGGAGACTGGCTGGCAGCATCTTACCAAGTAGCTATTACGCAGCTTCTCTGCCAAACTATAATAGTAGTCCCTAGCCACAAGTGGCTGTCAGCTGTGTGGCTCTCAGTTAGTCTTTTTTAATTACTCAGTTTGACAAAACTGTGCAGATTTGAGCATAAAATGTGCACCAGACATAACGTTTCAACACAGATTTCCCTGCACACAGCTCTCCAAAACATACAGCTTTTGCTTGTTTCACTATTTATTGGCCCTAATTTTTCAGTGGGCACACATTTGAAAGCTGTTAAATTAGTTCACTCAGAATCACCCCTGAGATGAGGAACAACCTTTACTTTTTGTGGTTTGTCCCACACTTGCTATAATCAGTACCCGCTAGATTTACATTGATTTGCCTGCCTAATGTTTGACTTGCAAATCTCCCTGTTCATCAAGGCTTTTTGGTCAGATAAACAGGGATTACTCTAACGGCATAACATTAACCACAGAGAAAGGAAAGTTTAAGGCTTCAGCTAATTCACTGAATTCAGAGATAAGTAATTATATCAATATATTAATTGACAATCAGAGCGGATTGTTCATTGGTGGCAATATTTAAGTGATAGCATTAACAATTATTGCATATGTTTTTTCTAACACGGTTCTAAGATTGTTACCGTTACTGTCTAAATTCAGTATTTGGCAATTTCTCTTTTCTAGTCCCCTTTAATTTCCGTATGTTAGAACAAAACTTCCACGGGTTCTCTCATTCACTATGTACTCTCCTCATCTAGCATTTGCACAGTAGTTAAACAGTAAGTAGTGGTCTAACACTAAATATACACCATATAGTAGGACTGTGCACAAGTCTAGTCTTTTTATTATTCCTTTTCCAGACACAAGTTCATCGTGAGACAGTCACTTTGAAAAATTAAGTTTAATATAAATACCTTCATCACAGTGGTAGGCTTAATTGTAATCAGGTGTGTGAAGTTGCAACAAGAGACAACTTTTCTCCTTAGTTTTGCTTTTTTTATGAGATTTGAAAGTAATATCAACCTGACTGAATGTGATCTTGACCATGTCGCAGCTGCTTGAGTTTGCATTTTGTAACCAATTGATAAGATGACAAATCCAAACTGTAAAATAAAAGCAGGAATTCAGGAACGTAGAAGTAATAGGATCCAAAGCCATGATTTCCCTCCTCATACAAAAGCAGTGAAGCAGTCTGCTGCTCGGTGAGCCAAGAATCAGATTTCTTTCTTTTGTTCTTCTCTCACCGTTCCATGACTCCACAGTAGTTGCTCTGTCTTTAGCCTCTTCTCCACTACTAACATACTGTAAGTGCTTCAACATGTGTTTGTAATGACATTTTTAGAAGGCACATTGCATGCAGGTGAAAATACTTTGGACAGATAAAGTAAATAAATACCCAGTAAATGGAGAATATTTCAAACAGACTAGTGTGAAACCCATCATTCACACATCCACCAAGCAATGTGCACCATTCATTAATCATTTTTCATTTAAACAACTTGTCTCTCAAATATCCCTTTTGATGGTTGAGCATTGCAATAAATTGACACTGAGGAGGTAAATAAGCAAATAATGGAAAATGTCACCAGTGAAAATTAATCAGTTTTATGGCAGAAAACACTTTCGGCAAAACTACAATGAGCAGCTATAGTTTTTGTTGATAATGCAGCTAATAGAGATCATTCTCAAAGGGAACCTGTAAGTCTCTCCACTGAAAACTTCATTTAGAATAATTTATTTTCTTATTAAGCTGCCTAAGGAACAATGGTAAACACTGACTGATACAATAAACACAGTAAATAAGAGATCATTTAAAAATGTTCACATTCAATGGAAGCTATTAAGGTAAGTAAATGCAGCATTGTTATAAGCAAGTACACTAAAGCACCATCAAGGTATAAAAACCATAACATGTGTTTATCTTCTTAATAACAGGAGCTCCTAAATATGCTGCAGTTATTTCAACCTATTTCAAGATACTGACACTGGTTTCATGATAGTACCACAGTAATTCTGTTCCCTAAAAAGAGTTTTTTTGTAAAATGTTTAGGTCTTGTAAAAATACTAAATGTGCAGTATTTCAAAAAAGACTTGTAAACCCTCATATTTTCAAAATTGTAACAATAATGATGTATAAAAAAAACAAAACAATGGAGAATGATCATGTTTCCTCCTAAAAGTGAAAAACAAATAACTCCAGCGTGTTATTATACAGCGCAAGCCTGTAATGTCGGCCTCATGCACTTAATTGGACAAATATGGTACATCTCATGGGAATAAAATAGATTCTTGTAGTGTTTCATTTGAATAATTTTCATTTGGATTTATACAACCAAAACACTTGGCCGTGCCGCCAATTGTGCTGCGAACCTCTCAAAGAGAGGCGGTGAAGGCTGCAGGTGTCATAAAACTAAAAGTATACCAGATTTTAGCTGTGCTTTCATTTGGCAACAGTTTATTGGTATTTTTTGTTTATTTTTTCTTTGATGAGAACATAATACAAGCCAGCACAGTGAGTGACCACAGTAATAGACTACAAAAATTTGGTTCGTCTGCATGAATTTGCCCATCAGAATGACACAGTTTTACATAGCTGAAATCCAAACCCCTGAACACTGGAGCTTTAAGTAAACGACTGACCGGTCTGTACATTATTGTCTAAGATCGTACATACTGGACTCCTGTTGAAGTCCAATCTTTTCCTTTTTGATATTTATAAAATACACACATTTATAAAGATATTGTTTTGAAGGCAAAAATGTTGGAAAGGGTGTGACAATTAAAGATAAAAATAATCTTTCCACAGTCCTGAGAGACATACTGTATTAAGCATCACAGTCATAATCTGTTATTAAATGATAATATTCTCTACTACACATAAATGGGTGGAGGGCGTTGTTTTGTCAGCATGTGAAAAACACAGAAAGATACGGCCATGCACTTTCTTACTAGCATTCCAAAGACAATCACGAAGACAGTGCTGTGGGAACGTTTCAGCACTGGAAGGAAAGTAAGAACGCTTTCTATAATGATGTGATCGTTTTATCAACCAACTTAATACGAAGTGCATTTAGAAAAATGAATTAATTAATTTAATCCACATCTGGTATGACTACAGTTTAAATTGAAAAAGAAAATGAGGGAAAAAAAAACATTTCTTTACTTGTACATTGTTTTGGCAGTTTTATTTAAGTTGTTTAAAAGAACTTGTCACAGTTTTACTGTGGATTTATGCTGCCTGAACTGTCTCTTGTCGACTTATTCATCACTGTTGCGATCACAGCCCTGTTTGGGCCAAACCAAAAACAGGTTTGTTGTTAATGGAGATTGTTCTTTGTGACATTTGCTGCATATTTAGTCTTCTTTAAATGCTGAATGAATTTGGGAACGATCAGATGCCTCTTTGATAGTATTGTGGACAAAAACATAAACATATTAAGTGACTGAAACTTCTTCTTCTGCAAGGGAGGTTTTGTAAACACTTAAAAAAAAACACTGCCTGGCCTATGAATATGTTTATTGCTTGTTAAGTGGGGCCCAGCACAGTGGACATACTGAGTTAAATTCATATGGATTTATGAAAGCTTTCTATTGTTTTTTAAAACAAGTATCAGCATCATGACATAGTCTATCAACATTTAGATAATTAAATAAATAAATGAATAAATAGATAAATAAATAAATAAATAAATAGATAGATAAATAAATAAATAAAGTGTTGATTTGCCTTCAAAATCCAAGTGTGCTTTGTGGTTTGTGTCGGCTGGATTACCAGGCCGTGCCTTCACTCATCTCTGAGGAGGGCTGTGACAGCTGGTTGGTGTAGCCGTTGTCGTTGAGAGACACTGTGGTGAAAGGTGTGCTGGGCCCACACATTTCACTGGAGATGCTGTGAATTGAGCCTGGTCCATTGGGGTCTGGGCTGGGTGAGTCCGCAGGATGGTGAGGTACTGTGTCAGAGAAACAGTGCATCTCCCCGGCACAGTGGTGACCTGCGTGGTGGTGGTGGTCTATGGCTCCTAATGGAGTGCCAGCAGGGACTGTTGAGGGCACAAAGCCCAGGTCTGCTGGCGTCTGAGCCTGCGATGATGGCGGGCCTTGGTAGTACTCATAAGTCCCTCCAGGGCCGTAGTATTCACCAGTATAATCTGCATTCATATAAACCAAGACTTGATGCATGCATTGAATCAGAATATTAAGAATAAAATTCCCACTATCGACAAGGATAAACTTATCATTCTGAATACGTTCACTTGGAAACGCAAACGTAACGGAGCAGTAAACCTGCTCTGTAAATGAAGGCCGCTTGGGTTTGACATCAGGTGATATCATAAGACCTCTTACCTCCATAATAAGAGAAGTGTCCCAGCTCTCCTGGTTCCAGTCTCTCCCCCAGTGTTCTCATTCTCCTCGGGGTCCGGAAAAACACGTGTCTCCGCGAGCCCAGGGCGCTCAGCTGCTTCATGCGTCTTTCTTTGGATCTCCGATTCTGGAACCAAACCTTTAAGAGAAAGAAATGAGATTCACGAATGAATAAAAATTCAAAGCCGACAAGACGGACAATGTGTGCAAACAGGAAAACATCCTGCACTTCAACGAGCATTTTTGTTGCAGGGTAGACTGAATCATAACACTGAAATAGACACAAACAGGCCAAATATAAAGCTGGAAACGACCCTTTCAAATAGCTACATTTTAAGGTCATAATTAAGAAAGAAAAAACAGAAAGCATGCATCAGTCCATCAGGACTCTTCATCGAGGGAGCTTTTTGAGAATGCCCAAGGACATCAGTGAGTGCCGCTTTTAAGGGTTTTTAGAGGCGCGATGGGAGGAAAGATTCAGAGTTAAATCCAGAATTTGGTCAGGGGCATCTGATCCGAGAGGGGAAAGGGGGAGAAAAGGAAAATCTGTAGAGCGAAAAAATTCTCCAAGGATACAATCTGCTGCAAAAGGAAGCTTGTCGAGGGAGGCCGACATTTACGCACGTGTTTTCTTTCTTTTCTGCTCTTTTCTGCAACGTAGGCACTTCAGGCTATACGGGACTCACGGGCTGCTCATAACGTAGGTGGATGAATTTTGTCTTGGTTATTTATTTATTCGTTCCCTTATTCCTTCATTCATTTGATCAGGTTTACTTCTTTTTTTTTCTTTCTTTTTCTTTTTTTTTACCCTCTCTGACCCTTTTACCTGGATTACTCTCATGTTGAGACCGGTCTCGCGTGACAGCTGCTCCCTGATGTGTCTGGTGGGCTTCGGTGTGGCAGCGAAAGCCGCTTTCAGCGTCTCCAGCTGTTTGGCTTTGATGGTGGTCCTTGGGCCGCGTCGCTTCCCGACGGCGCTCTGCTCGTCGTTCTCGTTGCCGCACGCGTCTTTGTCGGATAAGTGTCCGCTCTCTGAGTCCTTCCCGTCGTCCTGCGGATCCTGAGAGTCCGGAGACAGACTTGGGTCGCTGCACGTTGTTACTGTTAGGAGAATAAGAGAATGAGATATAGTCTAGCCCACTGTAGGGTAATTTTAGATGATCATTTAACAGGTTTTAAAAAAATATTAATAATCCTGCTAAGACTACCAATAGTATAAACCAAATTAATTGTATTTCACATCAAATCACCTGAAAGGAGGATCGTGTCTTTCCCGTTATTGTTTTGATAGTCCTCCTTACAAACAAACTTGAATTCATCCAGGATGTACAGCTCCTCTCCAGTCGACAGTTGTTTGTTACACATCATACAAGTGAAACAGTTCAGGTGAAATACTTTGCTCTTGGCTCTGCGGACAAGATCACTGGGTAAAATCCCCTCCGAGCAACCTCCACACTTGGTCCCAAATCTCCTGTTGTAGAAGGAGACAGTCAGGGGAAAGTTTCGGTATAGATGGAATAAGCCACACACCTGGCCTCTTTAAGCTCAGGTTCACTTTAGATGATTTTGCGGCACTGATTTAAATTTTTACAAAAAGTCAACAACAACAACAACAACAACAGAAATACCAACTGAATCAACGCAAGTTATCTTTAATGGATTAGCACATTTTAAGCAACTGTGCAAAATGTCTAATATAGCTAACCTTACATGAAATAAAACGATCGTTTTAGAACAAACACAAATAGGATAAGGAGCGACTGTAATACAAATGTATCATGCGTACAAAACCATCAATCTATCAGATTGCCTTAACTGTTTCCAACTATTTATCATTTTGTTGTGGGAAAAAAGGCACAGAACCAAATTAAAGGAACAGGAGAAACAAGAAGGGCAGATTGCTCTTGGTATAAACAAAAACAATCTAGTGGAACTATCATCAACAGAATCGATATTTTTTAATACAAAAGTCCATACACACGCACTGAAAAGCGCAACCTATAATAATAACCTGTCTATGGAATTTTCAGCCAAATTCCAAGTATAAACCAATTCAAGTGGGAAAAAAATATTTGTCAACTTATGTTTCTTATTCATTTTGTCAACGAGTATAAACTACAAACTTTGCTCACCTAAAGAAGTCCGTCTTACAATACAGTCTCCCATCTCGCGAGAAACACTTCTCTGTCAAGCTACATTTGCATTCGCAGCACTGGACACATTTGATGTGCCACGGTCTGTCCAAAACTTTGAGCAAGAACCTATCAAGAATAGGCTTTTCACAGCTGGTACACTGAAGCATCGTCTGGACTTTGATCCAGTCCAGGTTTGAGGAGTGAAGTGTTTCTGTCCCTCCCCAACGTCCTGGTCACCTCAGTGTCGACTCGTTGGGGCGTTCTGATCCTGGAGATCCACCGCATCCAGATTCTTCTGAATAATTCAGACTACATCACCATCCGCGCGGGATCTTCTGTTCCACAAAGCAACAATCCACATCCAGACGGCGGCTCCAAACGAAAGATTTCGTGCTGACAAAAAACACCAGACAGCATTTCTGCCACAAAATTACAGATAGGAGATCATTGCGGGCCCGATGTTTTCCATTTCATGTGGGAGTATAGGGAGGGAAAAGATACCCGTTAATTACTTTTAAATTAACATAAACTAGCAACATATCCTCAGAGTGGTCTAAAGTAGAGAAAAATGACTACTAAATGCAATCGGTGCGCTCAGCCTTGTCATTAGTGATCCGTTTGTCCTCTGATGAGCTCTGAGTGTGAGAGGAAGGCTGTAATGAGCGCACCTTGTAAAGCTCAGCCTATTGCCTATTAAGAAACACGTGACGTCATCCCCACGAAAACCCTATGAGCGGTCTTTCCATTTCAGCACATGTGCTTCAATGTTATGGAAATACAGGTTATACACCAGCTTTACAGAACGCAATGCAACTAAAAATGAATACAAATGAATTACAAAATAAAATAAGATGTTGAATATTTAAACAGTCTGAGCAGAACTCTGAATTTTTCAGCAGTTTTATGAAACATTTGTGTGAGAATTTATATAAAACCAGCAATAAAAAAAGGTTTCAGTCGTTCTTATACAATAATATTAAGTTGTTTCTCAGGAAAATCATACTGAGAGGTGACGATGATGTCATGAATACACGATTTCTTTTGGATAGGCCAGTGAGTAAGATTGAATCGGTGTCAGGTGACAAATTATCAGCAGGTTTATCCCTTCAGTAGAGGGAGAGGACACTTTTCACGTAGATTAATGTTGTGGCCCGACATAATTCATCATTTCATCGAAGGGACAAGGATCACTAATGGTTATAATCTGAGGCGATAGGCTGTCTTCTACAGATGTTATCGGATCATGTTGGCACACTGGGGACAGTGATAGCGCTTTTCCTTTTACAAGTTCCCAGCTCTGTTCGGCTCTGATAGCTGAGGTCGCGACAGAAAGACATTAAAGAGCTGAAATGCTCAAAATTTCTACTGAAAAAAAGAAAGAAAAATCGACTATTGTTCATATTTTCATTGTGTCGCCATCCATTCTGACACGGTATAGACTATCACCTACTTTTGTTGGTTTTTTTACTGCTATTTTCTAAGTTAACGAAGATTTTGATTGGCATTTTTAGCTTGTTTCCTGTTGGTTTTAGTTTTAAACATGTGTAAAATCTGATCTCAGTTATTCACAATCTATCAGACAGAAGAGTGGAAGGGATTTAAAACATTACTGATTCATTTAGCCCCCTATCCAAACGTTTTCAAAAATTGGGTATTTATCGCAGAAGATGTATGCCATCGAAATATAAACGGGTTTTTTAGCCTACCATGTGAATTTGAGCATTAACACATTAGATAAAAGTTTGCTTATTCATAACTAAAGAAAAAAAATATGAGAAAGCAAAAGGGTTTCCCCGCAAATAAATGGGACATTTGTTTTTAGCTGAAAGTATCCAACTCGGAAGTTCTCCCTATAGTGTTGTCTGACATCTAAGTGTGTTCTTAAAGCACGATCGACAGCACCTCGTGCACTCTGGCCTTTCCAACACGAATAAAGCATCACGTTGGTAAATGATTTACCTCACGTGAACTGTAAATGTAAATGGCGATGACGGCTTTGCAGTCACACCACAGCGAGTCAAGTTTCTGAATATCACATTAACAATGTGTCGTCTTGAGAAAAATGGCTCCTATTGTTAGAAAACAATTGTTCAAATTTGTTTAGATAATCACAATTAACTGCTGGGGAGGTATTTCTGGCAGACAAATGAGTCAGCAGAAATCTTTTATGTTTTCATATATATTTTTGGTCTTAATCTTAAGGAAGCTGACACGCCTACAGTTGTATAATACTCCTCGTTCAGCACTGGACTGGAGATACAAACTAACATTTTAGAATGCAATGCAATACTATGAATGTGCTACTCTCAACAAAAAAACTCTGATTCCAGATGATTAATAACAATCAGAGTGAAAGCTTATCTTCTCTCCGTTCTCTTTGTGAGCCTGATCTTGGATGTTTAAATGTAATGGAAGATGAGAATGAAAAAGCCCCAGGGGGTCGTGCTTAGCGCTAAGGTAATAGTAAATGCAAGTTGTGCATGAGTCTCCTTACTAAGTTTGTCTTTCTCACTGAGGGTTGATTATAAGCCCAGTGTTTTGGCCCCCCAGCATCACTCTCACACACAAGAGGTCTCAGTGCAGCACTGGAATCTGGCAGGGTGTGCACTGTTTGTTTTGGAAAGAAAAAAGCAGTCATTAGTGTTTGTTAATTGCAGCTAATTGGCACTAACGAGATGAACAAGACCACCCAGTGGGAGCAGTCACACAAATAATTTGTGGAAAACAAAATTAATTGGTAGATGCTAATTAAAGTCAATTAAAACTGATTCAACAGCAGTGGAATGGGAAAGTTATAGACAGTAGAGAAACACCTGGCAGCATAAAATATATCATGACTGTAGGTCTGTCAGCTTATAGAGCTATTTTCCGTCAAGGGGGATGATTTCACCTCGTCAGTTTTTGCCTAAAGACAAGTTCATTCCTCATTATTGCTGGGAAGACAAGCCAAAACTGTCAGTATTTTCCAATATCTGATTATGGTACAATTAAAAACACAGTGTGCTCTCAGTTTCATTTTCTTTCAGTTAACGTTGTTTCGTGGAACACAATGAATAGAGTTACACAGATACACTAAAATAGCCTGAAATAATTTTTCTTTGTTTGTTTCTGTTTAAGCTCTCTCTCTCAGCCATAACATTAAAACCACTGACAGGTAAGGTGAAGAACATTTCTCATCTTGATCCTTTGCATATTTCTGCTGGGAAAATACAGTAAAGTATGTCAACACCACTCCCCAGACGAGCAGCTTTCCACAGAGCGATAGCGCTGAGGCTACCAAAAACAGCTAAAGAAAAGGCTAAAAAAGCATGTTAAAGAGCCTGAGGTGTTCCCCTGACCTCCAAACTCTACAGATACCAATCAGATGGGATCCGATAGCGTCTGTGGGAAAAGAAAGCCCAATACACAAAGACCCTCAATACAACAAACAAGACCCAAAGGATCCTTTGCTATAAGGTCCAAGACACTCCAGGACACTTTAAGATGTTTTCTGACCACGCCTTGACTGGTCAGAGCTCTTTTGGCAGGAAGAGCCCACTCAGGTTTTTGTTGCAGGGTTGTTTTTATCATAATATATTAATCTTATCGAATAAGCTAAAAAGAAAATTTGTTTAAGCTGGTATGGGTGGTAAAATGCTGCTACCTGTTACCAAGTTTATTAGGCTATGCATTTCTGGCACAGGAGTACACCATCTGTACCTTCTGTGCTCTGGGCCATCTGATCTCACAGCCTTGATATTTGCCTGAAATGAAAAGTGGAGCAGCTTAGCATGACATTGGTAGCATAATACAAAATACACACTTTCTCTCTCTTTGAGCAACCCTTAATGTGCTTCTACGAAAATACACAATGGGAGGATTAAAACCAATAAAAACCAATAAAAGATGGAAGTGTCATACTTGGTGACATATTTATACTAAACTGACAAATCATATTAGTAATTTTACCTTATTCAAATGTCTCTTTATCATTACTCGATAACCGATGTGTTTCACTGGCATCATGCTCATTGTGACTGTAATAACACACACAGCTATCTACCAAGCTGCATACTTAAACCTGATGGAAAGATTATTGTACACAGTATTGTAAAATAAGTTAAAGTGAAAACTTTCATGTGTGTAATCTAAACAACTTTTCACTTGTGGTGATGGGCTTTTCTGCTATGAAATACGTCACAACGAAAAACATTCTTGAAAAGGTAAAACCTGTGTTGCCATGCCGAAGCAGTTATTTCCAGCTCAATATTTTTGTCATTAAAAGCCGGTAAAAATGACTGTAGAGTCACATGTAGTGAATGGCGTCGTTGCAGCAGTGTCACATTGTTTGCATGCATGCGTACAACTGTGAGATAGCGAGCATTTAGAGTGGGAACTCTACCCCATATCAATGGAGAGAAAGAGTGATCAGCCTGAGGGGCGGCTCGGTGAGAGGACCCAGGGGACAGGGTGCCCACGGCCCTGGTGATGATGGTGATTGATGCAGGCACAATTCAGACAGCCCAGACGCTGCAGCAAATTAAAAGGCTATTTTGTGAAGTTGTAAAGGAGCGAGATGGCAGAGGGAAGCGGTGAGCCTCCACCACACCCCCTCCACTCTTCTGTCATACCATCAGCTTCTGTTTGGTTTCCTCTGTGTCATCAGTCCCCTGGGGAGGAGAGCCATCACAAGCCTTTTTCACTGATACTGGATACATTACTGATGCTGCACGTGCACATATGGGAGAGTGTGACATAAGGTTAAATGACCACTCCTTGAAACTATAGTTTAACACTTTGGCATGGATATTATGAGCTGTACAGTATGTTGTGTTTTATATTTTTCTTTCTTCCACCATATTTTACCACTCCCTGAAAAAACTTTCTTTTTTTTTTATTTAACTGTACTTTATTTTACAGTTCTGCTTCTGAAAGTCAAATACAGTTAACATGTTCTACAGCTCAGTTACTTTGGATCAATAGAGGAAAGTGATGCAGCGCTATTAGTGGACATCAATAAGTAGAATTTTCTTAAAAGGAACTAGTAAAAGAGATAAAGAGATATGACACTTCTTCTTTTATGTATTAGTTCCTTATTTGTACATGATTTACAAATCATTCATCCTCACTTTGAATGTAATTAACCTGGCTGACCTCAGGATGCACTCATCTTTGGGCGTTTGTCCTGCCTGGGAGCAGTGTGTGTGAGGAAAGGAGATAGACAGACTGTGTCAGGCTACAGGCTGAGCAGCCTTCAGGGAGGACAACGCACATGCCTGAGGTCAAACCAGTGTCAAGTGGGGAGTGAGGCCAGCTGAGCTGCCTGGCCCATGCATTGTGCTCATCAATGCAGCTGCTGTCAGTTATCATGAGTGTGGGGGTGAACGCTGCTTGGACAGAAAGGAGTGTGCCTCTGTGTAACTTTAGAGGAAGTGAATGGGGGCTGCTGGAGCTTGGGGGCATATGGACCTACCTAAGGAAAGGGCTCTTTTCCAGGCAACACACGCCAAGTCTCTCACAGGCCGGCCACCTCTTTTATATCTCCTCTGCTCAGAAGAAACAGTTTCTGCATGTACCCCACTGTTGTTTTCTTAAAAGGTTCTAAAGGTAGAAACATATAATACCAAAATGTAAATATCAAATAAGAGAGATAACAATCAATTAAATCAACATAAAATTACACACAAACACAGTGTGTGTATGCCGAAGTGACACTTTGTCGTGCAGACCCTGCTCACAAATAGCTTCTGAATTTTTAAATTCTCAGAGTGAACTAAATTAACAAAAAAACAAATGGCCCACATAGTAAAAAACAAAACTATCATATCAAGACATAAAAGACTCTTGAAAGTCACACAAAGAATAAAAATGGATTGTTCAAGATGATCAACCTTACAGGTTCATCATAGTAATACTAATGCTAATGAAAGAGACACAGAGTTGGAGGGATTGAAACGAAACCCATCACTCATTTCTTTGATACTAAAGACAAATCTGAAGCACAGCACTTTCATTACTACTGTTTGTGCTTTAGTCAATATAATCTTGTACGTGGCTGCGCTGATGTCAGTCAGGGGTGATATATTTCAGGCTGCAGTGTAGAGGTTTGATTCCCAGACTGAGCAGCCCTGGGTGAGATATAATCAGCCCTTCTGCAGTAGGGTCACGACTCTCGCTGGAATGAGTTGACTGGCCTGTAGCAGCTTATCACCTGCTCCCACGCTGCCCAGACCAGCCTGTGAATACTGAAAACAAGAATGGGGGAGTCCACTGTGTGAATCGATGAGCGCTCACGCAGATATTAAGGGGACACCAAGGATGGGGTAATATGTACACTGTCAAGTCAATAGGAAAATATTAGCTAAACAGCTTAAAAGAGAGAGAAAGAACACAGACACCGCATGCATAAAAGGATGGATCTTGTGTCAGACACCCCAGTCTGCTTCCCTTGGTGCATCTGTCAGCCTCTGATCTCTGCGTTGTATGCAAGCAGGGGAGTCATGGATGCTGCATTAGAATAAGAGTAGACTGCAGGAGTGCCTCAGAGGCCTGATGCAGCCGCCCACCCTTGTCTTCTCAGCTGGGCCTTCTCATGCTTGCCCCTTTCATTCCTGCAGCTCTGTGTGACTGGGATCGTCCCAATGCACTAAGCAGATGGGAGTCTCACAATGGGCTGTGTTTCTTCGCAAGCTGGTGTACTACATGGCTGATTACACCTAAATACCAAACCCGGAATTGATACAGTGGCCCATGGTCACATTATGCAATCGGTGTGGACAACAGACAATCGAAGAAAATTAAAAAACAATTCAGGTTGAAACCTCCATGTATCACTTACTAATATGGGCACATTACATGCAATTTGCAAAAACACAATACAAATCAGAATCAACATTAATAATAGAATAGGATGGCCACATTGTTATTTCTATGTTCATGCAAGTGGATTTTATCCCAAGTGTTAATTAAGTTATATGTGTTTGTGGGAAGAAAGAAATACAAGAAGATATAGAGAGATGTGGTAATGTCAAATTAAAAAAAATTAAATCAATAATTTCATACAATAAAAAGTTAAATCCAAGTGTCAGCACAAATAATCTGCCATTCAGCATCACATTAGCAGAAGTGACATCAACACTGCTTTAACTCTCCTTGGTATTGATTCCTTTACAGTGCAGCCATGTTTCATGTCACATTTGCTAAATTATTGCATGAATAAAGTGAGAATAAATGTAATGTTCCTTGATTTGTTAATGCAAATTAATCTATTTCTCAGAAAACCCTTTAGTCTAATAGGAAACAACAATCTTTATTTTATATGAAAGTACATTGCTGAGCCTCAAAAAATATAGGGGCCTGATTCCCAACAGGGGCTAAGCACAAGTAAGTTTCCCTCTTTGAGATAGGAGTGTTTCCGGTGTGTGTGTGTGTGTGTGTGTGTGTGTGTGTATTCTCATCTAATGCTGTACACAAGAGATAGAGAGGAACAGAGAGATGAGAAAGACTACATGCCTGTAGCCAGACTGTATATACTTTTCATCGACATGAAAAAAATGAAATAAATAAAAATCTGGGGTTCTTATCAGCAGCTGTGTCCTTTCCTTCCTCTCAGACTGCCCTCCCATCCCTGTCTGGCCTCCCAGATATGCTAATCACTATGTAAGAATATCCTGTTGGATAATTACCATGCATTACCCTGTGCTCATCTCTGGATTAATTCTTCATGTGCATAATCGCATTTGGGCTTCTTTTCCCGCGCAATGTTAAAGGTGAAATGTGGGTAAATACAATTTACTGTGGTCGAACATTATTGTTTGGAACGGGTTGGCAGCTCTTACCTCCAGGACATTATCTGCAGACGGGGATGGCTGAATGAGAAGGATTATCTCCTCAGTCATGAACTGTCTGGGCTGCTGGATCTTAGAGAGTTGTAATGCCACCACCCAAGGCTGTTTTCAATGGTTCATATCCTTGCATTACCCTTTGTGTTTTGTTGGGTTTGTATTCATTTGTGGATTAATGGTTCTACTGATCTCTTACAGTGTAACAGTATAAAATCCCCGATTTTGACAGGAGATCAACTTTATTTTTGTCCAAGAAAGGAAATTTGAACGTCTAATATTTCTTTTCATCATATTTTTGCAAGAACCTCAGATGTTAGCTCAGAAGTTAGAGGAATTAAACAACAAGAACCTCTAGCCTGATAGTTATTCAACCCTTTTTTTCTTTTTTGATTAAGTACCTAAACAGCTGGATGATTAAAATTTCCATGAAATCTTACATTCAACATTTGTCCATAAGGTCTGGGTTGATAAGGTAAAACCAGCAGTGACTACAGTGGTAAAATTCTGTCATTTCACTTCCAGTCTTAAAAATTTTAGGTTTGAAAAAGATTTGCTTTGAGTAATTGAAGACATCACAAAAATTACATCCTCCAAATTTTATGTGGACATTTTCGATATGAAATGTGACATTCAAAATGTGTGTGACTGCTGGGCTGATCAGTGCATTGTCACATGATGATGCAACTGCCACCGTCCCTTTACTGATAGCCCCTCCCGTATATATTTATATCTCATTTGAATATATTGAGCGGGCCATCTGTAATCCATTTATCTACATCAAAAAGCCGTTAAATTTGCCCTCTCCTCCCACTGGCCCTGCCTTCAGCCCCGTCGACCGATACAAATCAAGACAGGAATATGTACACTCTTTGCCAGGTATGTTTAAGAAAAACAATGCAGCCTAACACAGCCGTCCTGAAATACGAGTGTTGTAATGTTTGCCTCTTGATGAACCAGTCCAAAAGAGGCGTTACTTAACTGTGTGATTACTTTAGATGAGCTTGCTAAATTCTAAATAGCTTAGCCCTTAGGAAACTAAGATTTGTTACATTTACAGGTCAATTAGACTGTCTAAGTTTTAGCTCAGTGCTTCAAATGAACTTGTAATTTATTGACTTTATTTATTCCTTTTTATCATCTTATTTCTAAAGCCAGAAGCCTTTTTGAACCGCTGTTTTTCATCTGCATTCCTTCAAGTTGTTCAGCTTTGCAACAGACTCTGTTGATGTCCACCTGACAGTAATGCAGGAAGCTGTTTTAATGTGATCCCCTGAGAGCTGATGTCTCCATCGCTGTCTGTGGACCACTGAGTTAAGCCCTGTTGTGGCGGTTGCAGACATGACCCTTATCAGCAACCATAAAAGCACTATTACGAGAGTAATGACCAAATTTAACAGTTTGCTTCAGCACACCTGGGTTCCAGACAAGAACTGTATATTTCCTCTGACAGTCCCAACATCTCAGTGCAGCCAACCGGAACGAAACTGGCAAGGTCAATGTCCCTGGAGAGCAAGGAAGAGAGAGTTAGTTTAGGGATGTGTGGAATATACATATGTATGTATATATGTATATGTATATATATATATGCACACACACACACACACACACACACACACACACAGTGTAAATAATAATGACTCATATGAAACATGATGCATGTGAACATAATCCAGACGTGCTTTTGTCTTCTTTTGGCCAAAATTCCGTGGTCGGACAATTCAAAATTTGAAACTCTTTTTGTAAATCATAAACATCATGTCCTCTCAACTAAAGAGGAGAGTTACCATCCAGCTTCTTATCAGTTCCAAATCTTGCATTTCTGATGGGAAATTCCTCTCCCAGAGGTCCAGCAACCGGTCTCCTCAGTTCCACGACTTTGATTAACTGTTGTTTAAAAAAGAGGGAATTCTGCACAGTGGTAAATGACCAGTTATTATACATGCATAAAGCCAGAAAGCCAGATGTCCTCATTCACCCTCTATGGTGCTAATGGCTAATCTATCCTTTTCCAGTGTGTTTACACAAATAAATGCCACAAAATAGTACTTTCCTCAGATTAATTATTTGGCGACGTGAAAAGAAGAAATGCTAAATTAGAGCTCTATTAACTATAACTTAAAAAAATGGAGTGTCTCAGACAACAGTATATATTATGATATATTATTTGTGTCACACTCGCCTTCTTTGGCCAGAATGAGGGCCACAGAGGGGCTGTAGACGGTGGGAGTCAGAGTGCACAGAGAAAAGTGTTAATGGACTTACATGGTAGAACAGCTGATCCCATCTCTGAGTGTCAGCCCGGCTCTGTGCTTCATGCCTCTTGACTATAACATATGCTCATCTGAAACCCAGCTCTGATACCCTCGAGGCTATTTACCCAAACCACGAATGGTCTCCGAGCCCAACCCCACACACCCACTGCACACTTCATCCTGCCAATGCCGCACCTATAAGCAGGAGATGGTGGAGGGCAGCACAAGGATCTATTGTTCCCTCCTGGCTGGAGACAGCCTGGCTGAAAACAAAAGTGTCAGCGTCCCACCTCTTAAAAATCTCTTGAAATGGTTAGATGTGTAGTCTATTAGATGTCATTCTGTTTCATACACACCAGCACACATGCTTTGAATATTTAATAATATTAGATCAAATCTGATTTTCATTAAAAATGGGAATCAGAAGCATTTCCATTCTTGATTTTACCCCCCTCTCTGAGATAGGAGTGTTGTCAGCATCTGTGTGGATGCATAAAACAATTTTCTTAACATGTTTTGGTCCATACTTCAAAACGCAAGATGGTTATCCGTTAATTTCCTTACAGTTGTAATCCTCACGTACACTGTAGGATCCACCTATTAGGTAAATCAACATGTAACTTAAAGGTTTTATTCTACTCATTAAATAGAAACTCGCATTGATTTAGGCCCCTTTAGTTGTACAAGATCAAAAAGTCACAATTTCATACAATAAAATGATAACTGTGCACACACAGCTTCATGCTTAGTTATTCTTTAAGATAATTTATCTCGTGAACATTAGCTGTATCTAAGGACATTGAGGCAAAGCACTTCACAATAACTCGGTTCTGTTTTTGTAAATATCAAAAAAGTGAGTTCATTCATTTCAGTCAGTAAAAGATCACCAGATGTTTGAATAAAACATCTTCCCTTGGCAAGCAACATAACAGTAATAATATGCTCTAACATCACAGTGATTTCACAGTTGTATGGTTTCCAATAAATATTTCAAGCGTTGGTCTCATCAGTGTAACATCTGCCTTGTCAATACTGCTATCCGTAGGCAATTGATCAGTTGGACCCTCCAGGTTCCCGTGAGGAATGAGTGAGAATTTAAAGGAGAGTCAGGAAGATAGAGCGAGAATCAGTTCCTCACATCTGTGCAGAGACCAGTGATCAGCTCCTCAGCACCTTTCTCAGCATGGCTTTTCTCCCTGGAAAAGTTGAGACATAAAAGTAGATTGTTATTCTGTCATAAATTGGATTGATCGACTGACATTTTCTCTCAGAACAGCAGTGCTTGGGACGATATCCCTTGTAATCCTGGTCTAGATCAAGCATTTCTCAACATTGTTCTACAGTTGTTTTGAATTCTCCATGCATGGGCGAAAGGGACGGCATATTCGCTGTGGTGTTCTTTCTTTTTGAAAAGAAGCAGGAGGATCAATGATTATCACCTGTTGGTGAAGACATTTCCATGCCTGTGTAGCTCTTATCCCCTCACTTGAGAAGCAACAATAACAGAACAAAGCCATGACAGGGTCACAGCAGATTTGGAAAAGAAAACCTTTGGTTGAGGTGTTTTGTGTTTGATTCTCAGTGTTGTGTCTAGATGTTATCTTTCTCTAAGTCTCCAAGCACTTTTTTTTAATTCTTTGCAAATCGAAGAGTAAAGTTCATGGTGACAAAAATACCAAACATCATGTTGAAAAGCTTAGAAATTTAGAAAAATCTGAACTGAATGCACCCCATTATGCACAGTAATGAATGTCGGATTACTGTGATTGTATCATTGTGTAAATTAACCAGTCAATTGATCTAATCTATCAATCAGTTTGACAATGAATGTCATGATGAATATACAATTTGTATTTTTTTGCTTCAAGTTTACCTTTTGAATTCTGACAATAATTAAAAAATAACTCATTTTTAATTCTGTTTTTTATCAAGAGGATTAGGCAGCTTTACTTTTCTCCATGTGTTTACTTTGATGTCATACTCTTCTTCCTGTCTGCATCTGATAACAGAAAACAGTGTTACTAACACTCAACTCTTCTTTTTACAAACCCCACATAATCCATCGGTGGCACCATGTGATCATTTAAGGTGTTTATAGAGAGCTTTTGTATCTTTTGTATCAATTTGTATCTTTTTTGATTGTACAGTTAATGTGATTAACTTTGGCTATTAATGTCACTCGTAAATGCAAAAACACTGACAAGCAATGGATCAGACAGGTTGATGTCTGGTGAAGTTTGAATGCAATTTCAACCTCCTCTTTGATGAATACTATTGTTCCAGAGTCCATTCATCCATTCATCCATCCATCCATCCGGGGAGAACATGCAAACTCCACACAGAAAAGCCCCAGCCGGGAGTTGAACCTGGAACCCTCTTGCTGTGAGGCCCTTGTCCCAGAGCCAGTTTTGATAAATGTGTGAACCACATTTGAAATGCCACATCGAGAGAAAATCAATTTCCCACTTGTGGCAGACACAGTGACGTCATTAAATCGTTAATATTGGTGCATGAGTATGTCAGCAGAATGATGCTTTTAAAGCTTCGACGCTTGGAGCTAGTTTAGCCCTCTGAGGTCTACGATCGCATGACGTCATTACGGCTCAGACCCCAGAGGGTTAGACTACTTTTACATATACATTTTTTTTTCTCCTGTCACACACAAAATGTCATGCAGATGACACATCAAAACCAATTTTGGCATCCACTTCACGAAAAACACCTTAGTGAAGGTGCAAACTGAGGAAGCTGGACTGCTCCTCTGGGCAGGGGACAAATTTTTTCTGAGCCATGATCGCCTCCAAAAGAAATGCAGAAAAGAAATGCAGAAAAGAAAACACCTTGGGCAAGACACTGAACCCCACGTTGCCACCGATGCATCCATCGGTGTGTGAATGTAGTAGGAAGCACTGTGCAGCTCTCTGGACTAAGACGTACTGTCTGAGTGTGTGAGTGAAGGTGAAGGTGAATGTGGCATGTTGTGTTAAAGCGCTTTGAGTGGTCAGCTAGACTAAAAAAGCTCCATACAAGTCAGAGGATCTAAGAGATCTGGAATTAGAGTAAGGGAAGAGGAGTTTAGAAATATATTCAGGTGCCAATCCATGTAAAGCTTTAAAAACATGCACTAATGTAACTAATAGTTACATAGCGCCAATGGTATTATATTCTGGTCATTTTTGTGAGCATGACAGTGCAGCTTACTGCTGTCAATCAAACAGATCACGTTTCATTCCCAAATGACACAAATGGATGAACCAACAACTCATGGCTTTCACTGCTGATTGTTAGACAGTTAGACTAAATGTTTTATCTTTTGGTTAGCTAACATGGAAGAAAATGAAAGCTTGTGGTAATTCTAATCAAGTGGTTTGCAGCACAGTATATTCACTCACTGTAATAATGAAGCTCATAAATTTTGTGATGTTTAAGAAACAGTTTCAACGTTAAGTACAGTGAAAAGCGCTTTTGCATCTTTTCGGAAGGAACCAATTGTTGATATCGCAGACTATAGAGCTTCCTCTTTAATTACACTTTGAATTTGGTCAAACTCTTTCAAAAGAACTTTTTTTTTCCTCAAGAGGTGGTAAACACTGACTTCAAGTAGAGAATAAATCAACCTGTGGAGGAGGTAGAGCTTTAATGAGCTGAGGGACATGGTACAGAAAAATGGAAAATGAGAACTGGGACCATCTGTCAGTAGTTGTGATGAATGAAATGGACCTCTCTTCTCTATTCTTGGCACTCTACCTTGGATGACATTTTTTATCATCAGTCATATTTTCCACATTTGTTGCAAATCTAAAAAAAAAAAAAAAAAAATCAGACATTGCCAGCACCTGTCTGTCCAACAAGGAGAAAACTTGATGTCTCAACGGCAGCTGAACGGCAAGGATGAGAAAACTCACCAGAGGCAGCAGTGGAAAGGAAGGAGGAAGAGAAAAAAGAGTGAAGGATAAGAAAAGCCTGGGACTCCTCTGAGCATAAATTCCCCAGGGTAATGCAGTATCGGTCAATCTGGGGCTAATTCATGTCAGATCGTGTATGCTATCTCCTTAAGAGGCCAGCAGAAGGTTGATCAAATTCAAGTGGAATTTAAGTTGGTTGCACAAGTGGATAGATATAATACCAGTGATGAGAACTGGTACTATGCAGGTGCTGTGGTGCTTATTAATATTCAATTGATGTTGAAACTTATCATAATCATATTTCTACCTTTGTTCTTCCCAAAAGTTTACATGGAGGGATACTTTCTATTTTGCAATAAAAAAATAGATAAATAGAAAAAAAATAATATATATATATATATATATATATATATATATATATATATATATATATATTAAAATTATTTCCAACCTCTGCTGAAAACACTAAATACAGAGTTATAAAACTGAAGGATTAAAGCAGGAATAGTCAAGGAGCTGGTTTTTGTCAGTCACAGCAGGCAGGTTGGAAAAGGGAGCAGATGGTGGCGTTGAGGCTCTGTTTCGAGTGCATAATGTGCCCTTGGGCCTTGGGAAGCTATGTCTAAATTAATATGATTTGTCCAACTTTGATATTTAAGAGGATTATACCTTGTGCTCAAACACATGGTTGTGAATGGACTTAGATGAAAAGTGACACAGAACAGAATAGAATTAGAGGCTCCTGAGGACTTCTTCATTCATTGTTAACTTCTAGCCTAATCCCTATTAGGATGTCCAGGTCTGAGGGAGCTGGCCGTGGCTAAGGGGACATGTGCCCCCATTGTGTGTCTGATGGCTAATTGTGCTGTCATGGCAGGAGGAGGGGAAAGCAAATGGAAAGAGAATAAGGGATCAAGAAAATGCATACAGCACCCCTTCTTTTTATGGGTGTTAGTCAGGCTGGGTTATGATCCTCTATAGTATGAAGTGCAGAGAACAGTCATTGGCTCCCAGCATGTGCACATGAAGTATATCTTATATGTATTCACACACAAAAAATTGAAAATTACATGCAGGCACACAATGGAAGAATAGAAAGTACTATTGAAACATTAGTAAAACAGTCACAACAGAACATTGATTTCTTTCATCAGAATCATTTTTGATCAGCAGCCCCCACATGAACAGTTTGTAGCCTTTAAAAACAACAGCTTTTGATTTTGTTTAGAGAATTTGTATGTATATAGGCGTGTGTTTTATGCAATGAATGTAACTATAAAACTTAATATTTCCATGCCTGAAACTGCACTGAGATGCCGCAGTTAACATCTTTGGTTTCCAGTCCGGCACCACACCGTTTAATTTTACAATACCCCATTATGCACCTACAACTAAATGACAAATTTATTTTGCCCCAATAATTACAGTTGAAAAAAAAGGACCCTTTCCAAAAAAAAATACTGTGGCAGATGCAGTGAAGAGCACCAAGACAACTGTATTGGAGGGAGGAAAAAGAATTAAAGTGTACCCAGGATAAGAACAACCATCAGATGGGATTTTACTGCTGGATAACTCAAACAAGATGACATAGCTTTGTTGTTGTAATTAATAACTGATTAGCTCTTTTGTTTAGTGATGTGTTGCATTTCCTTTACTCTGGTCTGTTGGTAAAGTTGCTTATGAGTGGGTTAATAATTATGAAAAGAATGGGCTTGACGTCATGTCTTCCTTTGCTCTCAAAGTGCTGTAAATCAGGTTTGAAGCAGTTGTTGATTATTTTAATGAAACAAATGAAATGTGTTTATAGATTTACTTTAGACTTCTGTGTTATGTTAATGGGACATGAACAACATTATCTGTCTGTTCTATTCATCCATGTTTTGTTTGTGAACTATCATAACCTAATCATACTGTCCATTACTGTCCATGCCTCACAGATGAAGCTCGAAGAGCACCTCAGTCCCAATTCATACTGACTCTCATATAAGCCCTTCTTACATATTCCACACCAAAGTCTTGGGAGCTTGTAGCTTTTCAAAAGGTTCTCTGCTAACTTGTGGCACTATAATGTAAACAATGGAAAACATGTTGCCCAAATCAGAAAAAACAAACTGTATAAGGCAGTGAAATATTTAATTATATCTTTTTCTTTTTTTCTTTTTTTGTCAGTTTGTTTATCACATATATCATAGTTTATCTAAAACTATTAAATTTCAACATTTTTCTGTTGTTTGTTTTTCTTGTTTGGTCCTGTAACATTACCCTTCCTTGTTGCTTGACATTTTTGAAGGCTTATGGTGGTGTCTTTGTCAGCTCATGACATCAGATTGATGTGTATGACTGTGCACGTGCAGGGTTCAGATGGAGAGTTGTTTTTATGACGGTGGTCTTATTTCCCTCGACTCTCAGGCCAGCAAAGAACAACAAATTGCCAGATTTGAGTTACTTGAAGTATTTATAGTAACAATGATTTCCAAGCTTCTAAATGTTTGTCTTGTTTTTCCAAAACTGTATTTACTGCAATATTCTGTTTTTGCTCCTTCTGGAATTCATCGTAAAAATTGTCCATGCAAGGGTAGTTAGAAAATGGTTTAATGGTTGAATTACAGTGCTTACCACTAATTTACATTAAAGCCTTGAAACATAGATATAGGTCACAATATCTGCTTTCAGAACAAATGACCCATGTGGTCTTTTTTGTAAGTAAATATTCATAGATATCTTTTTTTTTCTCTGTGTTAAATACCACCATCCCCACCATGGGCTACCATCTAATATAAAAGTGCCCCGGTTTGACCCCAGCATGCTGACATGTAAATTAAGCCTTGCTCAAATCAAGTGCCGCTGTGAGACACCTAATTTATCAGAAACATGCCTCCCAGAGCAGCTCAGGGTTGTCAATTTATTGCATTGCGCAGAGAGCATGTCACAGTCGTATTCACAACCCAGGGGTCAACATTAGTGCTAATTCAAAGAGAGCTGAATAGACCAAAAGTAATTTATGCTCTTTCTACCACCGTGAAGGTCTGCTTATCTAATTCTTCATAATGCCAAGAAGGTATAATGATGATCAGTAAGACAACAAATGTCAATGTGAGCTCAGTGCATCACATTAAATAAACACCCTAAAACACATGTAATATCTCCTATTCCAATGTCAAGTGTGGTTGCATTAATGGAAAGGACATAGGTGTTAAAAGTGTTTTGATTTTTCTAAAAAAAAATCATAAATCTGTGTGAACCAGATTTTCAATCAATAATCTCAGCCATTTACAAAATATAACTTTTTCCTATTTGTGGTGCCCCGATAGTTTAAAACAACTCACTTTAGCAGGAAGAAAGGAAAAAGTGTCTCAAATTTCAGATCGATGTCTTAATCTGTTTGTGCCTTATACAAAGTTTTGGAAAAAAATCACATCCAAATCAACTATAAAACTTGTAAGCCATAAGATGACCCTGCCTCAGCTTTATTATTAGTGGTTCAGTGGTTTCTGGTGAGATGTCCATTTTCTTAAAATAGAGAGAAAGTTTAAAAAAACTATCAAAGCAAAAGATCAGCAGACCAAAAGTGAATTAGATACGTCTATGAGTGAGATGAAAATTAAGAAAGAATTTGGAAATCTACAGGCCGTGCTATTTGGAAAAAAAATTAAGAGACATCAGCTCTATTAATACATCTCAACCTGTGATTTGTGGACTGTGTCATAAATTATCTTGTAAGATAATGAATCGCCCAGATAGTGAAACATTCAGAATGAGAACTAAATTAATAAAGCAACAAAAAAAACACCAGCTTTGGAGTACTCGTTAAATTCAATTCAATATCTGCACTCTGCTAACATACCACACAAGTGTATGACACTGACGGCAATCTCACCACTCATCATCAGGATGTAATTAAATTATGAACTGACACACATCAGGTTCGTCTCGGTTGTTTGTTTACCCACTGTAAGAGGCAGACTGTCCTGTGAATAAGAATCAGGGCAATCAAAAGTACTCTATAAGCCACATGGGACAGAAAAAATTATTTGAACCCATGTTTTAGAAATTAATTTGGTCTGAAACCCCTTAATATTAAGTAGAAAAGAGTTACATGACAAGAAACTCCGAACTTTTCCAAACAAGCAACTGCGACTTTAACCCTTTTGTAATCACTTCGGGAACTGGCTTTCGCAAAACTGTCGACCCTAATGTGATAATCAGTTAATATTGCTGCCTTTTGTTCACAAGCTTTTATCAGGAGGGAAACATTTGCCCTGCTTGTTGTTTGCACACACAAAATATTGAGGCCATCATAGGCTTTGAGCCAAGTTGAACAACAATTCAGCTGTATCTTTTGTTCAACAACCATACAACTTGTAATGAGAGATATTGTTACTCCCCTTTAAAATACCCTATGTCTTTACAAAAAAAGTGCCATAATTGTAGTGGTTAGAGCAAATTATGACACTTGCAGTTGTGGGTAAATGCTCCGTAAATTACCATTAGAGGTGAGGAGGCTTTCTGCCCGCTATAAAAAAAGCTCAGTGAGCAGCTGGAAATGCAACAAGCTTTAGCCTCTGCCATAATAACCCCTCCATTTACTACACAACACCTTCCATCACCCATTATTCTGTGTGATTGAGGTACTTTTACAGTTTCAGTCTACTTACCTTCTTATGTCTGGGACATTATTTATGTTTAAACTTAGCTGCGCAGCATTATAAATGCTTTTTAAACAACTCTTATCTTTGTCATAAAAAAATAAGAAAAAAAAGAAACCCATCATGTTAAGTTGTTAAATCAAGTGAGGTGATTTTTAGTAACAATGTTTTCCAGGATTCCAAATTTTATCCTCGTTCAACCAAAAGTGTATTTAATGTTTTGAGGTACAGAATAGAAAGCTTTATTGTCACTGCACAGAATAAATTAAATTCTAACAGTTTAAAAAAAGGAGAGACATTGGTTTAATTAAAGATCAATTCTGTGCACATGTGCTGTACAGAAGGTGAACTTAATCAACAGTAAGAGCTCTTCGTCCTAAGAGTCTTTTACACCTGTGGTTACTCCTCTTGGGTTTGGTACAATTACAACATTTACAAAAGCAAAGTGTCCCTCTGTCCTGACTGAGAGAAAGTACGTGATGTGGCCTTCTGGCTGATGAGCATATTCCACAAAACACCACATCCACCTGGAGAGTGGAGTGTTGTGTTTCCTGAGGTTATGAACTCTAGCTGGACTTCTGATTCAGTGGTATGAATTTCTCCGCTGATGTTCCGGCATGTGATAATGATCCACTTACATGATTCATGGAAGGCCTTTTCTTAATCATCACATGAAACAAATGCATGTATAAATGCTCCTGCTTTCACAGGTGGGACTATAAAGATGACACTCCAAAGGGGTATGTAATGTTTCTCCATGGAATCATTTTATTTGAAGTTTTAAGCAGTGCAAATAATATGTGACAACATGCCCAATGTGTTTTATCGATGTGAAAAGCATCTGTAAATGCATTGGATCATTCTGTTGTCAGTGTGTGCGTGTCTGTGTGAGATATGCTGCCCACCAGCTTTTGAAAGCATTCATCCTCTCAGGGCTTTAACTCAACTTATCTTCCTCGAGTGGCCTTCATCTTGACACAGATTTGTTTCACATGCTGAACATGGCTAGATTCTAACATTTCCTCGCGAAGAATTTTGTGTCAGAAAAATGTTTGTTTTCCAGGACAAAACATATTTATGCATAAGTGAGTTGTTTAAATGAGAAAGATCTGCCTGATGCACAGGTTTCCTCTCATGAAATGTATAACCACACCTCTCTGTGTTTTTTCAAAAGAAATATAGCACTTTACAAGTCTTGCACATTTACCATCATTTCTCTGATTCCCCTTCATTTAAAATATCTTTGTGTCCGCACAACATTAAAGAAAATGTGTAATTCTATATGTGGAGTGAAGCTGTGGAACGGGTTGGGTGAGGAGCTCAAGCAATGTCCAAGCATGACCCAGTTCAAAAGGTGGTACAAAAATATGGTTTTCACATGGTACAGAGAGGATGAAGGGCTTTGATCATCACCAGGTGTTTTCTCAGATCATTTTTCCACTTGTTTATTCACATTATTTATTTTCTTTTGTTTGTAAATATGTACATTCATGGTGTGGTGGTACATACATATAAACATCATTATAACCCAAATTTTTTTTTTAAAGTTGCGGGTCGCAAATCTTTTAATCCAATAGTTAATTCACATCCGAGTACAGAATAGGTAACCCAAATCCGTTTCACTTAAAAAACCTTAAACACAATTTTGGTAATTAAATGCAGATATAATCACTTCTGTTTTGTGACTATTTCACATTTTATTCTAAGACCAGGCTGAAACACAAGTTTAAAAGTGGTTGAAAATTCTGTTTTTTGAAGTTTAAGTTATTCCAGCATCATTACACGAAAACTAAAGTAACCCTTTTTCACATGTATGTGGGTCATTAACAGGGCTCTTGACTAACTTTTTGCATTGTTTGGACTTGTGGACCTAACTTTTTCTGTAAGGTTCACTGTTTCAAAATTTGTGAGAATCCAAAGTTTTGACAGTGCCACAACATACATTGCAAGCCATACACCGTACCAAAGTGGCTTTACTTTTTCTGACTTAGAGAGTGTCTGTAGCTAGCCTGGCTGACGCGTCCACATCTCGATGAGATGGTGGTCTGGGAACTAGGTGTGCATTTTCTCGTATTTGAGGCGTGGTTTATGAATGCCTAGAGCCGTTCATTGGGCGCTACGAATGTCTATCAAATGGCGTCTGGTTCTTCCCATGCTGCTTTGCGTGCGATTCATAGCCAATTGTATCACTTATACCAGATGACGTATGTAGAGCGACAGAAATTCGACGAGGAAGAAGAAGACGCTTTACTGTGTATGAGAAGACGTTGCTCTTTTTTAAAAGTAAACTTGCATTCTAAGCTACTTAAAACACTTTCTAAGGCTGCATCGAACGGTAACGTTGTGTCCGCTGCCATGTTGGATTAACACTCTACAAGCTTCGTGTCGGGCATAGACATTTGTCATCGTCTTGCTGCCCCCCCCGTTCTGTGATTGGTTCCCTAATGAGGGCGGTGGTTTCCAGGCTGCCTTTGCAGTGTGAATGAAATCGCGCGCAAAGCAGCATGGGAATTCCCAGGCTAGTCTGTAGCAATGTCCTTTCCACAATTCTGTGAGAGCATATATTCTTTGCTTGATGATTTATTATCTCAGGGCACCTTTAGTGTAAGTAGAGGCAATAGTCTATATCTGCAAGCTGCCAGCATCTTTGACTATAGATGATGCAATTCTTGAATTCTGAATATTGATGTACCAACAACAAAAAGAGTTTCCGGCCCAACTTTGTCTGCTTTCTTTGCAGTAGATGTTATGCATCGCATAGGCCATTTTATTGCACATTACTGTATATTGGCTTTATTTCATCCATCTTTAACAGAGAGATAATGACTACTTTACATGCGTTACGTGCTCTGGTTAAGGACTGGTTGTTAGAGTATGAGCTGCCGTTAATGGAGAAGAAAATACCCCAAGGACTCAGAAGCAGGACTATATATTGAGGAACAAAGTCTTTTTTCCTTGTCATGATTTTACTTCTGTAGTTAAACCGCAGTCATGAAGATGGACTCCCTGCAGCACTATTCCTCAGTTGGGTTTACCCAAAGCATACACTTCTCGGTCATAATGATATTCATAGCAAGATATCTAATAACTATGCTAATTATCAAAGAAAAGAGAGCATTTTCCTTTGATTGGGCTATCTTGGAAAACACCGATATCAGTAGCAGTGTGGCAATTTTGGATGTAAAACTGAAGACAAAAAAAAAGACACGAAGTGAACTAAATAAGGGGCTGATGCTTTATCATTAAAGCAGTACAGCCCATTACCCGAAGCTTAGAACACTGCAATTAACCCTGCAATCATTTATTTAGGCTCTCTATGCACGGGCCTCATAATTAATCCCCTCATATGTTGTTAAGCCAGGAGCTTCATCAACTAAGCCTGGCAAGAAGTTAGTCTGCTTCATCTTCTTGACCCCCATCTCTTTGCAGTCCTTTCATTTAGTCAGCTGAAGTTCATCACCATTGCAGACAATTTGCACTTTGAATAGCATATTACTATAAATTACATTCATTATTGTTTATACTGTTATGATACTTAATAGGGACAGTATCAAATGTAAATATAAGCAGAATACAGAGATCTACAGACATCATTAAAGAATAATTTAACTAAAACACTTCATTTTGTTGGGCCATGTAAGCACAGATAAGTCGTTTAGACTGTTTATAACAATTTTTGTTTTAAAACACAAGGAATTTTTTATGAGAAACATTTGCAAAAAATTTGATTCATTCAAAGATTTTTTTAGTGAAGGGTTGAAATACTTTTACATATACATATATAGGCTATGTATGTACGTATATATATATTTCATTCACAGAGAATGAAAGCTTCAAAATATCAATGAATGAGTACAGGCCATCTTGTAAAACCCATTCAAGCTTCAGATACCATTGTAGTACTAAGCTGATGTAAGAGTATAGAGACAGACCATGTGTCTATAATTACAGCCATCCAATGAGAGTAATGGATTTTTTATTGAAGCATTCTTGTTAATAAAGAATCATATTTTTCCAACATGTCTGAAATTCATTTTGCTCTTACTGATATATATCGTACTACAACTAAAATATGAAATGACTAATAACAGTATAATTTTAAGAGCATTTCCTGCTTAGTGATTAATCACAGCACTCACACAATAGTCTGTGGTCCCCTCTGGTTAACATATTAAAGAATGTATTAAAGTTTAATGCTTAATTATAAAAAAAAAGACCTCTGGTAAATTATTCATGGATTTTAATGATCAAGGTGCTTATTTTATTTTGGGTACTTCTGAAAAACAACTCTTTTTTGGTATTTTAAGAGCTGTGAAATCGAAAAAAACGATACTTAGATTATATCCCATGAAATGTCACTTTTAGAGGACTCCTTGTCATAGGACAGAGCAAGTGCAGAGCAGTTTCTATGCTAATAGTTTAAAGGGGAACTCCGGGGCATTTGAAGCGTGTTTCCATTGCTAGAGGTTGTCAAATAATGATAGTAGGACACAGAGAGGTGCAAATCTGCGCTCCCTGTGTGGAGATCGCTCTGTCCGCACAGCATGTCATGCGAGGCTAATATGTGGTGGCTAAGGGGCAAGCGCTAACCCTTCCACGTAAAACAACAACTTGCACACTGCAGAAACGTCACACCACTTTATAAACCATCCGACAATAAAGTCACAAGCCTTACCATCAAAACCATATGCATGGTTCTCACATTACTGGCATGGGGACGTTACAAAACAACTTTATAAACAGCATGTAACTCACCGGCTGGTTGTAGGCTCGCGCATGTGAAAGCCCAAAAGAGTCGATGGAGAATAATCCCATATACAAAACAATTATATTCTCTAGAAAAACTGCGTTCAAGTATTTAAAACATTACAAGAATATTACTGGGCATGTATTGTTGTAATGTTTTAAATACTTGAACGCAGTTTTTCTAGAGAATATAATTGTTTTGTATATGGGATTATTCTCCATCGACTCTTTTGGGCTTTCACATGCGCGAGCCTACAACCAGCCGGTGAGTTACATGCTGTTTATAAAGTTGTTTTGTAACGTCCCCATGCCAGTAATGTGAGAACCATGCATATGGTTTTGATGGTAAGGCTTGTGACTTTATTGTCGGATGGGTTATAAAGTGGTGTGACGTTTCTGCAGTGTGCAAGTTGTTGTTTTACGTGGAAGGGTTAGCGCTTGCCCCTTAGCCACCACGTATTAGCCTCGCATGACATGCTGTGCGGACAGAGCGATCTCCACACAGGGAGCGCAGATTTGCACCTCTCTGTGTCCTACTATCATTATTTGACAACCTCTAGCAATGGAAACACGCTTCAAATGCCCCGGAGTTCCCCTTTAAATGTGGAGAACTTGACAAATTAATTTGAACTTCAAACCAACAGTGTAGCTATTAATGTTTAATTACCTGCTCTGCTCAGTCAAGTTAGGGGGATCCTACCTTTTTTGTTCTTTTTGCTCATCATCTCCCACTCTACAACAGTTATTTGCTTTAACTTCACAGTATATTTGATGCTTTTGTCATGTCACATGAACATTTTTTTTTAATTCTATCTTTTAATATATCATCTCTTGATTATGGATTATCAGGGGATGATTCTGAAGTCTTATTGCTTCTAGTTTTGGAGTTTTTGTAATCAACAATTACAACTTGAGCTATGCTTTAATCTTTTATATATATATGGTTCCTTGTTAAACACAAGCTTTGCATGCTCAAGATTGTTTACGTCTCTTAGCACCTCACAGCTCTAGATTAAATCATCGAAAAACACGCTTTACCTGGCATCCCACAAATTTCAAAATAAATAATGGTTAATAATGATTATGCATCACTGTACTTTACTGAAATGTTGGTAGGATGAGGGATGAGAGACTGAAATTGCTATAAACCACACAGTCTTCAATTCCATCGCAGCGAGGGGATCTATTACAGTGAAATCATGATTTATGTCAGGCTGAGCAGGGGATGGAAGTACAAGCCAATAATGATGAATGTCCTCATGCATGTCCACCCAGCTCCTCCCCCCACCCACACGCCTGTGTGACCAAAGCTTCAGCACCCCATTGCATCCCTCTTCTCCGTGTCCCATCACCGCGTTAGTTCCCAGCAGAGTTTCAAAATGACACCTTCGTCCCGTCCATGTCTCCTTTTGTCATCTTATCAGATGCAGTTGTCTCTTCTCAGTTGCATCGCCCATCTGCTGCAGTCTTTTCTGTGTGATTTGTCTATGTGGAGATCGGTGCTACAGCCCATGATGGATTCCAATGACCCAGCGCTTTAGGGAACACAGACTAAGGCAGTCACCTTTAAGTTGTGGCTGTGTAATCTGTCTTTGTCAGACATTTCCCATACATGCAACAAGGGCCAGACAGTGAATTAGTAGAACATAAGGCGATGAAGAATATGACTGTAAATTGTCTTTGATGTACAGGGAAGGAGCAATTAGAAAAGAAAGAAAGAAAGAAAGAAAGAAAGAAAGAAAGAAAGAAAGAAAGAAAGAAAGAAAGAAAGAAAGAAAACTGAGGATAAGAAAAGTCAGTGAATTTTATGACAATACTTAAAAATTCAGTGTTTCTGATATTTGTAAAAGTGGTAATAACTTTATTTGATTTTAATCAGTATTGGTTTCTTCTCTTAACAAAGTCAGCTACAGATAACAGCTTTATTGGTTGTCATTGAAAATTAGCATTAAATTATTGATTTATTGACGTACATCATCAATAGTAATCCTCTCTGATTGTGCAGTGCACATCGGCCTTTGTTTATGTTCCTTCCAGCAGTCAAAAGCAAGTCAGGAAAGCTGATAACTGTTGCACAGAATGACTGAAGTGTGAGTGACTGATTGCCAGTCAGCATTAGCTTTGTGTTTGACTCCCCCATCAGCACCTGCTGAGGCAGACCTCGCCACCTCTCCGCCTTCATCCTTTCCTTATTATCATCATTAAAAAGTAATGAGCGGGTTTAGTTAGGGAAAAATAATCACTGGTACATCTTAAGAATAACTGTACTTACTGCTCACACAGATTGGTCATTGGATCTTTTTCACTGTATGGTAGCAGGTAGTGTGTAATTGATGGAGACAGATAGCAGTCAGATGTGATTAGTTCCAGCTTAGTAAGCAGTCCATTGTTGGGGTGGCTGACAGAAGAGAACAGAGAGATGCAAAGACAGCAGTAAAAAGACCACTCCAGCTGCTTGGTCATGGAGCAGACAATCTGGATATTAGATACAGTGGACTTTTCTCATTTTTATACACTTCAGTAATTCAGACATTGTGGATTGCTCTTGGGGCAAAGGCCAAACAGACCTGACTTTTTCACAGCTTTACTTTACATAAGTTTGCAGTTGCCATATTTTCTGCTCCACATTTCATGTTGACATGGGTGATATTACCTCTGGCACCGACTTTAATGTGTAACTATTTTATATATTTCATACATTTAGAAAGCGTGGCTTTCCTTTTCACACCATTGTGTTTAAATATAAAATGACCCAGATGGCTGTTAAAATAAACTGAACGAACTACTTAACATGCTGAGTTACATGAGTAAAGATAACCTGGCAGGCAACCCTGCGACACACACCTTGGTTCCATATTTGCTTTGTGCCACACCAATACCTGTCTTTTTTAAGCTTCTATTAAACAGGATTGTGAACTGCTTATTTGCATATGGAATAGATAAGCTACGATATGACAATGCTTATCTGCACTGTGGTGAAAGCATGAAAAAAATACTAATGTGATACAGCAATTGCTATTTTTCAGGGAGGTTAATAAGTGGCCCTTCCTATAACTAAAGCAATTTTTTGACTTCATTTTGCGGTAGTGATTGTATAGTAATTGCATAGAATCATGTACACTGGGGAAGACAGAGCAAAAACAGAGGCACTGATGCACAAACAGCTGACAAAATGTTTCTGCAGCAGGAACATGATCTAAATACTAATCAAACATCATTTACAGCGGGCTTTATTTGATGCTCCTGGGAGACTGTCCTGTCCCACTTTTTTGCCATGGTAACCAGAGATTCATTTCAGAGGTGTCATGCTGCATTATCATCTCACCAGCTCATCCACTCCCCTCCGCCCTCTGGCTTGCACGTCTTTGTCCCTTCTCTGTTCAGATCCCTCAATCTCAATCCTGCCCAGCATCCTGAAAGGAAAACATCTCCTATCTTGCTCTGGCTCAGATAATACACTGATGTGATTTCTCTGCTGCACATGCACACCGGCATTTGCACTTGTACACATACTGCATGCAGATTATACAGCAGACACACTAAAAAACATTTACTTGGGCACCAACTCATATCCACCCCTTGATTCAAAAAGACCAACCAAGACAACCAACATGTGCTGGTTGTCTCAAACTACCTCCACATTCATTATCATCATCTTTTAAAGTAGATACTACTCATCCAGGCATGCATTTATATTCTCATTTATTCTCACACTCAGTTTTGTGCATAACTCTTCATTCTGCGGGCTTTATATCATCAGAAGCCACAAGAAGACAGCTGTAAATACCTAAAGATATCGCCAGTATAGAGCAACTATCAGTGCTGCTTTCCGTCTTTCTCTGTCATCATTTATCACCAATGTACACCTTCTTATCACGGGGACCATTAATGCTTGCATTACATCATTAGGTTTAATCATCAGGTCTTTGTTAATAAAACTCACTTCCATTTTACATTGAAAGGGAGAAATGTGTGTCGTTTGCATTTAACATTCAACCGGTCAAGTTTTTGCCTGTGTCTCACCAGAAGTGCTATAGGAAGACGTGCAGAAAAGCCACAACATTAAAGCCACTCTGAAACATAGTTAATGTCAAGTAAAGTGGAGATGTCATACATGCTCAGCTACCTGTGGATAAACATTTAAACTTCATAGATCAGTCTGAAAACTCCTTAAAAATAGGTGACAGTGAGCGATACTTTAGCATAACAAAAAGATTACTAAGAACAATACAACACGCAATTGATTATTTCAACAAAACATGTAAATCAGCGTGGCCTGTTTTCTTTCTCTTTTTTTTTATTTCCTGGCTCATGTGGAATTTCTATTCGGTCTTTTCTTGGAAGAGAAATGTAAGTCATTAGTGAATCGAGAGGATGAACATGGCATCCAATTCAAGCAGATTTTTGTTTACATGAGTTTCAGTGACTCGTTGCATAAGAAAAGCCCAGACCCCCTACATGTGCTGAAGAGTGAGATCTGGCATCTTGCCACATCGAGCACCACCAGAGGCGTGCCAAGGGTTTACCCTTTGTTTTGTGCAAAATGGCTTCCTGAGGCAGCAGTTAATAAAAATAACACTGAGCCCTGTCTGTGATATGACATGGCTGCCTGCTTCTTTAACCGCTGCTTCCAAGGGACTGTCACAAGAATTGTACAGCCTAAAACTGGAGAATTTTCTTTCACGAAAAAGGTCTTACAGTTAATGTATTGCGTAAAAAAAAAAGGAAACTGAAACCAATGTACACATTTCTTAACATAAACTATTGATAGTATATGCAATGCACAAATAAACTTAATGTTTAAATTATTCATGTTGTATTTCCACACCTCCACTTCAGCTAAAAAAGTATAATGAGCACAATCTTAGACCAATGAAATACTTATAATGAACATTACTTTATGAAATACAATTGAAGGCTACACATGCTTTGTAGGTATAAAAACAAAACAAAATAAAAAAAACTGTATTCTTCTGAATGGCTTTTTTGTGCATAGTCAAGGACGCTATAAAAAGAAGTGATCCATACACTGTAGCTGAATATGAACAAAGGTCAGTTTTGTGAGGGCTGACTTAATGGAGCAACCATCCCTCGCACCAACCTACATTTCTCCTGCAAATGATAGCTTAAAGGTTCGACAGCGTAAACATTGCCTGTTCCCATTGCTGGGTTGCTGTTTCTCCTTCTACACAGTCACAACGGCTTATTAATCAGATAAAAAGATAGATAAAAAAAATTAAACCCCAGGGAGGGAGAGCTGTCTGTCAGTCTCTAAAAACACAGAGGTTAAAAAAAAAAGAATAAAAAAGAAAGAAAGAAAGCCCCTGGGTGAACCATCAAAGTCATGATAAATCTGATTAAACTACAAATGTAAAACAGCAACCAACAGAGAGGAAAATTTAACTTTTTTCTAAAACGAAATACGATGAAAGAACCTTGACTAATCTGTTATATGGCGAGTTCTGTTAAGGGAAATAGCTATCAAACACTTCCATGTGTTAATCATTGTTTTGGTGCATCTGGACCCTCGCAGCAGGTAAAAATTGAATACATAAAATTAGGCTTATATTGAAACATTTTAAAATGCCAACACGGTCTGTCTATGAGTATATTCACTCTTGCATTTTTGCCGCCTAAGTTTTCCCACCACGTTCTGCGAATACTGTACACAAGACTCTTTTAATGGGTCATTACTTTAAAGCACATTTGCTCTTCAGCCCAGTGGTAAGTGTACTGTATGCCCTGGAGCTGCCGTCACAGAGAGGGAGGTCTAATGGTCTGCTGTATTAGTGGGTTAATTGCTCTGTCCTAGTCTCCATTGGATTGTGAGCAGAGCATTTCAGTTAAATTGTGAGCCCTCCACAGCCAGCCACTGGTGCACTGTGGGAGTATTAAGTGTTGGAGATGGTCTTCACGATGCACTTGATACATAGCTAATCCTCCTGAGAGGACTTACTTTGTAGTACGCTGCCACCTGCTGGCCATCATGCAAAACTAACTTATATTTGAAGACAATGGAGCTCACACAAAGGGCCTTCCCACTGCTCACAGGCATAGTTTTTGATTTATATTTCTTAACATATTTTATAAAACAACTTCCTTTTTCTTCTTCTTTTCTTTTTGCGACATTTGTTTCACCTGCACTCCTACAGCGAGTATTACTCCATCTGTACTCAGGGCACACAAACTAGTGTAAACACCCAACTGGTTTCAATGATGAGCCACAAAGTTAATGTGAGATACCACTGTAAGCATTATAGATAAAGTCTGAGCTACATAATAACATAGTAAATGCAGTTTAACCTATGTTTTAGTTTGATAACAAAAAGATGTACCACAGTGGTTTATGACCGACTGTATAATTTGCCCGTTGTTTTCACTTAACCATCAAGATAAATCAAGCCTTTCAGTTCAAATGCATTTCTAATTTAGTCTTTTCTTTAACTCAACACGCACACATGCACAGACACACACAAAGGGTTTGAACAGCAGTAATTAACAGAGAGCCATGAAACAATGTTTTACTTTCCCTCTATTGTGCTTTATTACATATTTTATTCCCTCCACACTGGCAATCTTCAAGCCTGTGACAGCGGACATTGGGCTGCTCTGTTAGTGATAAACATGTGAATTACAGAGTACAAGCTAATACACGAGTAGATCCCCAGTTGCAGCCCCTTTCTCAAACTGCACTAGAAATTTGCATTTTAATGGCTCAAGCTGCTCGCTGTCCCCTGCATCAGAGTGAAAGCTCAGCTGAAATCATGGGTGACTGCCTCCAAATAATCCGCTGAGACACACCGGCTCCCACATAAACACTAACACAAAAACAAAAAAGCCAGGACATGGTCATAAAACCTGCTGAATGCACCTCATATACAACAAATCATTTTATCATATATAATTCACCTTAATGCAAATTTACAAACGAGCGGATTCTAGGAACAATCTGACAGGACAGAATAAAGTTAACCCTTGTGAATTATCACAAGAGAATACTTTGTTATTTTTGTGCCAAGCAGCAAAAAAAATACACGTTAAATCCACCGATTAATTTCCATTTTTATTCATCTGCTGTTGAATGATGTAAAAAATCCTCGTCCCTGATATCCCATGACATGAAATCTGATCATCTGAAACTGTGAAATCACCTGCTGGTACTATACCTCCCCTACGCAAATCCACAAAAAAAAAATGCAAAAATCAACATCGAATAAGACTTCCGGAAAATTATATTAAGAGCAAACAAACAGGACAAAAAAATACTAATGATAATATAATATAACGAAACATTGGCAAAGCTACTCGTGGCTACACATAATAGGGACGATGAAAGGAATCGTCACTTAATGTGACTTTATCACACAGATGATTTGTTGCCAAGAGTTAAAAAAAAATCAGCCATCGTGAATGATGTTAAACTGTGTATGAATAAGGCTTTCAGTAACTTGTTTCAGTTTAAATGCAGTCTTTTCCTAATATAACTCCCACTATAAATGATGCACCTCATTCATTTAAAATTGTTGGAGAATTTATACTTTCAACTGAAGGGTACATTCAGTTCCATTAAAAGTTTACTCCCACCATAGCAGCTATTTCTATATCTTCCTCTTCTCCATGATGTGATTAGACTTTCAGTATGTTTGCTTTTCTTGTCTGTTTTTTGAGAGAGGAAATTGTTGTGAGACATTAAACAGTTATGTGTCTGTAGGACATAATTTATTCATATTAGCTGATCATGATCAGTACGAGCACAACAAAGGTTTGAGAATATAAACTGTACATCACGTGCACACCTGGATCCTTGCTGCCATCTAGAGGTAAATAACTGCCTGTGCTTGTTCACGCAGTATTTCATTGGTTTCACTTGGGCATAAGCATGCGCGCTCCAATCATGCAGATAAGAATGAAAAATGCTACTGCCTCTTGTACTTGACCATTTTACCTGTAACTAGGATTAATATCAATAGCATTAGATGGATTTATTTTTACAGCAAACATTTTCACTCATCAATGCATGAAAAATGTACTTGTTAATTATAACGTTGAAAATTGTTCTGTGGCAGCAGTTATTTTCAAAAGTTTGTAGCAGCTGTACACAAAAATATCATTAATAAGTCAGTACCAATAATTGAAACAATTTTTCTCTTTATTAGCATTCAGGGAATTCTAGATGCGTTAGGTGATTTGGTTCTCTGGGTGTGACTGCAGCAGCTGCAATGCTGGAAGGAATTAAAGTATAAGCACAGAAGAGTTGAGTTCCATCAACTATTTCATCCCACGCAAGTGCAACACAAGTTCGTCTCAAGAAAACACTCATCTGTTTCAGATGTTTGTATTTATTTAGCACACTGCATTATTCAAATCACTTTGTGACATTTTCAATCTGATGTTTACCCAAATCAGTACGTTGAGTCCAGTGTTACTGCGTCACTGGATTCCTCATGTAGTATTTTGGGGTCGGCTAATGCTGAGGTGCAACCACAGTCTGGAACAAATGGACATGTTGCTACTGATCCTATGAAGCAGGCTTTAAAGTGAATAATATCAGAAATGAAAATGTCCCAAAAGAAAACAGATATCTGAGAAATGCTCTGAGCCTAAATGTAGTTGGGACCACGCATCAGCTGGTGGAAAAATCATTTGTTAAATATCTTAAAGAGACACTACATGATGGAGATACCTGAACATAGCGTTGAGTGCTGTGTACAGCTAAGAAACATAGAATTATAGTTGAAACCAAAGATTCCATTTTACAAACATTTTCACATGTGATTTTTCAGGTTATAGTCAGTCATGAGGCACTCATATGAGACAGGCAGTTTATTTACAAAGAGCAGCCCCATACACCCACAAAGAAATTAAAGGAGTGATGGGAGAATTTTCCAAAGAATGTTGGGTGATGGGGAATTTATCCAACTGGTCTCAAAAATCAAAACACCATTTCTGTCAGTCTCTAACCCCCACTTGCTTAGGCCATCAAAAAGTACTCAAAAACATACAATCACCAATGGTCATCAACATCCTACTTTATAAAAATATCACCACGGTGTTACACAGATTCACAGATTTGCCCGTGGAAAGAAAAACATATTTACATTAATAAAAAAACAAAAGAGGGAAATTAAACCGAAATGAAGGGGAACAAAACAAGGTTGCGGGAAAAGATGAGCAGTGCAGAGAGGGTCCCAAAAGGCAAAACTTGAGAAATTCTTGTCTTTAAATGGACTCCCATTAATCTTTTTCATTTGTCCTGTAAAGACCAGACAGACAATCGATCAAAAATGGAATTATAGTAATAGAGAGTGTTACAGTTTGAAAAGTGCAAATACATTTTTTCGTTAAAAATTAACTGCATCTACTCCTCATTTACAAATAGATAATACATTAATAGTACAACAAACATCAGAAATGTCTTTCTGACTTGACATGCAAGTAGAATGATTAGTATGAGTTTAGATGGGAAACTATGCTGCACCACACACGATAGATTAAAGGAAACATACACTGCATTAGAAGACATTAGGTTACATTACTAACAGTGCAGCCACACTGCAAAAAACAAATGCGTTACAAATGCAACAGTCACATCCACAACTGTAGAACATTATGACAGCAAAAGATTTAAGTGAAACCCATGAATGGACAGGTCAAACAAAAGGGGGAAAAAAAGCTTAAAAGTGTTAAGAATTAAGAGAAAACAAACAGGCTTTTTCATTTTTCACGACTGTACCAACAACAGTCTTCCCAAACAATTTTTTTTAATATATATGCTTACTAGTAGCCTATAAATTCACAAATGTGGTTTTAGATTAAAAACTGAAACACAATTTGTGGAATTTCAGGAGAGGTAGCCAAAAACAGAAGGTAGTAAACATAAGGTGCTCCAAATATTAAAGGTAGATCTCACCTCAAAATTGTTCTGCAGTAGAGCCAAAGTGGAAATACTGACAAGGTTTAGTATTTACAACGGGTCTGCCAATGCTGAAGAAGCAGAGAAAACAGAATAGTAAGCAGAGAAAACCTATTTGGACAGTGTTGCTATTCACACATCTGCCATGGGTATGTGATGGTCCTACTGTGCATGTATCGTCTATCTTTGTGACTTACGACTCAGTAGGAAACAATAAACACAGCAAGTTAGAGTGGAAAATAAACAATATCCCATTACAAACGCATCTCTACAGAACAATTTAGATCCAAATGTAAATTCACACACCTGTGGATTGCAACATACAACATTAGATATAAATCGGGTTTGGGTAAGGAAAACGAAAATGGAATAATGTAAGCTCGACATTTAATTCTCTGTCCTACAAATGGTTGAATTATGGAAATCAAGCATGCAAATGACTTCTTACATCACAGAAGGGAAATGGAAATAGTCCCTTTGTCACACCTCTATGAGCATCATCATCAGTTAAGACCAGCTGCTCTTACTGATGATGAGTATGGTGATGGAGGAGGAGGTGGAGAGTGCTCTCTGCTGGTGAAACGTGAGATGACGACGGGATGACAGCCAGATGGTAGAGGATCAGGACAGCACACTGGTGTTCTGTGAATCCACGTCTTGCATGCTCATGACATCTGTACTTACTCCGCTCTCATATATAGGGTTGTCAAACGCTGACTCTTCAGTCATGTTGTCATACGGCGGTGAAGATGTTGGCATTCTGATAGTCTTCCCTTTGAGTCTGAGCAAAGAGTGCAGAAACAGGGAACATCCTATAAAGCCTCCTCTGATCGCAAATGATATATTCAAAGCTTAAAGTTATTACTTACTTTGCAAAGTAGACATAAATCGCCAAAACAACCACCAAAACGACTGCTGTCGGAATAAAAACTGCAAGGGCAATATTGGTTCCCTCCTTGCCATAATCCATGTTGACAACTGAGAAGAAAAAAAGGACAAAAACTTCCATTATTTCTGTGCAGCACATCTGAAATGTTTACACAAAAAATACTGATATGATTTAGTAACATGTTTTTAAACTTGTCTCACCATCAAGCCTGCGTTCATTCGCATACTGTGATGAAGATGCTACAAAGAGACAATTGCAGTTTGGTCAGAGAACTGTTTATCACAGAGCATAGTGCAAATATGATACTTTACTATAAAATTACTCAAAGTCCCTCACACTCAGGAACAGCAGTAAGATCAGTGTCGCATTATTGTTAAGGCTGCTTTGTATTTTGAAAAAGGAAGTTTGCTTTGGTATTTTTCACCTCTGCAGGCAGGAGGAGTGCTATTCCACTGAGACGGGTGTCCAGGAACACAGTAGATGGTGGCTCCACCCTGCAGCTCATAGCCAGTATGGCAGGAGAAGGTCAGTGTCTCTCCTGCTTGGTAAAAGGCCTTTTCAGAGCTCTGCACGCTGGTGGAGGCGGCACCGGGGTTCCTGCATGGCTCATACTTTTCAGCTGAAGAACAGGAAAGTATTTCAAGTACATTGTCTCACATTAGTTTTAGCCTCAAAAACACAGACAACATTTTGTACTTTTACTCGATATAATGAAAACAAACATGGCTGAGCTTCAAATGACGATTGATCAAATATTCACACAATGTGGGTGTTAGTAATTGCATGTATGGCTTTTCGTGCATATATGCGTATATTTCAGACTTGTTTGACTTACGGACACACTTGGGCAGCCTGTCGCTCCACTTGGGCACGGCTGAATCTCGGTTGTAGCAGGTGAGGAGGCTGGAGCCGGACAGGACGTAGCCTTTATTACAGATAAACTGCACAGTTGATCCAGCAGCGAATCGGCTGCCAGTGATCACTTTGCGACTGTGCTCCACATTCCCAGGATCCTGACATGTCCTAACTGGTATGCCACAAAAAATAAAATAAAAAGATGAAGATTTTATCACAGTTTATTATATTGGTAGTAGCAGAGAGATTGTGTTTCAGACAGAGAAAATAACTGTTTGCCAAATTATCATATTTCTGCTCTTGTAAAACAGTAGAGTAAATCTGTAACACCTCAAGGGCCCATCTTAGTGCCACTTGAGATGACTCAATGTACCAAAAGGGGGTTTAAAGGAGCATTTAACCAACTTAGCTTTCAAAAGCTTGTGAAATCCTAAAACTCTACAATCATTACTGTTTTGGTTGTGAATTTAAGAATTGTGGTCCTCAGAACTAAATTTCATAATTATTGCTAAGCTTTGCAATCCTCACAATCGTCCTATTTTTCTCTGGACTTTGTTAATATTTAACATCTATGACACACTACGAATAATTTGTTACAAATTACAGTCGTTGCTGCTAAATATTTGACATCAATTTTTAAGAAGTTTGTTGTCTCAAATAAACATTAATTCTGATTAGAATTGATATAGTCATGTCATATGAATGTTATTTGCTGTCTAATAAAGACTAAATACAAAAAAATATACATAATTTCTCAAGTATTTTGATTATATACAATATCTTTCAAATAAAGATTATTTATTATTCATAGCTTCTTTGATTGTAAATAGATTTTTTAAAGGCAGCTCATTTATCTAACTTGACTTTATTGTGACAGGAGATGGTGTTTGGGACTGCACTAGATTTAAGTCTTCCTTAAATGTACATTGTGTAGTGTTTGTTAAGAGAGTGGACCTAAATAAACATAAAATCCAAATATCTACTTTCTGCTGTCAACAAAAAAATAAAATGTAGAGGCTTTTTAAAAGTGAAATGTATTTATTTCACATATGTTACAAAGCAAAGGGTCAGTGAATGTGTCACACAAAGATAAGAAAAACTTTAATGTCATCTTTAATGGATGAACTGTAAAAAAAAAGGTAATAATAATAATAAGAGTAATAGAATAAAAATAAGTGATTGAATAATATGATCATTTTTTTTATAGATAAAGGCAATCAATAGTATGGCTTTCCCATTTTCCCACTTTCAGCTCAGAAGCTATATTTTTGCTTGACGTGTTGCAGTTGGTTAAACACTAAATTAGAGCTTCATAGAAGCAACATTTGGCTGCGGGAGTGTGAAGATGAGTGGAAAAAGAGGAATTCAAGAAGATTTTGAAAAATCCTAACATGCTGAATTTCATTCAGGGTTATTAATTTGATCACTTTTAAACATTCAGCAACAACACTTTAGTTGTTAATATCTGTAGTTCTTGTTAAAACTTAATGTCTAAATCATCCACAGTGTATCTCGCCTAATGAGCATTTGTTCAGAGATTTCAGCAGATAAACCATATACTCCAGTAGCTACTGCTTCTAACTATATCTCTAGCACTAGCTTTCAACTTATAAAAATACAATATGTAAGTCTCTAAAAGCATAGACTGTATCAATGGATGCATTCGACTGTTAGCAGCCCAGCCGGTGATCCAGCTCAGGGCACTTTAGTGTCTGTTTGATCTGCATGATTTTCACTGCATTGCTACAAAAAGGCATAAACTAGCAAGCAAAGCTGACCTACAAAGACACAACACCAAACAATTTGAGTTACATTTTGTACCATTGATGGTAAAGAAAGGAATATAGATAAGTCTGTTGGTCAACTTTGTACAAAGCAACCATCTTACTCCTCAGCAACAAACTTGCTGCCTCACATGTAAATGAGTCAGTGCTTCATGTGGTGTCTAATCATCCTTCAGCATTGTCTGACTGACTTGTATATGTTCAAAGAATTACAAGTTTCTCATACATTTTTTCAAACTTGATTTTTGAATAAAGTGACCAGAAGCCTTACAAGCTATTTATTCTATTTATACACAACTTGTCCACGTAACTCTGCCTAATCTTTTTGCAGATCTATTAATTATGCAGGCATAATGAGGTGTTACTCTTGCTCGCACACAGTGTATGAACACAATTTAAGAAATACTTGTTTACTTCCGCTCACCTTCCTCACATCTTGGCACATCACCACTCCATGTGAGATCCCACTGACACATGAGGATCTCAGAGCCTACCAGTGTGTAGCCCGGGTAGCACTGATAGGTAACAACAGTGCCGTGGATGAGGTCAGGGTGGGATGTGCTCTTCCAGCCATTGGCGATCTCAGGCAGTTCTGGACAAGTGTCATTCCTTGCCACCTCTGATGGCAATGGAGCGGTGGCATTGTGTTGGTAGGAGACAGAATTGCAAATGGAAAATGAAGAAATGCAGGAATATGGACATATTAATGAAAGACTGTAGCGAAACAAAAATATTTCCGTAATATTACATTTTTCCTGTATAATGGAGCAATCAAACTGTCATTCTTATAGCATCCAGGCTGTAAAAGGTTATGTTAAAGAGTCTGAAGGTAAATCCAAACATTAATATGTAACACCCTCTGTGAATGAATACAACTGCACAACTGTGTGTTATTTGTACTCTAAACAGCCACAGTTGGAGAGGAAATGTAAATAAAGGCTTGTGACGCCTGCTGAGAGGAACACGGCATGTGCTTTGGCACCATTCAGTCTGTGCCTTCCTAACAGCAGCATACATGCCCAGCAACACATAATTTTGGACAAAACCAGCTGATGTTGATATGCACCCTATTATTTTGTTCTTTGCTCTTTGTTACCTAATCCTGTGCACCTGGGATAAGCCAGATGACTAACAGAGGCACAGTAAGAGAGGAAAGAAAGAGGCAAAGAGACGGCAAAAAAGATGTGCTTGGTTCTTTACGAGGTAAGAATAATATTTTGCATTTCCCATTTCTTTGTCTCTCCTCTGTTTCTTATCAGAAGTTACTTACATTTAGTCTAAATACAACATCATAGATTGCTATTAATGAGAAACAAATGATTACTTTTGAAAAAGAAAAACTTCTAATAATTATAATCATAGCTCAATAAGCAAAGCTGCAATCTTACCAAAGAAGTGAACCACAAAGCCATTGTTGTAGCCATAGATGTTGGTAGCAGGGTCAGACTGAAACTGAACAGTGACATCTGCCATAGAGGTGTAGAGCTTGAAGTGTGGCCGTGTGCCACTGTATTGGCCCAGGATGTTAGCTGTCAGGTCATCACCATCGTAGAAGGTCAACTGGTCATCCTTACCTAAGTTGAGGCTGGCACACACACACACACACACACACAGACACACACACACACACACGTGAATACAAAGGATAGATATTACCTATCTACATACAGAATGATGCATGGCTCTGTGGTCTACGTGATTTGTATGATGCTAAGAGGCCTCTCTTTCAAGTGTGTGGTATCTTGATAGCTGATGAAAGCAAAAGCTGATTGTATAAGGCAATGTCAGCAGTACTTTGAAATTTTTTATTCTGTTTATATTGGACGGAAATTATGTGAAGTAAACACTAAATAATTCATGTCTCCTAGCCCCGATTGCCCTCATGAATATGCACTAGTGTGAATATATGGGCAAATGATCATATTAAGATGAATTCAAAGGATTAACAAGGTTTAATAATGCTTTACCTTGCAAAAGGCCACAATGCATGGAAACTAAAATTACATAAATGTTAAAGGTCTAAAAAACCTAATTAAAGCTATGACTTCTCTCAACATCCACATATATTCTAGTAGACTCTTCTTTTTGCATATAAATAAATATGATATATGATGCTACAATCTGATTAACTTGAGAATACATTAACCTTTTACCTATGTCCTTTCTCTCTTTATACAGCAACAGTAAAGCTTGACATTTAACATTCAGAGGAAAGGGAATCCACAAAAGTTGTAATTCCCGGCTGATTTAAAAAGAGTAACTGTTGTGAACATCCTTTTAAATTACTTAACGCAGGTGTCAAAACAACTGTGACTGTATGGGGTTTGGGGTAACATTCACTAAACTTTACTTACTAGAACAAAGAAGACTAAATGAAAAAGCTTTACCATTATGTTCATCAAAACATGACTTAAACAATTAAAACCAAATTTAACCAAACCAACTACTATTCTCATTATTCACAATGTCAACTTCAAATTCCATTTGCAGCCAAGTACCAACATTTTGGAGGAAAGAAATTGTACAACCAGAGAAAGGGTGAGATATATTCAGTGACAAAAACACAAGAGCATTCCTGTTACCATATAACTCTTGCCTGCACATGGCACAGAAGAGGAAGAGCTTGTGCTGGTGCCACAAAACTGACTGACGGAGATTCCTCGGAGCAGTATGCACAGGAATAATTTTAAATACATTTCTAACTTTCTCTCTGATTGGTCTGAAAAACACACTGCTTTTCTGCTATATCATGTCTGTCAAAACACTGTCTAGTATTTTTATGCTTCAAGCTTTTTTTGTTTGTTTTGTTTTGTAGAGGAAAAATGTTTCCTGAAAAATGTCAGCTATGTGAGGCTCATGCAGCCCTGGTTGCATTCCTCTGCTTGAATTTCACTGTATGGACACTGAACATTGTTAGTATCGAATGTTGTGAATCAGACCCACACTTTTGAGCATTCAGGCCTCTCATCATAATTCAATATGTCATCTGTGTGTGCTAGGAATACAGGCTCTGAGAAAGAAGTTGTGCCAAAACATTTTGAAATAAGAACAACCAGTCGGAAAACTCCCAAAACTCAACTGGCTGACAACTCGAGTCACTTAATCTGGGAGTCAGTGACAAACACATTTGTAAGGCTATGCTCAAACACTGTGCAGTCTTGCCAAATATAACCTGAGTCATATGTGGAGTGCAAATTTCACTGCATAAATTTTATAAAGTAAAAATATTTGGGTCCATGGTTTGTAGCTATGATAAAACATAAAAAAAAATTATAAACAAATGAACACCAAAGGTGTGATCAAGACGATAACGTGCTGAAAAGAAGATGAAAACTGAAAAGTCAAGCTGAGTTTGAAGCTCTCCCTTCCTTTTAACCTTCTGGTTTTTGCTGGCTTCCCCAGAGGGCCAGCAGTTGGTTCATAAAAGCAGAAAGGTGGAATTCTAACACACCAACATCACCAGAATGAATCTGTTTTATTTTGGGGGACAGTTGGACAAGGTTTTACTGCTGAAGACCATTCATTTATGACAGCTGCATGAATTTGAGTGCAATGAAGTCCTGAATGGCAGTTCAATAGACCACTACTGGGAAAATGTGTACATCTGACCATCTCAGTTGATCAGTGGCTGTAGATTGAAATGACAGGGATGATAATTCCCGTTTCCACTCATAAACCTCAATGAATACACTCGTGCATATACAGTCCTAATGCCATTAAGAGGAACTGGCAGAATATGGATAGGTCTTCAAACTAATGGCTCATCCTTGTGAATTTGTACTTGCTTATATGTGTATTTCTTTATAAAAGGGAATATCCTGCACAACACTTTAGCAACTGCATGGAATGACTGGCAATTATGATTTTTTTATTTTATTTCTATGAGTGGTTGTGCTTTGATGGACCCCCCTGTCCGAAAAAAAAACAAAAAACTGTACAATGCTCATACTATTAATTCACAATTAAACTTAGGTTTTTATCTAGGAAGTCTATAAGGGAACAGTGGAGCCAGTCTTTATTATCCTATCTCTGTATCTCACACTTCCCTTCTGTTCAAGTTATCCTCCACCCGTTGATTATGTTTCAAGGCTTTGTACTGTATTGTATTTCACCGTTTTCTCTCTCTAAAGGTCTCTCGCCTTCAAATATCCAGTGACTAAAATCAAAAAAAAAAATCAAAATCAAATTTATTTGTATAGCACATTTCATGTACAAACAGTTCAAAGTGCTTTACATAAAATAAAAGCATTGCAGCAGGGAGTGCAAGAAGCATTAAAAATACATAAAATAATATAAAGAGAAATCATTTAAATGAATTTAAAATCAGGCAACAGTCTAGATAAGTTAAAAGATATTTCATGCATAGACACATGAGAAAAGAAATGTTTTTAACCTGGATTTAAAAATGTCTACATTTGGTGAAAGTTTAATCTCCACTGGCAGTTTGTTCCACTTGTTTGCAGCATAACAGCTAAATGCTGCTTCTCCATGTTTAGTCTGGACTCTGGACTGGACCAGCTGACCTGAGTCCTTGGATCTAAGAGCTCTGCTGGGTTTATATTCTCTGAACATATCACAGATGTATTTTGGGCCTAAACCATTCTGGGATTTGTAAACTAAAGGACGTGTATCTGTCAGTTGGCCATTATACAATGTGATTAACTCTTGTTGCTGAATTCTATCATCCTCAACAAGAAGGTATAGAATTTGTGCACTGTAAATGATCAAGAATTATGCAGTCAAACATGGATTAATCGACTCAGTCTACCCATCTATCTGTGTACTCAAAGCCCTTGTGACGCCACAAAAGAATACCGACTGCACAGCACCTTTGGGCCACACTTACATGGCTCTAATGGGTGGGTCACCACAGGCTACACAGCTGCCTTCTCTGTAGCCACCTGGCAATAACAGCGCCCAAATGTCACCCCACCTGTCCCCTTTATGATAGTTTCTCCAACAAGGCTTGTAAAGCAGTCATCTCCCAGTCTGTGTTGCCAAAATCAGTAAGCTCTTAAATCACTTCGTGTTTTTGTTCTAATTTAGAGAAACATTAACGTTAACTGTTGAAATACTACAGTACTGACAACTTCAATTCTCATTGTTGAATACACGTCTTGACTTCCTGGTAGCCAGAGGTAAAAATGGTTGAACACAGTTAAGCAACAACAACAAAAATAATAATAATAATAATAATAACGATGACAATGTTTGATTAGTGTGGTCTTATTTGATTAAGTATTTCCTTTACCAGCATAGTTTGGCTGTTTGCAAAGTTCAAGAAGAACTTTGGAAGAATTTCCATAGACTCTTCTGAATACTAATGGCACTGGCTTTATTCAGCAGATGAAGGGATGACAATTGTTTTTTTTTGTTACAAGCCTCAAGGCATTTGTCTCCTTCACTGACCTGACAAGTTTAAAGAAGCCACAGCTAATCTCCAGTAACTCAAACTGAATAGAAATTGCTTTCAGTGTCATGCTCTCAAAGGCAATGTACTAAATCTGCTCATACACATATTTGTCATTTGATTTGTTCTTGTAGTTTGAAATAAATTGTAGGTACCTAATGAACCCAAGCACACATTGTCCTATGGATAGTATGTATTTCTCAGATTGTCCACCAGAGGACTCTATAAATCCAAACTAAACAGTCTTCCATTCTGGCCAATAAACATAAACAAACACTATAGAGAACACATCCTTATTGTGTTTTCACATTATGAAACATACACAGTACACTTTGAATGCAAATCCACATGTGAACTATTTTCCAAGGTGTGTTCCACAGGTGGGGATATCAGCTGTAACCTCTTGTTTCTGGCTCTTGCTCGAGCCATGCTCCATGCTAATTAGCAAAGACCCAGCCCTCCTGTTTGGCCTAAATTAATTAATCAGTCCTCATTATGCACACTGCTCCTCTGTAATTGCCAGTGCAGGCACAGTGATGAATGATAACACAGAAAACATTCTCATTAATGTGGAAAAGTGTGTTCCCACCCTTATAATGAGACAGCTCTTATCCACAAGAGCCTTTTGCGCACAAACACACTTTGACACAAATTACATGTTGACCAAGCCTTCAGGAATGCTATTCACAAACTAAACGGACCAGACACAAAGGTAATGGTAGGGTCTGCAGGGATCAGCAGACTGTTTCAACTGCCATGACAGCCACGGCTGACCAACTGTGAGATAATCTAAAGCCGGCCACAGTACCATTAATTTACAGTGAGCAGCCTCATGGGGCTGGGATTAAAACAAATTTAAGTCTTGTACAATTTCAAAGGAAATCTCTGAATGAAAATCAGATTACCTCAAATCAAACTTGTTTACTTCTGCATGGGAAAATCTCCTCTGATCTTTTTCTACCCTAGATGCACTGGTTGACTTTCAACATCAGACATTAATCACTAAATCTTAATCTGCATTCAAAGAACAAAGAGGCTTGCAGGGTCACATAAAGCCGTGTGTTGCATTCAGACATTGTGTATTTTTGGAATCCTCTGACACTGTTATTCTTTTTGGTTTGTGGATCTGTCTGAATCATTGCTGGCTCATAGATCTGGTCCTGTAAGCCTATAGAGATAACGTTTGGGAAATTATGTGGACTTCAACAAAGGCATGGCATTTAAAACTGGGCATGTGTACAAACCATCCACCACCAAAGTTAAAAAAATGTTTTAGTATGTTATAACTGTGGAAATCAATATAATAAAAAAATAAAGAAAATATATTTCATGTTTAATTCAGAAACATGTAAAAAATTAAAGACAATTATAGTGAAATATATCACTCGCACTGTAATCCTTTAGAAAACCTATTGTAATGTAGTTCAAGTGTATAATTGCATAAAATTCCTTTAGCAATTTTATATAGGTCTTTTTAATGAAAATACACTCAAGGAGGTAAAGCCCAGCTGATACTAAAATACTAGTGGGGAGAAAAAAAATATCATACCACAAAATACTAATAAAAAACAAACAAAATGCTGCACACCAAACAGTTTAGACTGTCATAGATGTTCAGTGATTCACTGAGGTGCATCTAAGAATAAACCAATGAATTTTTAAACTGAAAAGGTTGCTCTAAATCACCGCCATCACTGACTGGAATCAGAACCTCTCAATAATCTCTCATCACTTTGATTTAGAGCTCCAGTCTAAGCTCAGCTATGATTTACATTATGTTACTTTCTTTTAAAGTTCAATTCAATCAAACTCAGTTTATTTATATAGTGCAAAATCACAACAAATGTCATCGCAAGGCACTTTAATGATACAGTTCAATGTCGAAAAAATGCAGTATAAATATCCAGAAATAGAAACACAACGTGTCGAGAGCCGTGAAGTCGCCTGCACACTTAATTAACTGAAGCATCTCCTTTAACTCACAAAACTTTTGTCGTAAATACTGTAAAATAACCCATAGACACAGAAACAGTCACAATCTTGGTACAGTATGTTCCTTAGTGTTTATATGAGCATAATTCAACACCTAAGGGAAGAGAGGCTGGACTGATTACGGAGCGAATACAGTATTGACACTAAATCAGAGCCTTGTTAATGTTGGGCCATGTGAACACTGATGCCATCTGTACTGAAGTGTATTGGACATATGAATCTTTGAACTAATAAAGTGATTCAAATTAGCTGATTCATCATGTCTACCTCTACATGATCTGGTCCACAAGAGATGCCTGGTAATGAAGGTGATGATGATTTGATTTGTTTAGTTAATTAACTGTCTGTCAACTGTCTGCACTGCATGTCATAATTAAAATCTATCCAGAAAGAATGTATGTATATACACAAACTTGAAGGAAGAACATTTCTGTATAAATATATGACCACTGTGACCGGTAGATTACAGTCGCCTCTGTTTGAGACTTTTCAGTGGCTCTGTTTGTTACAACCTCAGGCAGCATTCCCCCTGGTTTAATTTTACCCTCCCGGTGCCCTCTCGTCTGTACTCGCCTCAGGCAACAACACAAATCACTTATGCTGTATTGTTTTTGCACTCACTTTAGGATGGATGTGCATGGTAATATTGTAAGAATCATTCAACCGAGGTAAACAGATAAATCCATATAAGATAACAAGGCAATGATATAGATTTTCCTACACACACTTGAGTTGTTTTGTTCACAGCAAAATGTTCCATACCATAAGAAATCGAGATGATGTGATCATTTTCACCTCATTTAAGAGCAATAATTGGGGCAAACATGAGAAAATGGGTGCATGTAGGTGTGTGTGTAGTACAGGGGAGATTCATGTAGGAGTGATGAGTGAAGGTGAAACATTTTGACATGTGTGCATGTGTGCTGAATTACAGTTGGGTAGACTGGATAAGTGGCTCAGAGTAGTTCACTGCCAGAGCATATTCATTTCAAAGCCAACTCTGAGGCAGACACCAGGGAAGCGAGAGCAGGGAGGCTTACTGGCTAATCTGGTCAGAGAGTGAGCTGGAAGCAGCACAGAATTCTTAATGTAGCGGATGTAAAATAGGAAAAAAAAAATCTAATTAACGACTGCCACCACTGAAACACTTCCCCATGTGCATATGAGTCTATGATGGTGTGAGAACAAATAAGAAAGTAACAGCACGTGTGTTTATATCTGGAGATGGAGTGTTGAACATTGCCAGGTCAACCTGATCTACTCCATGACTTCCCTGTGTGGCTCTTAGTTTTACACACGGGTTTAGTCTCTTACACTTGGATGTCAAGCATGATCCTTTTGTCCTCTTCCACATGGATACCCCAGATGCAATCCTGCCCCTTGTCATAAGCCTCAGGCCAATTAGGAGACAACACCACACCAGCAGAGTCTGTGATCTCCCCGCTGCACACAGCTGTAACAAACACAAACCACAAGTTAACGCTGAGAAATAAACTGTTTTAGTTTTGAATCTGTTTAAATACACAGAAAACTAAGATCAAACAACTCTTAGGAAGCATACAGGAGCTACTTTGAGACTTAACTAAATGAACCATGGCTTCATAGGACAGAGGAATTAAATGTGCTAGCTCCTTGACATGATCATTTTAAAACTTTACACTAACAATGAGGCATTGGGGACAATGACACTCAAGAGCAAAAATGTAATTTTCCTATATCTAGATTTAAAAAAAAAAGAAAAAAGCTTTTCAATTTCACTCTGAGATAGAAGGACCACACAGGCACTAAAGACTGGATGTACTGTAAGGTCAGCGCATTGTGTCCGTCTCTATGCAGTTTGCTGGAGAGGAGAAGATTTCTCAGGCTGTTATTAAATACTGTCTGTGCAATGAAAGTGTTCAACTGAGGGCTGCTATTGTTTGACTTTAATCTTGAGCACTTCTAAAATCTGCCCTGCAAGCACATATATCAAAGTAATTCATTGTTAGATTTTTTAGAGGAGCTTTATCATGGATCAGAGAAAAGCAGCTTTGGAAGATATAGTTAACTGCCAGTAGTATTTAATATTTGAACAAAAAGACACTAACTCCTAAAATAATCAACAAAATGAAAGCCTTGGGATCTTAGGTCAGTCATATCTGACCAAGTTCTCCAGTGGAAGCTTTAAGCGCAAACTTAATGCCCTGCAGTTATCTTTAGCACATGCAATTTGTGGACTCACCCCTGCAAGCTGGCTCTGTTTCATTCCACTGTGGGTTTTGTGCATCCACACATTCAATCACTACAGAACCTTGCTCCAGTGTGTAGCCAGGGTCACAAGAGAATTCAACCACTGCTCCCATGCTATAGGTGGAGTCGCTGCTGCTGAAGTTGCCGTACTTCACAAAGGGCTCATAGCACATCCCCTTTGCAAAAGCTGTGGACACAAAGTAAATCAAATCAAGCACGAATAACAAGGATACTTTTTGAAAACTCTACAATCTTTGCCATCTGCCTGCCTTCATATCTGATGGCTGCACCAGTGGAAGTCATCGTCCCGTCTGTGGTGAATTCCACAAACAGGTAGCGTCCAGCGCTGAGCACACCCTCATTGGGCAAGTATTCTACCTCATAGGAGTCATACACAGGGGGAGAGTCTATGTTGTTGCCATTTTTTATCAGCAACCTAAATAAGAACAAAAAGAGAAGAATGACACGTTAAAAAAAATGTCAGTGCAACTTATGTAGGGGGTAGGGGAAAGATACAAAAAATCTAAATCTATGTTGTTCTTGTGGTTGAAATCCTTTGTGATAAGGCTTTACACCACTCTGTAATGAGGCGACCAGCCGTGCAGTACAAAAGCCGTGTGGATTAGTAGTTTTAATAGAAAATGCAATGCAATTGCTGCCTCTAACATCTCTCTGTTTCACTAAAAGTCCTCACAATTAATTTGATCCACTCTATCCCCTTTAAAAAAATCTGAATGATAAAATGTTCTTTGAAAGCGACCTTTTACTCTTCTAAGAAATTTGTCATTTATAGTCCTTGAGAGTTTAATGCTCTATTCACAGGGATGCTGTTATTCAGAAAGTGGATTTAAAGCTTGATACTGTATTCTATTAGCTGGAGATTCACAAATTCCAACACTCTCTTACTGTGTGTAGCATTCATCCTAATGCATGTTAGAGTTTATAAACACGAATACACCACCTGTCATCATCCTCCGCTAGAGCAACCTTCTCAAAGTGAATATGAAGCCGATGGCCTTCAGGAGCTTCCAGTACCCAGTGACAAGTCAGATTGTTACTGTAGTTGCCAGGGAAACCAGGAGAGACGATGCGACCATAGGTGGCATTCTTTATCATTCCCCCACAGGATGCTATATGAGAAGAAACAGAGTAAGTAAAGGGAGAAAGAGGACAAAGAGTTGGAGGGTAAAACTAGATGAGAAAAGTAATGAAACCAACTATGGAACTGGGATTTTAGAGAAAAGTCACTGTCTGAGCACAGATTGCATCGATATTCAGTGGACTGTGGCTGGGCTACACTAGGCGGCTCTCCTGGGTCTAAGAGTGTGTGATTGTTTGAGAAGAGCACAGCAAAATGGCAGCAGTAACGCTATCAGTTCAGAGCAGCTGCAGGCAGGAAAAGTGAAAGCCCGGAACAGACAGATGAGCCTTTACCAGCAGGAGATGGACAGCCATGTGGCCCGGTACTAATTAAGGCAGCGAGGACCAATGGCCTTGTTTTGCCCCATCTCCAAAGAATAGCTCCCTGTGCTGCTAATCACATGTAAACACACTCAGTTGGCCTCTTAAATCAACTCAGTGGGAGACAAACTGGTGAAAGCTTCCGTTAATCAAAGTTACCTGTTTTCTCGAGGAACGCTGATGAGAAAAGGATCCACTTAATTTTATTTTCTTAGCTTCTTAAATTATTATTTTGCTTATGATTTTAATTGTGAAAACTGATTCTAATATTTCTCAAATATAAAAATACTTGGAAAACATTTGGTTAAAAATAATAACAAAACCAAAAGACGTGTTTGCCTCAGAAACGTAGTTAACACAGTTATTAACCACTCTAAGGTGTACAGTATGATATTAGCCCACATTTTGAGGGCATGCTCCTAACTTACCGCTAGATATTTCATGTTGTATAAATAGATTCTGACCTGTTTTGTTATTGCACAATTAGTAATAGTAAATGTGTCTTGCCAAAGAGCTCGTTTGTCTTACCCACACATCGAGGTTCTTTTCCACTCCAGTAAGGTGTGGTTGCATTGCGACACATGAGCATTTTGGGACCTTGCAGCTTGTATCCAGTGAAACATTTGAAGTAAGCTTCTCCACCAGCATGGAGGTGGGTCACAGAAACTTCTCCACCAGCAGGCTCTTTGGGGAATGTACAGCTGAGGACAAAGGCTGGAGAGGAGAGGATGAGAAATTGGGAGAAAGGGAGAAACAAAAGAAGCAACTTAAATAAAGTACAGTCATGGGAGAATCTATGAGCTGACAAAATAGACATAAGCCTGCAGACCAATAAGTTCAGTGGCTCCCTAACCCCTCAGGCAAGTGCAAATTTCTGCTTCTCAAAAGCAATATGAATGACAACAGAGAGGCACAGACTGACCAGAAAGAGACAAAAATGGCACCAAATGATTGCAAAAGACATACAAAATTAACATATAAGGGTACAAAAAATATGACAAATATGGACAAAATGACATGTATTAGATGCAAAAGGAAATACTACTTTAGCAAAAGGACAAAAAATAGCCACAAAGGGATATCATCGGGACAAAGCCTGACTATGACAGTCAAAAAATGGCCACGAAAAGGTGGACTCGAGTTCAACTAGTCACAAAACATAAACACACATAGATTTAAAAAGAGAATAAAAAAAAGAAAACCCTATGGGACTCACAAACCAAATGACTTGATCTGCTCTCTTAAAATCCTAAAATGATCATAGAGTAAGATGCAGTGTATTTTTTGTTACATTCTGAGCTCCCCTTAAATCAACTGAAATTGTTTAAATGAATATGAAGAGTTACTTGAATATAAAGCAAATGTGCCAGTCTGGTTTTGTTAGTAATGTAGTAATTTGTGCTATGATTTGTTTTGTTCTAATTATCAATGTCTCTAGTTGAGTAATGCATTGCATTTACATCCAAACCTTGTAAGATTATGTGACAATCATGAGTTCCATCACTGTGCAAATACATTAATTGCATGTTCTAAAGTGAAATATTTAATAAATGGAATGGTGAGGTCTTTATTCATTTTAATCATCTTTGTAAATACATAATTTCCTAGAGCTTATTGATTTATCAGTGTATGTACAATTCAGCATGTTGTCAAGAGCCAGATTCTGGCCAAAAGCGTCAGCAATGTTAACTGACTGCAGAACATAATCCTATGTGTTCTGCACAGTGTGTAACTATTGCTGCCACATTGTTGACCATATTGTCTATCCTCCAAACCACTGCTGAACACACACAAATATTTGGATATAATTTAGGGGGGCAAATTGTTTTTCAACTATTTCTGCATATAAATCAAGTACAGTGCTTCATTTATCTTCCTCAGTCTCTCTCCCTCAAGCACACATACACAATTAGAGATGATATATAAGAAACCGTAAGCTCCCATTTAAGTCTCCTTCTGTTATTATGGTTTACCTATACATTCAGAATGCAAACATTCAGAGACATGTTTGTAGCGCAACAGCAATTAGCAATTCTCTTTTGTTCAGAGTGGTGCTTCCACAGAAACATTGACAAACTGAAGTTTTGCTGATCAGATGAACATCAAGGTGGGTCTGTAATGTGATTGCTGGAGGAATAATAGCCTCTGTAGTGGTTGTCAAAGAGACACGATTGCTCTAGGGTAAGATCAATGTTCCTGGATTTGCTTTGCAATGTTATTCGGTCCTGGTTTTTCAAAATAAATGATGTAGGATGGGATGGAGTTCACATAGATAATGAAGTATGCTAAGAAGGTCTTTAATGGAAGCCATTAAACAACCTTCTCCCTCTGTCTAATAACAGAACTGTTCTAGCTCATTAGTATGAGCACTTTAATGACCAGACCAAAACTTTTAAACTTCTTGTGTGAACAACAGCAGGAGCAACATAATTGGACTCACTATGGCTTGTGCTAAAATAACAGCATGATTTTGGAGCTGTGTTAGAAAAATAAATCTTTTTTTATGTCATGCCTGAGCTGAGTGAATACAAAGGCAAAACCAAGGCTGAACTGGAAGAAAATAACAAAAAGAAGGCATGTAAAAATATGTTAAATGTTTTCAATAAATCAACATAATTTAAAATCATTTTGATTGTTCACTGATTTGTTATATGGCTAATGACATCTCTTTAACTCCACCCTCTCCCAATTTAATGCCTATTCTGGTATCATACGGCTTAACTTCAATCATCCAGAGAAAGTGTGGCAATGCAACAACTCAGGGAGTACAGCATAGCATATTACCACCACTGAGAAGACAAGGCTCTGCAGAAAGAGACTGGCCGAACAAGTTCAAGCAGCATTAAGTCAGGAGGAAGCAGTGTGCTAGGAAGGACACACAGATCTAGCTGATTACTAAGCTAAAGGCTAAGGACATCCAGGTTCCAATTCCTTCACTTTTTCTACTTAACTTTTGCTTGCTGGACAGTAAATTTTGCTGAGCATACCAAAGTATTTTTGGAAATGTCTAGTCTGACTCAAAAGTAGTTCGATAACATCCTGCTGGACTTAGCATTTCAACTTGATTCTCCTTCTCTAAGCATGCTAAGACTCCCAGGTGGTGAAAAATAGAGTATGTGGATACAATTGTTGAGCAGCTGACAAATACCTCATAGGTATGTCAATCTGCCGATACATGCTTGATTTTTGGTTGTGTTAGCAAAGTTAGAGACCGGCTAGATTTTGATCCAAGATATGTCAAAGGTTTACCCACTTGCAAGAAATCTAAATTGACACAAGACTTCTGCTCTATCATTGTAAGCAGCAATTATTGTTGTAATAACTGGTTATGGCCACATAGTATTAATAACTCAATATACTTGTGCAAATTTCATTAAGGCAGCTTGGTATTTATAAAATTATGTTAAGGTTCGGGGCAGGTAAGGCAATTGTTTTCAAGGAGAGCTGGATCATAAATTATCACTGTTTGGACTTCTAATTAACACTGAGCTGTGCATAAAAAATCGTCTCAGTGTCATTTCCGATTTTCTAACAGCTACGTTTGTCCACTGTGCACAAATGCATTATGGTTACAATTAAGGCTCTAAATTTGTGAGATGGTAATGTTTTATGTGGTGCAATGTTTTAAGTGCAGCCAGATTTACATAATGTTTAACCCCAACCATGTATTTATTTTATTTCCAACTCTAACCATGTATTTTCTTTAATTTCCAACTCTAAGCATATATTTTTTATGCCAAACTCAAAACTCTCAAACTCAAATATTTAACCCTAACCATGTTTAATATGTAAGCCTAACCATCAAAGTTGAAAGAGTGACAGAACTTTAGGAAACGTTGGGCTGAATCGAGCTTTAACTCGGGCCTTTTTTGTGACAGTCTGTGGAATAGTGCCACTGGCTATGTCCTATAAACCCCTTTCAAGTGTTTTGCCGATCTTAAAAGTGGCGAAAATGTGTTTTTTTGACAGAATCGTGGCATGCAAAATTTAGGTATGTTCTGATTTCTAAAAGGAAATGGAAGCATGATACAAATTTGGAGCCTTGAAACAATCGTGATTGTAAAATGTTATTTCAATGAAACTTTCCTGCTGTGGATGAGTGTAACTATATATGTTCTGGAAAGAGGCGGCATTGCATTGTGACATGACAAGAGATTGGCATTTTGTCTCCCACAGTTTTGGTTACTTGAAACCGGACATTACAAATGAGGGTTTGTCCACACGGTGGAGTCTGGCATTGTTACATAAAAGTAAATCTTGGTCCAGATAGCACTGCAAAAGAACAATTAGCCAGTATGGGCGATGGGTGGAGCTGATGCTGTTGTCAAGCTGTTCACCATGACTGTGTGTTTTATATCTCTTCTTTTCTGGCACACCTGAAGTATGGATAGTAAAAAAGGAGGAGCATATTGAGCTGCTTTTATTTTTGCTCTGTTCAACTGCTGAACGCAGTGGTGAAAATGTTGGCATGATTTGCTAATCATTATTAGAGTTATGCTAATTTATGGTTGTTGCTCTTGACCTCATGAACGGCAATAGTCACCTTAGTTGAATTTCAGTTGCCTGTCACATCAGTTTGCCTGCACTTCCCAATTTTTGTAAACAGCCATGTGCTGCATCAAAAAACACTGGACTTGCTGGAGGTAGCAATCCCTCTTTAAAGACAGAATATGGACCCATCATAACCTAAAAATGAACAAACACCACCAAACAGAGCGGTTGACATTGTGTAGCTGAATGATGTACTTCCTGTGCAACCACATCCAGTGCTGTTCCAGTCATTTTTTTTTTTCAGTAGCAACACCTACAGTTTGGAATTAAGATTGCAGTAAAAGCACACCTTAAGCACTGGTATGCCACTGTATTAACACTGCAATTTGATCAACCATTAAGTGGTTTAGATGCGTTAACCTTACCAAACATTGATTGAATGCAAAATTAAAATGGGATTATTAGAAAAAGGAAAACAAAGACACAAAATTGTCTTTTTAAAAAATGTGTCATTATGAATCCTGTAACTTTCCCCAACCCCTCTTCATCCTCCTTACAACAACTTTCATTTATTCATAAGTAAATACTCCTGAATGTCATTGGAGCCTTTGCTCTGAGCTACTAATACTGCCGCAGTGGGTGACCTTTGGCAGTTGCCAAAGGACACTAGAAATATCATGGGCCTTAACATCATGGCAGTATTTGAGGCTTTTGGATGAAAATGGGTTGCATGTATTGATGCTGGGTGATTGAAAGCTAAATAGCACAACAACAACAAAAACATCTGACAATGTGGAGTAGGTTGGCTTTGAAGTGCTTTCATTTCAGCCAGACATGTGCAGATGAAAAACACTTTGGCAAAGTTTTGTACCTTTACCTTGAAACTATTCAAAAATGTCATTTTACCCGTCTTTGAACTTGACATCAGGGGAAAAATGTCCTCAATGCATAATAGCAGTAGAGCTTTGCGAGACTACTGACTTATGTGTTTCTTTTTGACAAACCACAGGTCTCTGCCATAATGAACAGACCTTTACTTTGCAGTAAATCAGTGAGCCACAGGGACGAGGCACACTGCCCCTGGGTCATCTATTCCATTCATAGTTTATCACTAGCTCCAATGAACCTAGTTATTGCCATTATCATAGCAGCATTTAAATCCCTATTGAGCATACAATGGGGGAGCCAGAGGCAAAAATTGTGGAGCCAATTCCTGAAGTATTAAATTACGTGCTGCTTTCATTCCAGTAGATGTGGTGCTGGGCCATAAAGTCTGATTGTTTTGCCATTAGAAATAATAGATCCACAGTGCAGACAGCCAGGAAGATTAGCTGCTGGTATTGTAGAGCCACAGGAAACAGATGTGAATCTTATGCCTTGTCTTATTGCATCCTTTAAAGGAGCCGACGAGAGGAAATAGTCAAATCTGTAACATTCAGGTGAAATTCCTGTACTTCAACAAGCATGAACAAAAATTTCAGATATTATTTAAGATTTTACAAAAAGCTTTTTGATGTGTGTGCACTTTGGTCAAATGTGGTTGTTTTCAATGCGCTTTATTAATAAGTTTAGTTTGATTAAAGACAAAATACTGCAATGTCTCCCTTTTAATCAAATATTGACACTTTATTTACTTGTTTGTTGTTAACCAACATATAATCACAGGGCATCTCAACACGGGGGGATTTTTAAAAATCTATTATCTTTTTCTTTTTTTAAGGTTTCCTTTTTCTTTTTCTTTTTTCTGTCTTTGTATGTATCTTTGTACAGTATGACTAAGAGTGATCTGTGTGTGAAAAAATGTATGCTGTCAACAAATCTAAAATTAAGAACCCAATCATAAGTAAGGAAAACACTTTGAGTGACACCTGCATTCACCCACTTCCTCCCATTAATGATGTTTTTTTTAGCTGTACGCATGTTTTATTTACCCGAGTGGTTAAAATCGAGAATGCTTCTCTTGAAAGGATAAATGTCGTTGAGTATGGTAGAATAGAATAGCTGAGGGAGCTAGTAATAGTGAGTTAACCAATGTATTTGGACAAACAAACATAATGCATTCCATTTTAGGTCTAATAACTGTTGCAGGCTAATGTTGTGATTGTGTAACTGTGTGTGTGAGTGTTGCCTGAATGAATCCCTTCAGGTAAATAGCTGCAATTCAATCAAATCTGGAAGGGCAAGGGGAGAAAATAATGAAATGGGGTGACAGAGAACCACACAAACAATGAACATAGTGTAGGTTGGTATTATATTTAATAGTGGTTTATTTGGGGGATATTATTCATTCTGTGTCACATTGACATTTAAAGTAAAACATGTTTCCAGGGAGATGGAATCCTGTTCCAATGACCAAACATCTCTTGTCAGTCATTGTTTTGATATACAGATATAACATCAGTCCCTTGGTAGGTGAAATGTGGGAGGATGTGACTGTCATTGTATCCAAGCCTCATGTCCAGGCTGGTGCATCAAAGCATTGCCTTTTACAGAAAGATCAATAGTGTTGTCTCAGGGAAAGTGATTCAGTTGTAGAAAGCCACACCATAGCTCTACCCTGATATGGCCTATTGATATTTATGTGGTTGGGTTAAATCCTCGATTCTAATGGTCATTTACTCAATAAAGGCTATTAAAGAGAAATAACTTTGGATTAAAGGAAGAATCTAATCAATGCCACTCAGAACTTGTGGCAAATGGTGAATAACTGCCAGCAGTAGGGATCTTCTGGTCTTCCCACTTGTCGATGCAGCGTATTAGTTAATGTCAATCAATAATTCTTGTTAAGCATCACTGGACTGGAAAAGCCATTATGATATGTTATAGCGCTCAAAATCTCGAGCTAAAGTTGTGAATCATATCATAGTTAAGCTGGGAGTAAAGTGGACCTGGGATTGCCGGTATTTTCAGGAGTTTATAAGTATTAGAATTGATAAGTAAAATGCGAATGTGGTACATCAATCCAATTCTAGGAGCTAGAACTTTTTTGGCAGCACAAAGAGTTATACATTTTCTTCTGAAAATGTCACATATAACTTTGTTGTGTGTATGTTTGTGTTTAATACATTCATAACATAACAGCTGGGTACCACTGCGGTCAACTTTAGTTTTTGGAAATAAAGAAGATTAACAATGTAATCAAATAATTTATTTGTTAGTCATGCAGACCATTTGCAGTCAAATGGCATGTCTGTGATCTGTATTGTAAGTTATTTGCCAGACATGCCAATGACTTCATAGATTAAGGAAGAGTATGTCTGTGTGTGTGTGTGTGTGTGTGTGTGTGTGTGTGTGTGTGCGTGTGTGTGTGTGTGTGCTTCTGCAGAGACTTTGTTAGGTACCCCCACCGGTATTTAACTCTAATAAGTCAGCGGTCTGCAGTGTCCATCTTACTACGTAGTATTAGACATGGTTTACTTGGAATTTATGCGGTAGAACCAAAAAAGGGTTAGTTTTATATCACTTTCCAGATTGGGAAAAGGAGTGAGATGTACACAGCAACTATCCATCATAACATCTCTGTTATGATTGTTTCTTATCAAAACAAGTGAACTGTGAGGACAAACATATTCCTTCATATATGAAACAAACAAATACTAACAAGCAAAGCGCTTCTTTTTCTTTTTTATCACCATCTCCAAATAGGGATGGCTTGTCTTGAAACATAACAGAAACTATTTCCATGAGATTTTACACTGGTTTTCGTGAAATTTCATTGAAATTGATGATAGTCTATGTTGACAGTGTGCTTGTTTTGCCATGTATTTTGTAAAATCAGCTGTAAAGTTCAGGTGGTGGTGGGGGGACGGACGACACTTCCCTCTCTGTCTCTTTACTTTCCATAGTTTTGCTGTCTTTACTTTTTATTTGTGGAATATATTAAGCGCTGGGTAAGAATATATAAAAAAATAGAAGTAGGGGAGATGTTGGTTTTGGTGAGAAGAGAGGGAGAGGCTGTTTATTTTCTGTTGCACACTTTATTGTTGATTTCACACACGATCCCTAAAAATAGACATGCATGAAGAAATTAAATTGTAAATATTTCAGAGATCTCACTGAGCCTCACTGTGAATTTAAAATGAAAGGTTGGTTGGTTGGTTGTGCTGACCTTGTGCAGTCCATGCTTATTCAAAAGGGATAGTTTTGGTTACTTACTTATGACTCGTTAGCACCTTACTTACTTACGGCAGCAGTCAGAGAAGTAGGGAAGAGTTCCCATGGGGGATCCAAGCTAACAGCTTACCTTAAACAACAACGTACAGCAGCTAGAGTATCCTACTGCTGATCAGCTGTGACTCAAAGTTCACCATTCGAATCCCAAAACAACAATCTTCTAAACCTTTACAAAAGTAATGCCCAGGAGGAAGATATCCAACAAGTTTTTTTACAACTTCTGGTGGATTTAAAGCTGCCGTCGGCAACTTTGTTTTAGTCATATTAGCTTGAACTGTCATGGGATTCTAAAAGGAGAATATTAAATAGGCTGTTTAGAAAAAATCCCGAATTCTGTAGCTCCCTCTGAAGCCTGTAATCATGCTTGCAAAAATCGAGCGCTCCCGGCTGTTTTTAACCAATCACGTTAGGTTTATTATTTATCTATTATCTGAGCAGAACAGTCACCAACCACGTCTTCCATGCTGAGCGTGAGTCTGCCCCCAGCTTGTGTGCGCGCACACTGGTGTGAACTCACGTGCACAACCTCGTCCACAGAGGGGGAGGGACCTGAAAGTTGTATCAGTTCGAATTTTCCGACTTTAGACTCGGAATTTTGAAAACCTGCCGACGGCAGCTTTAACTGATCAGCAGCAGGATACGATAGGCAGCTACAGTGCATGCAGTGATGTGGAGAAACGAATATTGTTTTGTGAAGAAAATTTGTTTTCCTTTTGTCCCCGCTCTCAGTGGCTGTAAGCTAGGCTCCCCCATGAGAATTTCTCCCAGCTTCTCCAAACAGAGAGTGCACTAACATTACGTCACACAACCCTACATCAAAAAACACAAAAAAGTCACTCTAAGTACACGAATGAACAAAAATGTAACGAAATACCTAGAACAAAGAAACAAATCATTAAAAACATGCACAAAAATCCTTCTTGATGTGAAAATGAATTGTAATTTGCACATTCAGTTGCACTGATGTATAACTGAGCAGCTCCTTCAGCTGCAGACTGTTACACCAACGGTGTAAGAAGCAGAGGTTCCACAGGTCCTTCATCCCGGCTGCTGTCAGGCTCTACCAAGAGAGTCTGGCTGCACCACCTGATAATGTTGTAGTTTCCTGTTCATGTTCACGTCTCTACTCACTACTACTCACCATGGCTGTATTTCTATCTTTATTTATTCTGTATTTATATTTCTAATATTTTTAACATTTATATTTCCACTTACAACGTTGCAATATTTTTATTTCCTTTATGCCTTGCTGTATTATTTACATCGTGGTCACTTACTTTTGCAAGATTACTTAAATTATGGTCACTTTACATTACAATACTTTTTATATCACGCCACTTTCTTTATCCTCAGTACTTGTTTTTGCACATTGTCTGTTTGCAGGTTGATTGTTTTTCTTGTTTATTGTGTAAGTTATAGACATTTCTTTCTGTTTTTTCTGTTTCTGCCCTTTTTACTTTAATTCTGTAGTGTATACTACACTTTCTTTTCCGCTGCTGTAACAAGTAAATTTCACCGTTGTGGGATGAATAAAGTATAGATCTAATGTAATCTAATCTAACTGTCCAGGCTCTGTTATTATGTACATATGGACTTGCTGAGCTTTAGAACTCAACCAAAGCCTCTTGGCCAGCTGTATGAATTTGAAAACCTGTTTAGAATAAAGAATATACCTGTTCAAAACATATTTTGCCCTTTAAAAAAGCACGCACAAATGTGTCACAACTGTAAATGTGTTTGCTGAGACACGCAATTCCTTTGGCTGAGAAATGTGCCTATAATGCTTAATCCTGGTTTCTCAAAACTTAAAATGTCAACATAATTCTCAGAAGATTGGGTTGCATGTGTCTTTTTTTTTTTTTTAAGTACATGTATGTATTATAGCTTCAGATAGTCAGAGTTGTTTTTGAGAAGACACTTCAGACAATAAATGCTTCAGCTCCAGATGAAGACATGTAGATATGTGTGTGTACTGAGCAAAAAGATAAGAACTGGAAAATAGAATGAAAGTGGTGAAGCCCATCCATTGCGTGAATTGTAAAACACACCTTTAATCATGTTCCAAGTTTCAGGCACAGTGGTGATGTTATAGAGGCATCCATCAGTCTGCCATCACAGGAAGAGCTAACGCTGTAGCAGATATTAATTACCCTGAGTTAAGATGCGTCTCTCCACAGTTCTGTCTCCTTCTTCACGCTTGTCCGGTCACATTACTCACAACCCATTATAAAGGACAAGGTGATACTCGGCTTACGAAGCAGGGGAACACAAATTGAAATATCCTCTGTGTCTCCAATGTGTCTCTTTCCTCAACAAAAAAAACTATTAATTCCTTTTTTTATTATGGCAGCTAAATCTGTTCCACCAAGAAGAAATGATATATTTTTGTCAAATGCCAAATTCCCAAAGTATAACATTACAGACAGTTGTTTATGTGAAATTGTTTTCCAGTACATAATAAATGAGTCCCTGGAAATATTGATTCATGGCTGTAATTTGCTGTTTTTTGATGGTGGTTGCAATAAATTTCCCACCAATATTTGCTGTGTTAGCTTGTAGTTTCAACCAGTTTTCATTTCACCATCATTAAGGCTTGGGCCGCAGTATATTGGACTGAAAAACCTAGAGCAGATGCAGATATTGTTTTCTTTTTTCATTTTTTATATATATATATATGTGTGTGTATATATATGTGTGTGTATATATATATATATATATATATATATATATATATATATATATATATATATATATATATATGTCAGTTTTAAGTGACCGATTTTCACAACCTAAAAGAGAGGGTTAGCATTCCAGGTAATGCTATGTATCAAAAATAACAATAGGCAGTACTTACTTTTTCTCCCTCTTGACATAACATTGTGATTTTATGGCTTAAAAATATTCATAGTGATAGTCAAATACCAGATTTAAAGATTCAGAATGGTAGTTAATAAGGAAAACCTGTTTTTGCACATGAAACCCCAAGATGTTGTCATTTTAGCCAGTCTTTTTCTGGAGTTTCTGCTCTACTAAGTAGAAATACCATAAATAGGGTTTATCGAAGGGCACACTGGAAAAATAAAGCAGAACAATACATCTAATTATGTAATATATTGTGCTAAAATATTAACAGTGAAATAAAAATGACCACCATCTGTGTCCAGCAACACCGCATCACTATGTATAATCTGTAATGATCCATTGCTGTCATCATTCAGCTTGACCACTGTGTGATATTCATATATATGAATTATACAGAGGGGCTGTTTATTTCTTATCAGCAGCATTGTTTTGATGGTCCTTTTCATTTTCTAGCTGACCAAAGGGCTCCAGTAATGTGGTGGAATGAATGTTTTGTCCACCAACTTCCACCATCAGCTAAAATCGATGGGGCATGTAATTGGTGGCTGCTTTGTGTTATTGCTAAGATAAACAGACATTGTTAAGGGCATGGAAGATCAATGTCATGCAGAAAACAAGAAAACGGGAAGGGGAGAAATTATGGGCCATCATACTCACCAAAAGCATGGTAATATTTCTTTCTGAAGGCTTTGCTACTGACACACACTTGTCATGTACTTCTTGATCATATTTAATTAAATACTCTTTAGAGATTTAATCTTTGCAGTGGCGAATGGAGTTCAGTCTTCACAAAATTAGGTTGAATGACTTTATGAAAGATGTAAATGGAGAACCGCTGTACACACGTCATTGGCTACATCAGTATGAACTACAGTTTAGATACAGTAATTATCATGAATTATAGTATGGTCAACAGTGTGTTGTGAACAGAGCATTATGTAACAAATTAATCATTGTCACTCCTATTTTTCCTTTGCTTGTCCTTCTCATTCTTGCTTGCACATCTGTGAAAGAACAATCTGGTCTGTGTCTGGCTGATGGACACAAAAAATGCTTTAAATTCTTAAACCTATCCAAAAGGCAACTGAGTGCTGAAGTAAAGAGCATCTGAAAGCAAAAATTAAGTTTGAAATTTAAGTCTGGAAAGTGTTTTGTCAAACAAGATACAAACTCCCAAAGCAGGCTTTTCCTCCCTTTAAAGCTGCTGATTATTTATATTGTGACAGTGTTACAAGATGCCTGGAGACTGGACTAAAAAAAAAAAAAAAAAAACGAGAGCGAGAGCGAGAGCGAGAGCGAGAAAGAAATGTGTGTCCTTTAGCATGGTTTGTGATAGGTTCATTAAGATCTGCGCTGTTGCGTCGAAACAGATTTTCTCAAAAAGTATATTAACAACAACATTAACTTGAAAATTTGCTTTAAAGATACTCAGAAGTCTTTGGGTCTCTTGAAGGTAAGACTATGCAAACAGTTTCTGGACTTATAAAGGGTTGAATGAATGGTGGCTCACCTTGGTAATGCAGCCGAAGGAATCCTGAACTAACCCGTAGACGGATCGAGATCTGGTTGCTCCAGCTGCGTAGAACAAGGCCCTTCATCAAAACTGACTCATTAGCAAGAATGAAGTGTTCTTGACCACCAGTATCCTCCACTGTCACCTGTTCCCCCTCCATCACACCCACATTTTGCACCTAAAAAGGGAACAATGCAATAGGATTAAACAGAGGCATTTTTTTGCACTGCATCATTTACAGTGTGATGTCATGGTAACATGGTCGACTAACAAACATTCTTTGCAACTTCAAAAGATTTTTTAAAATCCATGATGATTTATCGAAGGTCATACTGACTGCATATTTTACTTTTGGAACATCTTTTAGCACATTTACTCTCTCTCACTTCTTCCAATTTCAAAACACAAACAGCTATCACTAAAACACATTTTAATTCTTTGAAACTCTTACCATTAGGAAAACCATATTGCACACGTTTGTTTGAAGTAAGAGGCTTGAGTTCACACAAGATGGGATCTTAATTTAGCACCAGCACTGCCGTGTCTCTAAGACAAAGTTTAATTTAATACTGTTGCTCTGAAAAATAGGGTCACCTGCTGTGTTACTTTGCTCACTTGGTGATTTATTCGTTTTCAGCCATGTTCTTTTACACTGCAGACTGCAGATATGTTTTTGAGTAATTGTGGAATCCGTCTGGGTCATTCTACTTATGGTTTGTTACTCGAATGATTCATCCTCTTGCTGTGTTCTCATTATGCCTGTAAGCAACTTTGTCAGCAGTGCTTTGTGTTTTCAACAGTTTGAGCAGCATCTGCAGCTAAATCTGGTGAAGGAATCTCAGGAGTACTGCATGTAGTTAAACTGCCTGGATAATAGAGTACAGACATCAGTTGGAGCAACATCTGATTCACTCCCTGTAGAACTATGAAATAGGGCTGGTAGTCCAACAGCAGGTCATGATTATTTTTCTATTTGACAAAAAAGAAAGGCTTTCACCTTGTAAATGTAGCCCTCTTGAAAACATTTCATAAAATGTAATCCAACCTTGGTTTTTCTTATCTTCTTCTTATTTTTTTACACAATTATACTGCTTGCCCTCACTATTGCCCACGAACACCCATGAATACACACATGAACACCGGAGATAGAATGTGCGGACAATTTGGTCCAGACTTTTTCCACAGTTGCGGTTCATACTAGCATTTCACAGCAACCGAGATTATCTCCTGAAAAGGAGGTCTCACAGATATAAAAGTGAGGGAGGAAATGCTGGAGAGCTGTCGAGAGCACACAGGAGGCAGGACATGATGCAAAACGTACACTGCGGAAATCTCTTGGCTTTCTTTACAGCGCGTTTACAATGAGGCTCCCTGGTGACCATTTTTGTGTCTATATCGATACCACATGTATCTGAACATATCTAGTTCTCTAATAGCGAGAAGCGAGTGGAAAGCAGAATACAGGTCAGCAGAAAAGAGTATACAGCAGCTCTTATTATCACACACTCACAGTAATTGCTCTGGAAGATTAACTGCTACAATGGCTGCAAAACTCTGCCTCACCAGTTGATCTTTTGGGAATTTTACAGGGGTCTGAGTGGAACGTCACAGCTTGACGTTCAGAGCAACTGCAGCAGATATTTGCTTTCACAAATCACCCCTTCGGAACATCTCCTGACCATTTCAGGGCTTCAGTCCATGTTAGAAAACAACTTATGTAAGGTACATTAAGCCTACATTTTTAAGTCAATACGATGAACCTGCTCGAGTTGCATATTAACTAACACATGTAGTATTTGAGAAACAGCTATCACACATCTGCATCATGTTTCTGTCATAGTCACTTGGAATGTGTAAATTCACTATTTAGTTCCCTTTTGGTTCGGATTTTGCATTGATGTACCTCTTAAGGATTTCAACTGTAATTTAGCTGCTAGATGCTCATTTGTGTCTAGCTAGTTTTAAGTTGCATTCTTTTGAGAACAGCGGGACTTCATTCTCTGATAGCAGCTGCCTGCTACAGCCAAAAGAAACACTATGAGTTGTGGGAGTGCAGGGAGCTGTGAGGTGGCCAGTGAAACAATGAGCCGAAACATGCTGTAAAGTGGATGCATGCAAAGTATAGGATTTCTGGGAATTTTAAAAACAACCAAAATACAGCTATAATGCGTTTCACAGCTAAGGGAAATTATTATTTTAAACCAACTTTAAAACAGGTGGAAAGGTAATCTGACAGACAAGTGTCCCATCAGAGAAAGGGCAGACAAATCTATATAATCTTGTAGTGGAATGCTTGACATACTTTCAAAGCCAATGCTACTATAGGCAGAGGTCTCAGGTGTGCCATGAGGCAGAAAAAGGGTTACCCTCCATAGGCTGGTGTCCCTGAGGTAATATATGGGTAGGAGTGTTAGAGAATCAGCCTGGAAAAGCTGAGACAGTGGGCAGAACGAGCACTATTCACAATAGTGGCAACTAAATGAATTTGGTCACGTCGTCTAACTGTCAGTCAGTCGAACAGGAGCAGCCACTGAGTGCTGGGAGGCTAATGGACAGTTTAGAGGTGACTTTTTCTTAATGATCCATGAGATCAGCCACTTTGATGGATTATTATTAGTATTTATATAACAATAAGTGTTATGATTAATTCTATAATAATTGTAGTAATAATGATAATCCATCTATCCATTTTCTATACCCGCTTAATCCGGCTCAGGGTCAAGCTGTGATTTGAACAGTGATAATAATAATTATTATTATCATTATTAATTAAACTTTTTAATCGTTGTTGTTTTTGTTTTTTTTTAATTTCCAGACTCAAACACAACACAAGTTTATATTATATATATATATATATATATATATATATATATATTTAATATAATATAATGTAAGATTATTTTAGATGTCAAATTTCAAACTTCCATCTCTCAGGAGCAACGGCAATAGCACATACTTACTATGTTATCTGAACATAGACGACTTGAAAGTTTTGCAAATCGGGTTCTTTTGGTTATTTGCCCAACCTATGATTTCATCATTATTCCTTATGAACCGCACAGCTATCATCTTTCATTTTAATATTCACAACGGTATACTCAAAGAACAAAACTGAAAGACAGGTCATTTTATTAACTGCAATTTCAGCATTGGAAAAAAAACCATCTCTGAGTTCTGTTATTTCTATTCGTGTGGAATTATTAACCCTTTTCACCCCAGGTGTCCCTGTGATGACCTGGGACAGACTTCATTTTTTGAAGGAGGGCATGTATGAAAGATTCAGTAAAAAGGTCACACTGTTCAGACTAACATGGATGTAACACTTGTTGTGCTTCATGTCTGTTGCAACAAATTCTGTATGGCTGGAGTTAATTATTTGAAGTGGATTCTCTACAAAGCAAGTAGTAAATAGTATAGTGTAAAGTATAACCGTGTAGTGTAACCATGAAAGTACATCTAAACATATCCATATAAGTATTTGAAACTAACTATCCTGTCACATGTTGCTGAAGCCTACACCACTGTGATAGTCAGTGAGTGTTGGCTGCTATTCCATTATGGTTCAGCTATTCCAATGTTGTGGAAAGTCCCTTATCCTCCCTAACAGTCCATTCTCCCCTACAGCCAGTTGCTCTGTGTTGTCTGTTCATAATTAAAAATGACGACTTTGACTGCATTTTTAGCTGGTCTAAATTTAATTGGCTTTGAAGTATATTCTGGCACGGGTGGCTTTTATTCAAAGTTTTTGCTTGAAAATGGGGGAAGAGAGAGCGAGAGAGAGAGCGAGAGAGAGAGCGAGAGAGAGAGCGAGAGAGAGAGAGAGAGAGAGAGAGAAGGGGGATGACATATGGCAAAGGGCCAGAGCTGGAACTCCAACTCAGACCGGTTGCAGTGAGGGACTGCAGCTTCTGTGCTGCTCGACCAGTTGAGCTAGCTGTTTATATTTTTTGAGGTCTTTGGTTTTCTCAAACACTTTCCCTCAGGAATGTTTACTCTTGCAAAACCCACTTGTAAACCATGTGAGTATTTAAATATGTACATGAAGCCACAACTTCCATTGTCATGAGGATGCATTATGTGTAATGTAACAGTTATTTTAGTCTACAGATATTTTCATCTGTATTAAAGATTTCAGACATACATTTCAGAAAACAACATGATTGTAATTTCTAACATTATATTCAGGAAAACTAGAATTTATACAAGCTGTTTTCACAACAAAAAACACGAGGCACACTTTTTTCTAAATCAAGGTGTTTCTGTCAAAATTCATGTCTCCTGCTGTGATAAAACAGTGAAAACCTTTAGTTTTCGTGTCTGAACACCTGTCATGCACTGGTGTTGGTTTCGCTTCACTGGTTCCAGCTGGTGAAGAACTCTGCAGCTTGAACTTGTATGAAGACACATGAACATATTCATCACTGTACTAGTAAACGTAAATTGGCTTCTTTACTTAATTAGAAATTGAAATGTCTAAGTAGGTTGCATTTCATCCAAATATTTCACTAGAGCCGGACAATGAAACATTTGATTAAAACGTATGACAAATAAATCACATCAAAACAACAAGGATAAATTGAGAATCCACTTTTTTGTCAGTCCTCTTCTGCTCATCTTCAGCAGCCCCCTTTCAATGGATCACAGTGGCTCACACATTCAGCACCAAAGACAGGAAATAAATTTCCATTCACACAAAAAGTCTGTCAGTAGAGTCAAACATCTCCCAAAGGTAAGGAAATTGTGGTGAAGAAGGTCATGCAACATCTGTGCTTTAGAAATGGATCAGATTTCTAAAGCTGGATAAGCAGGAGGGCAATATCCGCTGCAAGATATCCAGGCGACCTGTGCCAACAGAGCCGGGAAACACAAACCTCTTCCACCATTTAAAAAAAACAGTCATCTTCCCATGGTAAGTGAATGGAAAAAGCTGAAGTTTGTAGAATGCTGTTAGCACACTCACCCAAACACACAAGCAAGTCTCTCTTTGCTTTTTATTTCGGATAAAAGTCTGACTAGTTGTAGGTCGCTTTAATCTATATCAACTAGGGGTGGCACGGATCACAAAACTCACGGTTCGGTGTGTATCACGGTTTGAGGTCTACGGTTTACGGTTTTGTACGGTTGGCCGCACATATTTGAAGTGTTTCCACTAGCCTACTAGCCCCTTGTCACGCTATCACGGCTGAAATGTTTCCTCATACGACACAGACACAACCGGCGGGTGTTTAATAAGTTAAACTTACACGTTGTCTCCTTTGTCTGCGGTGCTCTGATCGTCCATGATTAATATCACCATCATGCAGACCATGAACACGGTGGCCTCCCCGCTCTCCATATTAGCTTCTTTGTGGTGTTTTTTCTTCTTTAATTACTTTTACAGGTTCTGTTTTGTTGTTGAGTGTGGCGCTAAACGGCTAATCATACTCGGCGCAAACGCGCAACTGTTCTGGCTCGAGAACCATTAATAACGTCATCGAAAGCGCCTGCCCCTTCACAGTTCCTTCAGCTCATAAGCGCAGTTTGTGCCGAGAATGCGTCACATTTGCAGTTCTCTCCAGACCAGCGAGCGTCACTGTTGAGGAAACAAGCTGAAAAGCATACGAAGAAAGCATACACAATGCCACCTGTGGTGTCACGTCAGCAGAGGCTGGCACATCTGATGCGGAATGAATTTACTCTGGGTGTAGAACTGTATATGTATCTCAGAGCTAAGCGGCTGCGGCAAAAACAGAAGAGAAGGTGGAATGTTCGTCCTTTGCAACAAGACGAACTTTGTCAAACGTTGTCCCAGTGTAACTTCATAGACGTGTCATACAGATGTTTGTAGAGGCGCATCCTCTCGGTCACCGCGGTCTCTGCAGTGTTCATTTTTTCTTTTTCTTGGTCAGCTGTTTCCGGTTGAGCGCGCGCGAAGTCAGAAAAAAAGTTGTGTGCGCGCCCTTGCGCCTAGAGCTGTAACAAAATCCGGGTTATCCGGTTTTCAACCCGGATAAATACGTCACCCGGGCAGACCGGATGGTGGCATGCATTTGATCCGCCTTATATATATATATATGTGTGTGTGTGTGTGTTCCCTCTCTAGTTGCCTACTAGGCTACGGTCTTTCTCAAGCATGGTGTTCAGTCACGAACACAGTCACAGACACACTTAAGGCTGATTCATACTCGGCGCAACCTCGCTCATACTAGCTGGTCGCAAATGGCGCAAACGGTCACGTGTCCCAAAATTCCGCCACGCCCCCCGTCGCAAGCTAGAAAATCCTCGCGCGGCGCGAGGGCGCGCACACAACTTTTTTTCTGACTTTCCGCGCGCTCCACCGGAAACAGCTGACCAAGAAAAAGAAAACATGAACACTGCAGAGACCGCGGTGACTGAGAGGGTGCGCCTCTACAAACATCTGTACGACACGTCTATGAAGTTACACTGGGACAACGTTTGACAAAGTTCGTCTTGTTGCAAAGGACGAACATTCCACCTTCTCTTCTGTTTTTGCCGCAGCCGCTTAGCTCTGAGATACATATACAGTTCTACACCCAGAGTAAATTCATTCCTCATCAGATGTGCCAGCCTCTGCTGACGTGAGACCACAGGTGGCATTGTGTATGCTTTCTTCATATGCTTTTCAGCTTGTTTCCTCAACAGTGACGCACGCTGGTCTGGAGAGAACTGCAAATGTGACGCATTCTCGGCGCAAACTGCGCTTATGAGCTGAAGGAACTGTGAAGGGGCAGGCGCTTTCGATGACGTCATTAAAGGCTGATTCATACTCGGCGCAACCTCGCTCATACTAGCTGGTCGCAAATGGCGCAAACGGTCACGTGTCCCAAAATTCCGCCACGCCCCCCGTCGCAAGCTAGAAAATCCTCGCGCGGCGCAAGGTCGCGCACACAACTTTTTTTCTGACTTCGCGCGCGCTCAACCGGAAACAGCTGACCAAGAAAAAGAAAAAATGAACACTGCAGAGACCGCGGTGACCGAGAGGATGCGCCTCTACAAACATCTGTACGACACGTCTATGAAGTTACACTGGGACAACGTTTGACAAAGTTCGTCTTGTTGCAAAGGACGAACATTCCACCTTCTCTTCTGTTTTTGCCGCAGCCGCTTAGCTCTGAGATACATATACAGTTCTACACCCAGAGTAAATTCATTCCGCATCAGATGTGCCAGCCTCTGCTGACGTGACACCACAGGTGGCATTGTGTATGCTTTCTTCGTGTGCTTTTCAGCTTGTTTCCTCAACAGTGACGCTCGCTGGTCTGGAGAGAACTGCAAATGTGACGCATTCTCGGCGCAAACTGCGCTTATGAGCTGAAGGAACTGTGAAGGGGCTGGCGCTTTCGATGACGTCATTAATGGTTCTCGAGCCAGAACAGTTGCGCGTTTGCGCCGAGTATGAATCAGCCTTAATGGTTCTCGAGCCAGAACAGTTGCACGTTTGCGCCGAGTATGAATCAGCCTTGAGTGAAACGAAACCTAACTCCCGCCCCGTTCGTCACGAGCCGGTTAAGTGAGCCATGCCCCCTACTGATCCGTCCGGACTTGCGATCCGTCCGGACGGGACGAATCCCCGCTGACTCGTAACTGCTCGAACGGCTCACTCTGCTCGCGCTCGGCTCTATCTCTGCTCGCTCGCAACTCTTAGTTGCATAAATGAGCCACACCACCACTTATGTTCCAACTTCGTAGCGTTGCATTTTTTTCGCTAGTTAAGCCAGCCACTTCATGACGGATCATTGCTCGGTCAGACCGTATTAAGTTGTTGCTGTGTGGAAGCGGGTGCCTGAGTCTGGCGAATCATGCCGGCTCTGGGTGACTCACGGCCAGACGAGTCACGCGGCAGAATCGAAACTTAAAAAGATCCGAGTTGGCATGGATCCGCTACTTGTCCGTCTGACCGCTGAATCGCTGGCTCTGGGTGACTCAGCGGGTCAGACGGGCAAGTAGCGGATCCATGCCAACTCGGATCATTTTAAGTTTCGATTCTGCCGGCAGCAAGGATTGTCGACTCGTCAACCCATCTGACTGCTGAAGCCTCTGTACCTCGCTACAGGCTCGGTTAGCGTGGCTTCATGCATCTTGTACAGTCGTTGAAAAATAATCATTTAGTGATATAGGGAGGGCCAGATCATTCCATGTTGTTTACTTGTAGGTCTAAACTCAGCATTGCCTCACCTAGTGCTACCACATTTGTCGCTGTGTAAATGCACACACTAGCTGTTGTGTCTGGCTTTCAGACAGGGCCGTTTCTAGCTTTGTGGGGGCCCTAAGCAAGATGCTGTTTGGGGGCCCCTAGTTTGTCAAACTACAATGAAGAGATTCCTAACCATTTAGATGGAACACTAAGATCTATTACACTTTATGAGCAAAACAGGCTAGAGTTTAAATGAAACATCTTAAGTTGAACCAGTCAGGCAAGTGAAACTAATAAGAATATATAATACAAAGAAAACAATAAATAAAAGATTTTGAGTTTTTTTAAAATATTAAACTGTAATGTACAGCGTCCCTTTAAAGATTGTACCCAATTACAAAGTAGATAGATACTTTATTGATCCCGAAGGAAATTCAAGCATCCAGTAGCAGACATAAAGCAATAAAAAATGTTTATACAATTATAAACACTTTAAAAACAATCTAAGAATTTAAAAAACTATTTAAAAAAAACAGTTTAAAAATCTAAAGTGACCAGTGAAATAAGACCAAAGTGAAATATAAAGTGACCAGTGAAATAAGACCAAAGTGAAATATAAAGTGACCAGGGAAATACAGAAGCGCCATCACTTAAAGCTGTTGTACATCCTGATGGCCAGAGGAACAAAAGAGTTTTGGAAGTTGTCACTTTTAAGAAGTTTCTGCATTTATCTACACATTGTACTAGTTAAAGTAATAAAACTAAGAAAAATGATCCACTGGCAGTGGATCACTGCCACAATATTCTAAAATAATCAACAGGATGCCTAATATTTGTATATCACTTAAAAAACTAACAGTAGAACACTTCTAATTAGAGCCCTATAAATAACACACCAAACTTAGTAAATGAATCCTAAGTAATGCCAAAATCGTGTCACATACCTGAGAGACAACTTCCACTGAGCAATGACAGAGCAGGACAACAACATGCCTCCCTCCCTGCTAGAATCTGAATAAACTGGAGTCAGTCAGTCATTCCCGTGGCAGGACTGACTGTCATACTCATCTTATATAAGCAAACTTTCACGAGGCAAACACTGAAGCCGAGTTTATAACGAACAAATCCCAGCCAGCTACACAACATTTATCCGAGACTAGCTAGCAGGACAAATAAACACAAAAAACGTCCCACCTCCAGCTATCCAGCCCACATCACCCAACACATGCCTTACCTTTATTCTCGGGCCGTTTTTCTTCCTCCATTTTTCCGCGCCACTAATATAACTTCTTTATGATGCCATTACGGCGTTTGTCTTGTTAACTTTTCTCGCTTTTTAGGGGAATGATGGGTAGATGTCAATCATTTCCCGTCACACCTGTTGGCGGCCTGCTACGCCACTCAACGTGTGACAGTGCTGTACTTTACACAAACTCTACACACGGTCGCCAGCATTCGTAGATTTTGTTCATAACTCCAAACTTTTCGTCAAATCCAATCGCTAACCAAGCCTAGGTTGCTGACGTTAGCTGAGGTTAGTTGGCAGCAATATCACTGAACGTTGGGTTAGCAAAACAATTACACCAAAAACACGAACTTACCAGCAAGGGATGCACGAGCGTCATCTCTCCGTTTTCTTTTCTTTCTTTTGTCAGCGCCAGAATCATGTGGCCTTTTACTTGACATTCTAAATCTTCTTCACTGTTAACGGGCATAACTCGGAAAACGTCAGGTAGGAGGATGCTCCACCACCTCCGATGCGGTAACTTTGAAGACTGTACCATTTCAGGAAGGGGGGGGGGGGGGGGGGGGGTATAGATAAGGTAAACACATCTAATTTGCCCGAATCGAGTAATAGGGCACACAATTAAGAAAAACGCTGGGCCTGTTCATGACTAATTTATATAATTTCTTTCATGTAATAATATAATAACTATCATGACATTTTTTTTACAACCTTAATTTTGGGGGCCCCCGCCAGGTACTTGGGGCCCTACGCGCTCTGCGTACTCTGCGTATGCGGAGCGGCGGGCCTGCTTTCAGATAAAATGGCGTTGAATTAATACTTGACAAAAATAAATGAATGAAATTGTAGCCGTAGGCTGCTCTTTGATTTATCAAAATGAATTGATAAATGGGACAAAAAAAAGGCGAGGCGCATAGCCACTAAACGGCAGAAAGTTTTTTTTTTTTTTTTTTTAATAAGTGACTCAAGTGATTCAAGTGATCCGTATAACTCGGATCCCCTCCTCGAAATGATCCGATCAGCCCGGATCACCCAAAAGATTCGAGTTAAGCATCTCTACTTGCGCCGCGCGAGGATTTTCTAGCTTGCGAAGGGGGGCGTGGCGGAATTTTGGGACACGTGACCGTTTGCGCCATTTGCGACCAGCTAGTATGAGCGAGGTTGCGCCGAGTATGAATCAGCCTTAACACGTCACGCGGACGGCTGCGCGCGGCGCATCAGCCCCTATCAGGTCCCGACTCATGTGCGAATGCAGACTGAAACAGAAGGACAGTTATCAGAACGAAATTCGAGTAGGACAGTTCTGATAACTGCGAACGGTCTGTCCGAAAGCGGCTATTAGCCGAACGTCGAACGTCTGGACACAAAATAAATAAATAAATTAATTAATTAATTAAACCGTGGACCCCGTACGGTTTGCACACGCCCCGCCCCGTGAGAAGCAAACCATACGGTTCGGAGCGTCCACCAAAACCGTACCATGCCTAATATCAACACATATAACACATTTATTATTTTAAAAAGCAGCCACAGTAAACCGGTTAAATCTTTACTCACACTCTTGTATCATTTTAGTTATTTGCACTTCTGGTTCAGAGCCAACTGCATTTTAATTGTTTTCTACATTTGTTCTTATCCGATGACAAAGTAAATGCTTAAGCCATCGATGTTGTACAATTTGTGTACAATCATTTATGATGGTGTCTTGTCAAGGTGTCCTCTGTGAACCATGTGTGCTACAGAGGTAATCAAGTTTGTGATTCAAAAGTAAATGTTGACGTGCCTAGAATGTATTTAAAACCATAAAAAATATCCACATGATTTATTCAGCATTAAGTCAAAAAAGCAATAAAGTCCAACTTCAAATTACAAAGTATCCTGGAAAGATTCAGTTTCGCACAAAAAAATAAACCAAACATGTAAAAAACATAAAATAAACATGTTTTTTTTTTGTTTTCATATTGTAGTGTTTAATAGTAATATAGTGTAGTAATAATAGTAATAATAATATATTCCACTGTGCAATTCACTAGCCCATGTAGAACTGCTGCTATTGTTGATACTATCTGCTGTTGTGTGTTTCTATTGTTTTTCTTTATCTTTATCTTTATCTTTTTCCTGGGCTAAGGATCTTTCTTGCTGCTGTAACAATGTGAATTTCCCCATTGTGGGACAATAAAGGGAGATCTAATCTAATCTAATATTCATTTTCCTCAGATCTGCTATTTCTTTCATATGAATATTCACTGTGAATAAACTGTGTGCTCAATGTAGTTGTAGTAATCCTCTTTAATTGTTGATATGGTACGTTTATGCATTCCTTTTCTCTTTCTTTGGTTTGCTTTGGTTTGAAAATCTTTTTAAATGTGCTGGATAAATAAGGTTATCATTCTTTGCCTTCATACTTTTATGTATCTGTTTACTTTTAACATCATTTATTGTGGCTATTGAAAGGGATGCTTTGAAATTGCTTATCTTTGCTTAAGTTTATAAATATACACCTAGATCAGAGATTTATATGGTTCAAAAAGTTCTATACTGGCAGATGATCTTTACACATCATGGACTGGCAATATTTCTAAATGAGACATTGGTTATGATTTGTTATTTATTCATACTGATTTTCAATTAGATGTAGATTGTAGAAAAAATTAAATATACAGTTTCATAGTACCCTTTATATTTTTTTAAACAGTTAAACGCCACCTCACTCATATGCAGCGGGTGTTGGTACAACAGCTTCCCATATTCAGTGAACTCAACTAGATTGTGGGTCTGTGACAACATCGTTTACATATAGCAAGGAGGTTTATGAAGGATAGGTGAGCAGATAGTGGACAGCGAACATTTGGACTGATAGATAGTTCAGCCCCGGAGGGCCCTATCATCTGTCAACCACCCTGGGACCTGTCAGTGCAGCCAGCAACAGCTGTCCTGCCTCAATTATGAATCATTGGCCATGTCAGGAGGCCTCAAACTACCTTATCTTCACCAGTGCTGCTGCCAAATGCCCAGAGGGACTTTTTACTCAATGTCTCTCTCTTACACATTCTCTCTCATACACACAAACACACACAGACACACTTGTACATGTACATCTATATATGTGTGAGCTTGTAGGTACACACATGCATGTTGCTCCAGACTGTAATGAGAGCAGCCTTATTGTAAGTCGTTGCTGGAATTTCTGCCTCAGCAGACACATTCGTGGGACTGAGGATTTGGCTGACCAAGCACACGTCTGCACCAACCACAACATTATCAGCGGATCTATACAGTATGCTGTTCCATTTTCAGAATTATATTCAAGGAAGAGAGAATGACTTTTTAGCTTTGTTTTATATTGTTTATTTTTTTATTTTCTGAGCACATGGGGGAAAAAAACTCTAAACTGTGGGTGAAATGCAACACTGTTTTTTCGACATGGTATACTTTCACTTCAGGTGATTTTTTTTTTTCCAGCGGCTCTTTGAATTATTCTTTTCCTTTGCACTAATCAAAATGAAAGGACCAGAAGAGAGAAGGTCATCTCTGAAGCCACCATCTTTTCAATCAAACCACTGTAATGAACACAGATCCCGCAAGGCCACAGTACAATTTAGCAGTGCTAGAACTGCACATTGAGTGCAAACAGTAGACAGATAGATAAATAAAAAACTCAAATACGGTTTGAAAGGATAATGCTATTTGTGGGATTGAATAGCTTGATCTTGCTGACCACGACCTTTATCCAACAGAGAGCTTCTAGTGAGCTGCTGTGCTAAACTATGGGACTGAACGGTGAGCAGAGATAAAGATCCATCCTATCACATCCAAACAGAAAGCTGCCTGACCTGGTGTTTAATCTGTGGCTAGAATCAACCCTTGTATCACACAGTTAGTCCCACATGAGAGATACTGTAAACCAAATTGTTGCTATGTACTAGTAACTAATCCACTATGAAATAAGTAATAATGCAAATCTTTCTCCTTTGGCTCTCAAACTGACAGTCTGTCAAAAATTCTTACTAATTTTTACACATGACTTGCCATCTCTATGTATTGATGTTTCTACTAGCACTATATGCAAGATGAGTGAACTATCCAGCAAGACCTGCTCTGACTGATATTTTATTGTTGAAAACATCTGGTGGTGCTCTGCAATGAACATTTGCACTGACTCACAGGAGCTATTGCTGAGGCAGGAACGAGCCAAGTGTAATCAAAATGATACAGTAACACAATACAAGGGAAATAAATGACCCAGCTGCTGGGGGCTATGAATCAACAGCCACTGGACTCACCAGCTGCAATGTCATCATTACCATGATAAAACCCACTGGATTATACTGTGTAACATGCTGGTAATGGGCCTTCCTCCTAGCCCCTCTATCTCTGGCTTGCATTTAAATAATCTTGGTGTAGCACAGTGAGGTGGTGTTTTTGTGTATTTCCAAATAAATTTCTACAAAGAAAAAAAAATTGCTCTTAAAGAATTCATTACGAGAAAAATGTTATCTTAACTGAACATTCACCTCTATAAAAAAAATGTAAAAAGCCAAGGCCATATCCTGTTGTCTCTACTAAAAACAATGGATTCCAACCAATCAGCAGAAGCTGGATGTTAATAGCAACATGCTGGAGCCAGCAGATGAACACAATATTAACTTGCCCATTGTCACTTGTGTCCCATCTGAGCTTTGGACCATTTTACGCCCCTGATATCACCATATTCAACAACCTTATAGTGATCATCTTTTCTTATTTGGTTTCTTCCAGACACCTTTAGTGAAGCGGACATAAAACACTCTGAGATGAGGTTCTTGCTTTCTGATAAATCAGGCTCTCTTTCTGTGGTATCCCCCGGGCCTTGGCACCTCAGTTTATTTATTGCAGTGTGCATCTTTGCATAGCATGCATCTTAACTCCCATCTTCATCGCGATGCTGAAAGACCTGGAGAGAACTTAGTCTTCTGCCAGGCAGATTTCATCTTCTATGACAGCTAGCTGGGTGGAGGAGCAATTAGTGTCACCTGAAAGCATTTCTCTCGGGACGGCTGGGCCCCATGAAAACTCATCTCAGCAAAGCCCCGACACCCTAAAGAGCTCATCAAGATGAAACCGGCCAGCTTTATGTCCTGGCTTACTCGCCCACAGCACAGCATGATGAAGGTTTCCTTTTGCCTCATCTCGGGTTGATTAAAGGCAGCAAGCCTGTCCTGGTTTTCATTACTCAGTCAGGCTCAGTTTCTCTGTGACATATCTGCTATGTCCTGTTTCGTTTGTGCTGCAGACAAACAGAGTCACTGGGTGTCAAAGGTGAAAACGAGGGATTACATTCATCACCGAATTTTAAAGAGACTTTTGGTTTTACAAAAGTGTTGACACTTGCTTTTGTTGGAAATATAACACTTTTTTGCGGTCCTTTCATCTGATGAGAGCACTGGCGGCCACTGAACACCAACAAAACAAATTTAATTCCCTCGCTCATCAGCCATCCTCGGCCAGGGTCAATGCCTTGAGCAGTTTTGCTTCTTTTGTAAGAAATACTGGAATTAAAATGAGAGTGCAAGGATCAATACAGCAATTCAACTGGCACTGAGAGGGGCCTGTGTGTCAAGTATTGGTGCCGCTTATTAACATGACTATTGATTGGAGTCAGAGGAGCGTGGTCGTAGAGGCAGCATCAAATACCAATCGTTAACCCTCAAGTCAGGATTAGCTGTAAACACTTGGCATGCTCTGTAACGTCTCAATCCTTAGAGAGGCGCTTCATTGATGATCCTCCTCGAAAAGCCTCACCTTAGGTGTAATTCATTTGCACATCGTGCCTTGAGCTCATTATACGCTCTCCAAAAGCTCTACTAGTTTTATTCCAATTTGTTTTGAATTGTGTGAAACAAATGTCACTCATCTCAGTTTTAAAACCTCGGAAGCTATAATTTTCTCTATGAGACTCAAGGTCATTTTTTTTATTATGCGTCATAAGCTTAAATTAACAGAACAAACCAAACTTTTTGTGGTTGCTCACACATTTCACATTTAAAATTCATAATACTGGCTTGACTCGAAAAGCACTAGCCCCTTTCACACTGCCGAATAACCCGCGTTTAATTCGCGAATTTAGCGTGTCCGCTGTTGCGTTCACACTGCCGACCCGGGCTGCCGCGTCAACTCGACTCGCCTTTCGACCCGCGTCGGACCCTAGTCTTTTTGCCGAGCCGAGTTTGATGTGAACGCAATCGACGCGGGTCGGACGTGGGCGTGACGTGAGGAGTTTAAAAGACAGAATTGACAGCTGATTCAGAACAACAGCGACAGGTGAGGACAAGTTTTACTCTGTTTTAGCCTACATCAAGTTCGAGACATTTTTTAACATGGCCAACTGGGGAGACAAGGAGGTCCGCGAGCTCCTCAGCCTCCGAGCAGAGGACGTTATTTACCGCCACATTTCGGGGACGGTGAAAGATGGACCTCTGCTGGAAGGGCTGGCGAGAAAGATGGGAGAGCGCGGTTTCCCACGCAACGTAAAGTAACATCTCCATGAACTGCATATACAATTGCATAAACAATATCTCATGGTGTCCCGCCATCGTTTGTTTGAAAAATTTGATGCAGACAGGTGTATTTAACCTTACCGCCGACGCTTGGCTTGTGCCTACGTCATTGTACACGCCCAGCATTTTATGTGTTTCGTGTGACGCTCTGCCACTAGGCAACGCCCCCTGAACTCGGCTTCAGGCGACACGGGTCACCCTGACACGCCAAGCGTTCACATTGCTCGACGCGGGTCGAAGGTGCAATTTGGACCCACTAAGGTAGCGGGTCGCAGTGTGAAAGGGGCTACTGATGAATGTCTTGCTTGTAATGTGTACTTTCAGATTTGTTGTTCACCAGCTTTGTGATATGTATAGTCATTTAAATCCTAATATCGCATCGACTTTTCTTGAAGTTAAAGTTAAAATGTATTAGAGTTGAAGAGTAAATTAGAAATGTCAAAAACACCAGGCCCATAAAATAATGTTAATTGGATATAATTAATTAACTGATTGAGACAGAACTGAAGAAAAAAAAACAGAAATTGTCATGGGAAAAGGTAGAGGAAGAAAATTGGGAAATATAGAGTATTGATTCCCTCCACCCAACCCCACAACCACCCCTATGCACACATCATTTTCTTGAATGATGTTGGTTTAAGTCTGTCAGCAGATTGGAACACTGCTGTATTCAGCTTTTTAGCAGGTGGAGAAAATCTTCATGGACTTCTATCCCCCGTGCTTTCTTAACATTACATTCTCTTTCAGCAAGAGTGCAGGATGTTCCATGAAACAGACCAGTCAGGTGCCGCACAGAGCTTCAGATAGTAACTCCTCAAGACCCAGGTAGGTAGATCAGAGAGCAGAGAAGATGAAGAAATCAGAGCAAGACAGATGGCATGGAAAGAGCTGATAGCTAGCACACCCACCCAGATTTATTTGATCAAATAAAACAGCTCTAAAACAGATTTTAAGCACTTTAATGCCACAGCCCAGCAACAGAAAACCTCCATCTGCCCTGTGCTAAGAATTTATTAGAAAAGTGACTTATGTGAAGAAGAAGAGAAGGGTATGGAAGTATGATGTGGTTTACCAAATAACTGGTCAAATCACTTCCATTTTCCACATCACCCGTTCCAACATCTAAATCTCACAAATATACAGGTAGATATGGTGGGTTATAATTGTTGTTTTTATTTAATGATAAAATAAAAAAAAACAACACATGAACCTAATGTTTCTATTATTATTATCCAAATCAATGTCAGCAAATGCAAAGGGTAACTGTTTCTGTTTCTGTTTAGATGTACCTTGGCTTGGATAAACCTAGTTTTCCTTTGATAAAGTTATCAACTCTGCATTTAAAGCTATTCATCACTGCTAACCTTAATATTAACAGCTGGGAAATGTCAGAAAAAAAATCAATAGTTTACACCCTAAACAAAATGGTTCGCACACTATACATATAAGTATCTAATACTGTACATGATAGATCTAATTACTGTATAAGAAAAAGAGCAAAAAGTCGTTTAGTAAAAATGCTTCTAGTGTAATTTCAATTATTTATTTCTATGCTGAAAGTTGTACTATATCAGCCTCTTAATATTCTCACAGTTATCCTGCAAATAAATCATAATGTGGTCAGAATCACCAGCTGGGGCAATGCATTATATGCTGTTAGAGGGGTTGAACAGTAAAGCTGAGGGCAGTAAATTCTCCTGATACATTTTTCACCCTCCTTCTCTTGCAAACTGCCAGACAGCTAAAAATAGTATTGACTAAGTACAGAGAGGGTCTGATGGTGCTTATTTCTTGCTCATGTTTTTGATCAAACTCAGAGGGGTCTCTGGTCTTTGAGCCCGTGGTTGACACAGTGAATTGCATCAATCAATACCAAGCCATTTGACTGAACTTGTGGAGTCAATGCAAGACTCTCAACCAAAAGATCTCAGTTTTAGTTGATTTTTTTTTCCTTTCTGAGTCACATGTTGCTTAAAATGAAAAAAAAAAAACTGCTTGGTTTGGGACAGGAAAATATTAGAAATGGGCGAGTTAACTCATTATAATCGTGTTAACTCGTTAATTATTTAATACAGATAAATATTTTATCGCGCAATAACGCAGGTTTTAGCTATTTATTTATTTATTCTTTGAATTTTAAAAAAAATGGGCTTTTGTGCCTTTAATGGATAGGAAGAGAGACAGGAAGATGGGGGCAGGAGAAAGTCTGTTGCTCACAGGCTTTTATTTTGTAAAAGTCTGTTGCTGTCTGCTGCGGAACCGGAAAAGAAAGTAATCGGCGGATCCTCCAAACATGGAGAAGGGTACAGAACTTTTACTCAGCCATTTTCATTTTAAAGTTCTTCCAGACGGCGGAGTCAAGAGAACCAAAGTCATCTGTAAACACTGCCAAGTTGAATTGTCTTTTCACCGTAGTAGTTCCAGTCTAAAATATCACTTAAAGGCAAAACACACAACTGATACCAGCAAGTCATTCAAGGAAACAGACAGTGGAGCGAGGCTACTACATAAAAACTACATAAAGATGCTGATGTTAAAAGTGTGTTTGCACAACAAATGTTATGGCACTTTCATTCATATGGCAGCACATATAAAATAAAACTAAATGCTAAAAGCTATACACTACTTTTGAATTCATTTTTGAATTTTGAGTACAAATGCGATTAATCGTGATAAATCAGGGAAATCATGTGATTAATTAGATTAAAAATTTTAATCGTTGCCCAGCCCTAGAAAATATACATGGTTTGGGCAGACTTGTATGACCTGGAATGTGAACAATACACATCTATTTCAGTTCTCCTCTCAAATAATGCTTCTTCAACCATTTCACATGAGCTGTGTTAGCAGGGCTCATAATGTGACAGAAACACAACGTCTTTACACGCTACTGTCAGTAAACGAGAAAGGTGTCACTTTTTACGCTGCCACCATATGATTTTTACAAGCTATGTCCCTCCACCCTGCATGTCTCCATTAGTTGTACTCGCACCACGTGTTTCCTTCAGACCAAGCTGAGCTACTGATGAAAGAAATGTTCACATGGTCTTACTGAAAGGGATGGCTCCCTTCAACGTTCCATATCTCACTTGGTTGCACTTTTTAAAGTCACCAAAGAAACTTGCTGCCAACTGCACTGGAGAAGCTGTGAAAGCTAAGAGCTGTTACATCAATACATGTGACTACTTAAGTGTGCATGCAGGTAAGTGTATGTCTTCTTATAAGTGGTTCAAGATTTACTTAAGTTACCCTGAGGACGCCTTCAGAGAAAAGCACACTCTCAAACATATACTCTGTCAAGACTTATCTTAGCCCCCCAGAGGCAGCAAGACAAAGCTTGCACATTTTAAGTCTCCAGTGGTAAATGAGGCGTTTGATGAATTGCAGATGCCGGGGAACACACTACACGCTGACAGTTAATTTTTATAACCTTTTGTAAAGAAATCCACAGAGCAAACATTCAACCTGAGACAGACCCCATCTCTTGTTCCCTCATCTACCCACTCACCCCAGTAATTCTTTGCCTGTCTATCTCTATCAACCCACACAAGATCAGCAAATAATGCCTCGGCTGAAACTAAACAAAAATATGTCAGAGCCACTCACTCTATGAGTAAAATGTTGTATTCTGACTTATGTTAATTTGAAATGTGTCATATAAAAGCAGCCAAACAACACAGTTCCAGTTAAAATTACCACCATTAATATTCTTATGTTAAATATGAATCATGTTTTTTATTCATGTATCCATTTAATTTTTTTGAGTCACTCTGGCATGGATAATGATGCACTTCCTCCCAGCTTTCTCCCAGCTTTGTCTGCTATTTTGGTTTAACAGCCTGCAGGTTTATTTTTATGTTTATTTTTTCATTTTCAGTCCATCTCAGCTTTCAGTCAGATGCATTTTCCCTGTACTGACAGCTAGTTTTGAGTTAAAAGAGGCTCTGATAAAGCACTGTTCCCTACCTGCCCAACCTCAAACAGCTGAACTAGTTTGGAATTTATTAGTGGTACTATCAGATGATGCCCTCTGGGCTGGTGGAGCCCAAAAATATCTAATTTGCAAGTTCAAATTCTCAGATACAAATTAACCTCAGGGTTGTGATTACAGCTTATTTAAAGTCTGAGTACAGGAGAAATAAATCTGCTTTTAGATTTTGTCACATCACAGTCTAATGTGGTGATAACCACTTACCCAAACCTAAATGATTAAAACAATGTTAGATAAAATTAGATTTCAAAATCATAGGAAAATGAACAGTCCTCTCAGACACTGTCTGTGAGACCCACTTGCTCAAATTAAAACTTACGCACACATTATAACTTCAAATGGACAGGATTACTCTGAGGTTTTTAAAAATTCTCGAAAAAAAAAAAAATAGAAAATCATTATTTTAAATTGCTAATAGTAGAGTAAGCCTTTAACACTGACCTGAACCTCAATGCCGTATCCCAGGTAGACAGTAATCAAGAAGTTGCACTCCACGCCAGCTTCACGTTGCTGTGCGAATTCGATGTTATCCTCAGGGTCAGTGAAATTCATGCTGCATGACTCTGTGGGAGACAGTAAAAAGAAAAGTGATTCCCTTTTTCCCAGACCACTGATCTTTCTGACAGCCCACCTGTGTCTCTCTGCCCCCACAACCCTCCAACTATCTCGGCAGATATCCTCTTTGATAATGCTTATCTCAGCCTGCAGCCCTCTATGACCAGTGGAAAGGGCAGACGGGACACATCAGGAAAAATCAGATTGTTTTTGACACATGAGCAACTCTGTAATCCCAAGTGGAGGGATGAATAGCTGTGTGCAGAATATGAAAGGAACAGAAGTGATGTTGATGATCAGTTGCTTAATTTCCCTATCCTGTCCTCCAGGATGAATGTGTTTATTCTCTCTCAATTTATGAATTTACTTAAGTGAAAAAGATGTCAGATTTTGATGCTATTTGTTTCACAATGTAATTTGAATTCTCTGCTAAGAAGTAAATATTTTAAAGTCAAGGAAAATACGAACATGCCTACCTGATGTTTGCATGGTGGTGATAGTGGTAGTTGTGATTACAGTTGTGGATACCGTGGTGGTACCCTCTTCTTGAGAGGATGAAGTCATCTTGGGAATAAGATGATCAGGCCTGGTTTTGTTTTTTAGTGTTGTGTCCCCCACCTGCCCTTTCTCCATCATTGCTGAGATGGGTGCTTCGGTGGTCTCCCTGGGAACGTTTCTTTCCCGTGAGGACAAGGCACCCACTGGCTTATTTTCACTGCCTGAGCCTCCACTGTTAGGTGTCATCTGAGTAGTGATGGAGTCTGTTGTTGGCTCCACCTTGTCTGACCCCTTGATCTTCTCCTTAGTTGACCTCCTCTGAGGGAGAGACATCGGTGGTGCTGGAGTTGTGATAGAAAATGTGGTCAGTGGGGAAGTGGCAGCTGCAGTGGCAGCTGCAGTGGCAGTAGGGGCGACATCTGAGAAGGCTGGAGCATCCTCATGGGGCACGATTTGAGTGACAGCATCCCCTGCATTTGGAGCAGACACAGAGCCTGGCATGGTGGGATATGCAGCTACAGAGCCATCCATCCTAAAGAAACGCTGGTCCCCCTGGAAGTCCCTTGTAAGTAGGTGCTCAGGAAGCAGCAGGCCCTTGAACACAGGATGGTGGTTGGGCATGTTCACTGGTGAGACAGTTGTGACTGAATGGACTTCACTTTCTGTGTCCTGTGTTGATACGTGTGTAAAGAGGTCCCTGTCTTGGTCTAGTGTCCTCTTACTGATGCTGTTACTTTCCCTTGGACCTAAGAACAAGAGAAAATAGTAACGTCTTTATCAAGCAAACATGTTACAGTCCAATGAACTACAATCGTAACCTATAATCTACCAAAATCTGCTTAATTAGGTGGGAGGCAGTCCTCTTGTGTCACCCATCCACACTGTTGATTGTTACAATGGCACTTGTAAAGAGGATGTTTAAGCATCACATGATAGTATAAACCTTGATATATTAGGAAGAAAGGGACAAACAACACAAGCCAGAGTATTGAAATATTGAAAGAGTATTCTTTAAAAAAAACTGAAATGGTTCACATGCACAAGCCAACTACACTGTCCACTGCAGCATCTTAGAGATTATGTTGGGGTAGAATGCCCAAATAAAAGTATGGAGGCTCACTTCTGTCCTTTCAAAGTTCAACAATTTTTTTAACGGCTGCAGAAGGACAAAATGACCAATCAGTTGATGTTGTGAATTTTCTGTAGCCAAATCATTTTTCTTGTGCATCCAAAAAGACAAGTGTTTTCTTACTATCTGCTCCAGTTTTCTCACAGTTGCTGTTAGGAGAACTCTAACAAGTGAGTTGTTCTTACCACTCCAAGTCCTCGAATATTCTACACTGTATTTTATTTAAAGTATTTTGACTTATTTATGAACTTTGAAGTTTTCAAGGTTTTCAAGCTCTCAAGCCAACTAACCATTCAGGTGTGTGTCAGTGGGAATTCATTCAGTTTTTTTAAGATTGGTGTGAAGAACTAAACCTTACCATGACCACTCAGCAATACAATGTTTGAATTCTTACTTTAATGTTGGTATGAATTAATCTTTTATCTTTTTCAGCAATTTTTCAGTTATGTACAGTTTCACCCTTTCTTTGTACATTTTCACAGTTCATCCTATGCTCAATATGCTGTAAAAATTTACCTAAAGCAAAAAATAATTCTATGATACAAAATGTTTAGAATACAACTGCTAAAAGACAAAAAAATTTATGAAAATAACGAGGGATTTGATATCATCCTTTTATGTGTCTATTAACATATGTCTACATAAAACAATGCTGTCTGCTTTGACGCTTTAATTAGCTTGCATTTGGGGTGACGATTTGTCTTAATGAGGCAGAATAGCTGCCAGCCGACCTTTATAGATGAAAGGATGTTGTTGACACTGGCAGCAAATGAGTGAGATATCCCAATGAGAATGTTTTTGTAACAACACTCCGCGAGCACAGATGAAGGGGCCCCAGTTGGACGTCAAGACTGATGTAATCAGAAATGTTATGCAAAGGTAATTTGAATAGCAAAACGGTAACAAGTATGGGCAAAGGCAACGCATCAATAGTATCTTGAATGCATTTCTCTGTAAACTTACTTGGCTTTTCCTCGTGAAAGTTTCTGCGGTGATGGTGTAGTTATCCCGTTTTCAATGCTTATTTGATTTCTACTTTTTAATTGTAAGGCATGCATATTCTGCAGTTTGTTGGCTGACTCAAAGTCCCAGATAGCTTTGCCATTTAAAATATACTTAAGTCATCTTACCCAGTGTCAAACATGGCATCTGGCAAGTCCATTTTCACCCTACAAAATGGACTTTGTTATTATTGATTTTACAGTGATTCTCATAACTGGAAACATGCATTAAGGTTAGGAATAGGAAGAGGTGTATAAATAAAAATGAAAATTAACTGCCACTGGGAAGTTCTGTTTTGCTCGTAATACTTTGAAAGTAATCGTAAGCCCCTGCAACATTTTGCTGATGCCGAGTCATTTTAACAGCATCCAGCACACTAATAAAAGTTTGAATAGGCTATTCGAGAGGCAGAGTAAACAATTTTGTTACAAAGCCTGTTCCAAGCTGACAGAACTGACACATGGTTTTACATTTTATACTGACAGACGCGACAACCTCACATTCATCTTTCTTGGCGGCAGAAGCAATTCAAAGAGTTTTTGATGTTATAAGATGGAGTAGAAACATCTCATTGTAGCCTTATTCTGTCACAACAAGAGCAGCCAAACAGCACTATAAAGGCAAGCTAAGCATATTTGACATGTTCCGCTACCAGAGAGAATAAAGAGTTTAGCGAAAGGTCTACATAAATGATTGAAGCATATAAGACTGCCCCCCTCTTACTTCATGAGAGCAAATTACAGAGGAATCTCGAACACAGACTACTGCATAATAAAACTGGGGAATCATTTTTCAACAAGATTATTGTTATTGCTGCATCAGACTATAAACTAAACCCTGCCTTTTGTTTTCGTCTTATTTCTGTCTTCCTAGCTGCCTCTAGGTGTAGATTTTGACCACCAAGTTGCTGTCCTTCAGTTAGATTATCGAGTGGAGAGTGAAAATGGAGAACTGGGCTGAACTAGAGTTTCTCATACACAGATCAATACAGGATCAATATGTCCAGGTGGGAGACCTCACTGGTGATTACAGAAAAGAGAAGTACTGCTACCATACTGCTCTTCTCTCTGAGGTGTAATTGGGCAGTTATAGGAGAGGTTTCAGAGAACAAATTAAACTTAACTGCCATTTGTTGAGTATTCATGGCTTTTAGTTTTGGCTTGTTAATTGGCCAAATAATTTTTTGGATTATGTCACTTTGGGTTTTTGCATAATTTCTCTCCAAATGAAAAAGAATTAGATAATGTCAGCAATCAGTAGCCACGTTAGTTTTCTCATCAAACAGTAAAAAAAAAAATGGCCTCACCACAGTAAGGGACAAAATAATGTTTACATAGTCATGTGTCAGTACATGATAATATTAGTAAAACAACAAGCCAATTTTCTGCAAAAAGTACATTTAAAACATTTCTGTTTCTATTTGTCATTTCAGAATTACGCCTCACTGCTGACCAATTTGCAGTCATTGTGCTTGAGGATCTCCAATAAGGTATAATGTACTGTGATAAGTGGGTCCAACCGATACACTCTCAGAACAAAGTGATCTTGATGTGTTGTGTCAGGTTCACAGAATGAGTGTCATGCTTTCACAATCTGTGACACACCACCAGGCTGCATCAAATCATTTTGTGACCTTACTTTTGACAAGATTTGTAATAAATCAGATAAGGATGGCAGATAACTTTTGTGAGATTTGTTGTTACTCTGCACCTCTTAGACTAGTTTAGAGCAGCAGACCCAAACATCTAAAAGTAGAACCCATGTTGCACACTCAAGGGTTTATGTATGTGCCTGCATCACATCGCATTACATTATGGCTAGTTAATTAGAACTCATTCATAAATTAAAGGGGGTGATTACTGTGATACAACTTGATTACTGTTATCTTATTCGTCACAATGGCACAAAGACAATAAAATACAATTTACTGTTCTACAGGATGTGTAGTTTTCTTGATCAGAGCAATCAGTGCAACAAAGGATAAACACGATGTGGACATGAGAGGAAAGAAGCCTTAATATGTTCTCAGATGAGGATTCTTGCCCATCACATGTTGCAATAATGACTCACAGACCCATATTTTAAAGCTTACATTGTTTTAAAAATCTAGAAAATCAGATTTATTAGTTAAAATCATCAAAATATAACCAGGATTATTTTACCAGGATGGCTTAGAAAAACTCTGTCCCCTGAGGTAATGTGCAATTTGTTGTTGTGAAAACAGATGCATGATTCTTACAGTCTTTTCCTCTGAAAGGTATACTTTTATCCTTTAGAAAAGCCTCTAAGACACAGGTTTCCCAAACTGGAAGGGGATCCGAACAGTTTCAAGACTCAGTAAATGTGAAATTAATAAATTATATTTGTTTGTCATCTTTACATTTGCTACACAAAAGAGATCTCATAGAATAGCCTAACTATGCAATTTGGTTTGAGTAGTTTTGAAAACTTTATTTTTTTTTTCTAATGTCCATCTAACAACAATATTAGGCTATGGCTCTGTGCTGAGTGTCTATGGGATCAAACTGCATAATCATGATAACACAGACACCAGGAAATTGTGCACAGCTAAGCAGGAACGTGTCAGACTTTGTGTTGCTGAAGACAAATTTATGCCACTCTCTAGAAGTAGTGTGTGTTTATATGGTTTCTAGTAAACTAAAATTCTAATACATATGTGCAGTCCTGTGGCCCATGAACCTGATCAAGATAAAAAAAAATGTGTCCAGTCACCCTATTTATAAAAAACAATAATACTTTATTAATACTCAAAGGGAAATAATGTAAAATATAAATTGTAAATTATGTGCATAATAACAGCAAAGGTACAAGCTTGTCCTTTGCCCTGATATTGCATGGATCCATAACAATTGCTCAGTTTGCTCAGACTAAGAGCAATCATCAGGAAAGTGCACAGAGAAGGCGCTAATAAGATGGGACAAGCCACACTTCAGGGGAGCTGCTGATTGACATCAATCTTTTAATATCCAGGGGCTTTATATCCTTATTATTACAGAGAGCAACAAGAAACCCAAATCAATAAGCAGTTTCCACGAAGCTCAGATACAAGACCTTCAGATTACTCTACTTGACACCTTTTAGGGGTCTCAATGGAGGTTTGTCCCTATAATTCCCTTAAACACATAAGGTGAAAAATCATATGCTAGCAACTTTTCCTGATTCTGCATCATGTTTCCATAAAGTGATATAGAAAGTCTATGATAAATAATGGGGCGAAACTGACAAATGATTCCATTCATCAAACTAATGAATTGATATATACATATATATGTGTATAAACATATAAATAGAAGGAGATTGAGGGAAGAAAATTAAAATCAAATGAAGTGGGTAGTGGTACAAGCTTTCCAGAAAAAAAAAAAAAAGGTCACAATTTGACTCCTCACACAGTAAAATATAGTCTAAACTCATCCATGACTGTGACGTAATTCTTATGTTTATGCATCAAATGTTCTTTCCACTACCTAGTTTTAGAGTTAGGAGGACAACAATATGTCAACATGAGATACACTCTTATCCTCCATCTGCCCTTTGACTTCATTGAGCGGAACCATAACTTTTCCTTTTCATTTATTATGGCCTGTCTATGTTCCGGTTCATTGACCACTGTCCTTCAGAGAAGCTTTAGACAAACGGAGCCTTAATGGTGCTCGTAAGCCCTGACCTTTAAACTGGAGCAGAACAAAAACAAAGCTAACCAGCTCTACCATTTGCATGAGATTTACTGCGCAGCACTCAAACTGCAGGACAAACTTAACCAAGTCTGAACCCTTTGATGAGCAGTTAAATGTATTATAATTGTTCATTTTGAAAGTGATTTCAATTATGTATAGCTCAGCTATCAGTATTTGGACTTTCTCTTTGCATTTTCCAATTTCACGTTTTGTTTTTTCTTAACCGTGAAGTGCAGAATAAATGTGTCTTCTACACATGCCTGAAATTAAAATGACATCTTCCTCTGTAATTGTGTCAGACCTGTCGTACACAGAAGCTCAGCCCTCGTTGTATTTCAATTTACCAATGCTCTGCATCCTAGAAAATACTGGGAAGAATGTCTCTTTTCACACTTCATTTCCTTCCATTAGAGTAATTCATCTTTTCATTTTTCTCCCATTTACTCCATGGTGGAGTCAATTACTGTGAAAACAGAGCTGTGGGTGAAATAAGACCTACATCTCTAAAAATCTGTCATGGATTACTGTACAGAATTGTGGCAAATGTGTTAAATGTGTCTTAACAGTTCTTGTGAAGTAAGGGGAGTTCATGATCACAAATGAAACTTTTAATTGTGATTTTTCTTTTCTTGGATTGTGGCCCCCTTTGCTATCCTTGCCAAATCAATGGTAAAGTCGTAATTTGTTTGTCAAGGAGAAAATATGACACATGTACATGTTTTATTGCCAAGAGTGGTCTTTAACGGGGCAGGTTGTACATCTGGCTCTCCCCCCTGACACCACAGACATTAGTGTTTGGTTTAAAAGCAACTTGATTGATGTCACAGTCTTGCAATCTTCAAATGATTTCCCAGCCCCATAACAAATCCATCAGCTCAAGGAAAACACTACTGAAAAAACCCATGTTGGCAATTTTCAACCTTATCTGTGAACTTGCTATAAAGTTACATGGCTATGTTGGCCATTAGACTTGTCAATAATCTGTATCTCACGGGGAGGCTCTTGTTATCATGCTGAATTAGTCACAGGCCAGACACAAAAACAAGAATGACTCATTTTAGCTTCAGGAGCTTCTCCAGTTTTTATCAGACAGCAGAGACCATCTGAAAATTGAAGCACCAACAAGATAGCTCTCTGGCTTTTGGCAACAAACACTATCCTCTTGTGCTCAAGTTAATAACGCTTGTACTGTCAGTGGTTTTTGCAACTATGACAGTATTTGCCCGGGCCTAAGAGAAAGTTTACAAGTCAATAAAGTGGTGTTGCTTGGCACACTGCTATTTACACTGTTATCTTAGTTCACTTTCTCTTAGTGCTGATCATAAGCAAACCTCATCTACAGCAGCTTCTTTTTGCTAAGAATGTTTCAAGGTAACAACTGTAATGATCTACTGTGTATCTTTTAATTTATATTTAATTGTTATTAAAACATTTTGAATTCGACGGCCAAAGACTCATGAAAAGTAGAAATCTGTCCTCTTCCTGCTGTAACAGATGCACGTGTGTGTCTTTTCAAGTCCAGACTAAATATCCTTGTACTTTTTTTCTCACCTGACCAGCTGTCCCATTCATCTATTCTTTTAGAGTTTTACGCCCAGTGTCACCCCTGTGAACTGTAAAGTCCTGTGTACTCACAAACACATACAGTACACCCACCAACATGCTACACTGACAAACTCTTCAAACTTGTTATATTGCTGCCACCATACTTCTTTTGCATATCAGGCCCAAAACCATTCTCACACGAGACAATATTGCTTCTTGTTACTCAAACAGCGGTGAAAACCCAGAAGTGTCAAAGCGAGCCATGATAATAGTAATACTGAGCCATGTTTCAAGATGACAATAAAGCACTCAGGGCACTTTTCTCTGAAAATCAGCCGGAGCATTTGGTCTGATATCTCAAATTGTGGTTTTAGTGTTCTGAACCTTTGCTTCAGGCCAATGCTGCTCATTTCCTCTGCCATGAAGAGCTTGTTAGGAAGTCATGACTTGAATATTATATTTTATCAGTGATTTGTGATAAGGTTGCAAGGCTGCCAAGTGTGGGCAAATCTATAGAATAGACTGTAAATCCTTCCTTGAAAACATACAACCCCAATTCCAGAAAGGCTGGGATTTTATGTAAAATGTAAATTATAAACAGAATGTGATTTTCTGTAAATCTCCGAAACCGATATTTTATTCACAAGAGAACATAGAAAACATATCAAATGCTGAAAGTGACACATTTTACTATTTCAAGAAGAATATTAGCTATTCTTGAATTTGATGGCAGCAACATGTCTCAAAGAAGTTGGGATACAGCCACGTTTACTACTGTGTAGCATCCTGTTTTATATTAACAGCAGTAGCTAAATGTCTGAGAACTGAGGAGACAAGTGACTGAACCTTTGGAAGAGGAATGTTGCATGAGGCATGGGAACTGAGCACTGATAACAAGGCAGATTGTTCCTCTTCTCTTTGGTCCAGACAGCACTATATCCATGATCTCCTAAAGTAATTTTGAATTGTAATTTTAAATATTCCATTTTTGATCGATTTAGACTCAGAGAAGAGGTCCCATTTATGGATCATGTTCACACGTGGCCTTTCCTTTGATTGATAGAGCTTTAAGCTGCATTTTGTGGAGACAACTGTGTCCCTATACCCATGCAGTGCAGTTCAGTGACAGAATCATGCCTGTTTTAATGCAATGTGGTTGCAACATGTTCCTCCAGCTGTTTCACTATAGTACCACTTACTTTTCCAGTCTTTTGTTAACCCCATCCCAACCTTTTTGAGATGTGTTGTTGCTTTCAGATTCAAGATGAGCAACATGTTTCATTTAAATGGTAAAATTTCTCACTTTCAACATTTGACCTGTTTATATGTTCTATTGTAAATAATTATTTTTTTCTATTATGCTTGCAAATCATCGATCTCTGTTCTTATTTACAATTTACACCTTTTGACGATAGAGTTTGGTTTTCTTTTCTTATAATTTCCTTTGGCTTGTATTATTGAAACTTACTTTAGAATGTACAGACCTCAGAGAGGAATATTTCATGATCAAGTGATCACATTCAAGTGTGAATTTTGACCTTGGTGTTTCATTGGACTGGAAGAAAGGAAAATAATTAACTTTGTTTGGACAGAATCAAAAAAATTTGAGTACCGGTACTTTCTTTTCACTCTGCTGAAGCAAGCAAGCAGAATAAAGTATAATTGTTTATAGGGTCTAGAAGAAAAGATAAAAGCCAGAAAGTGCACGGACGCAGTGTGTTTGAAAATGATGAATGTTTTTGACATGACAGCTGAATCTCTTATAGGGAAAATCAGCCATTCACATATAATCCCCTACAATTAGATTATCACTCTTGCAGGGTGGTGTTTTTTTTACTTCCCTTTTAACATGACAGACATATTGGATAATCTCATCTGAGACAAAGGATGAGGCTCAACAGCATGTATTTGTTGGTTGACTGACAACAAGGTTATGTCTTACTAGTGTGCTTCGTGTTTTTTTTATAGTTTTAGTGTTTACTTTGTGTCGGATTTAACTTTTTATGCTTTTTTTTTTGTCAAGTAGTGCGGTCTCACCAAAATCTCTAGTTTTCACGAGAGCAAGTCAATGTGAAGTGTAAACGTAGCATCCATCAATGTGACAGGTGTCGTACAAATAATGTATTTTTGTTCCTTCTATCATGCTAAATGCTTCTATAATGCTTCTTAAAATGCAATATTGTTGTCTACACCCAACCAGGATGTGAAAAAGATTTGCTGGAACGTCATACGTTTTAAAAATAATGTATTTTTAGACCTAAACTTGTTTTGTTTTTTTTAACCCTAAGCAAAAAGTTTTGTTTTGTAATTTCCAAGTCATGTTATAGCCTTAATCCAACCACCAACTGAGAAATGTGTTTTAGTAAAGTGATGTTATTCTATGCTATTAAGAGCGAATAACTTAAAGTGAAAAAATAATCTGTCATCTGTTGGTCAGACATCAGACATTCAAAAAGTTAGATTCATAATCAGTTCCTTATGACGATTTTGTGGCTTCTCAAATAAAAACCTCAAAATTATATGAAAATATTTTCTTCCTGATCCTTAGTGAAGTGGTAGTTTAAAGAATTTGGTCATGAGTCGTGTTTAAGACGAGGAACATACAATCTATTTGGTCATTAGGTTTGGAAGACTTCTTGTATCTTTTGTAGAGCAGCATCCTATGACATGATGCAACCCATGAATTGTAAAATGTGTAAAATGTGTAAGCACCAAGTATTTTTCTCACCCTAACAATGTATTTTTGTAAATATCTAATATGAAACACAGTAACACACCATGGCAACACTGTCTAGAGAGTTAGAGAAACTGCAAAAAAAAAGAGATTTGACTTCTAATAGTCATGTCGATATGCTGACTGCATGTAATGCTGAAATTAGTTTTATGGGTTTTGGCAGGAGGATGGCAGTGAGCGAAGCTAGGTGAGGGCCTGTGAGTACACGAGTCTCAAAAAATAAACGCAGTAAACCCAAACACAAGCTGCCTATTGGGAGGTGAGTGGAAACAATATTAACACTGACAGTGATGGATGGTGCTGCCTCCTGCAGAGGTCTGATAGATACAGGACTCTTTAAAGCTGAAGCATGATGATGAAGACTAAAGGGGTAATTCCAGGTCTTTTTTCACACAAAAAAGTATATATACTATATATTTCCATAAGTATAGATTGTTTTTTTTCTGTGCTTTTTGCAGTTATATTTCGTAACTTGACTGCTATTTTTAAGTAATTGTTAGAAAAGCACTTTCATCGTGTGTTTCACCACTAGCCCAGTGCTCATAACACACAGTGCATTGTGTTATGGGCTTGCTGATGTTTAAGCATGTCACTTAATCTGTCTTAATGGTGTTGATTAATCCCTTACACATGTTTATGATTGCTACCGTTTTTCTGATCATCTGCCTGCAGCTGATCAAGGCTTTTCAGCCAAATCACAAAGTTTAAACAGTACATATAATTTCTCTCTTTTGCAGACGATTTTATTTATTTTTCTTTATTTCAGCTGAACTCAAGATTAAGACAGCAGATTACTTACAGATTACAGATTACTTGAAAAAGACAGTTTGTGCCACATATACTGTAATTTGGGATTTATTCAGGGCTAATCTACCATTATAAGAAGCCAGCCAAAGACTACAGTAATGATGTACACTGATGACGTACACTGCGCCATTGATTGGTGTGTTGATCAGTGCACCGGTGAGTCTGCATGGTGCTCTTTTAGCTTTTCTTTGTTCAATAATGCCACATCTGCAGTTCAACAACCAGACACAAATCAAGTCTAGATTATTTTACTAGACACAAAAAGAACAAGAGCAACGGAAGGTTAACAGCCTCTCCCTCCAAAAGGCAACATGTCATATTGTCTACGTCTACTGCAATCTGGAGCTAAAATTGATGAGTGTCTTCCCATCGCAACAATTCTATTCAACATACCAGCCAGTCACTGGAGTAATTTGAGTTTAAGGCAATTCCCTTTAAATTCTTCCAACATATATTTTACTGCCTCTGTGTTTTGACAACATTGCAAAAGGGTAAAGGGAGATGAGGTCCAAGAAGAGAAAACAAAACAAGAAATTGCCACAGATAAGAGATAATGGCGAATCTGCTAAGCTGTGAGGCAGAGGCAGCCTGACAAACACATAGAAGGAAAGGTCACAGAGAATTACTTTCACTTTAAGGTTTTAACCTTTCTGTCAGGTTTTTGTTGCTAAAAGAGCCATGAAGTTGTACACATGTTTCAGATGTAGTTGTTAAGTTTTGTATATCCATATTTTAATGCAAAGTAGACCATGTAGGCTACAGTACTGTGCCGGTAGCTCTATAAGTCAGTATCTTCTCATAAGCAATCACTCTGTCATTTGCATGAAGAAGAAAAGATATATAGACTCATAAATGGCACAAAGGTTCTGTATATGAGAAGAAGAGGGGAAAACTAGGAAAACTAGCCAGCGACTCATAAAAATTCATTTTTAGAATGAAGTCGTGGTCTTATTCTATTCAAATGAACACCCATGTTACAGCAGCAAGAGCTTGCCTTTCTAATCGAATCCCTGCTTCATGCAGCATGTTACTTTAATAAACTGTTGCTGGGCAGTGTGGTGTATAAATTACCATAAAAAGTAATTGGAAAAGGTGCAACCAATACAGCTCCAACTAAAGTTCTACCAAATTGTGAAAACAAAGCCTAGAAGATGAAATCTTCCAAGAAGCAGGTATCATTTAGAATGAAACTTGTACTGTATTTGTATTGCTGATTTCATGTGAACAATAACTGAACCACCTCTCGTGCAGCTAAAGTTGAGAAATTGGTCTCAATTGGCCTCTGGGTAATGAAAAGAATCATCACAGTTGGTAAACTTTTTACATTATTTATTTATTTTCTGTGCTTTATAGCTTCACCAAATTGGATTTCAAGCCTGGCTACCCTAAGAGGATCTACAAACACATGTGGTGCAAGAGCAAATCTGTGTGGAGGAGCACAGAGTAGAAAAAAAAAATAAAGCTGTGAAAATTAAAGGTTTAGCTTGAATGGACTTGAGGGCCAAAAAAGATTTTTTTTAGAGCCCATTCATTCATTTTTGTCATCTCTCCGTTAATATACATTTTTAATGTTTTTTCCAGTTGCTCTTTCAACATGAATAATGTTTTCATCAGGGGGTATTTCATTCTCACCCTGTCTCGTGCAGCTGAACTACTATGTGGGTGGCATTAAATTGCTGCATCAGAAATCCAGTTATATTAATTATAGTTTCCTGCAAGCAAAGTCAGATTACCAGTCAAAAGCTTTACACTGGAGGGAATGCTGAAGGAAGTATGCATTGATACCTAACTGACCCCTTGCTCCACGCCCTCCGATGTAAATTCGATGTAAATTCTTAACCTTGATGCACATCTTCACATATGATTTTGCACATAACACGTAAGTCATTACATTTTCATCATTGCCTGTATGATGGCAGCCGTCTTTTCAACCTTCATATCCATTTTAAAAACATTAAACTAATATTACACATAGTTCTTCAGAAGCCAGTCAAACATACTATAGTCCCTAAACCAACCTGATATTTAAAATGTTGAGTATCATACCAGAACTGTCACTATAAATGATAAGAGTCAGATAGTCTGATATCTCATTCCCGATTGATGCAACAAAAAAATTCCCTCTAAGTCAATCCCACTTTGAACCAAAACAGAAATATCTCATAAGTAACACCATTCATGTAAGAACACATCACACATTTTAGAACCCTGATTAATTGGCCTCATTGGATGAATAGATGTTCTTCAATACTGCAGTTCCCAGAGTTAAGTTTCTAAATAATATGTTGATCAACCAGTGGTGGCAGCAGTCACATCTTCATCAGCTACCATGTAGCCATGGTGTAAATAAAACATCATCATTGTTATTATCATTATGATACTACTTTATTAGTAGTATTAGTATTTATATCATTACTAGTATTATTAACATAACAAAATTGGGTTTAAACAGTTTGCTTGTAAATGTGATAGTGTGATAACATGCATGGTAAAGCCAACCAATGTTATAAATCTATCTCTTCTTTGCAATGAAAAATAAATGGTTTTCCACTGACCTTAATGCCGTATACTAACTTAGCATGCTGGCTGTCAGCATTGTGGCTCAACTTATCAACTTATTAGCTACATTCTAAATCCAGTTACACAGCAGGAAGTATGCCGTGGTACGTGTCTTCTGATGTCTTGTATTTAGATTCAAGGGACTATGACTGGATTTCCTCTGAACTATACTGAGCTAAAAGAACCTGGAGAAGTAATAATTGGTAGACAACACAATTGACACTGCTCTATGAGAAAAGTCTTCTCTTATTTGAGTCTTTTATGTCTTTTTTTATGCTCCTCTTTGAATCCACTTGACAATCTAGTGCAGCTCTTCAAGGTCTTTAAAGACAGCAGGTGGTCACCACACCCACGCCAGCACAAACTGTTGTGCGATCACACATGTGAGAGACATACATCAAAGCTGATACTCACTGAAGCTGTTAATTCACTTGCTATGCAATAGGATGGGAGGTGAACAGCTCTTGATTTTAGCATAAACACACACACACAAGCAAGTCCTACTTTCACCTCCTATAATCCATGTAGTGCTATTGTTATGATGCAAGATCAAACTTATCTGCTTTGAAATGCACTGTTGTGCGTGACAACAAGGTCTAATTTTGCAAAAGGGAAAAAAAAAAAAACATTGTTTATTGTCAGGTCTCCGAGAGCAGCTCTTTCAGCTTCCCTGTTCATCTTGGTAGCTTTTTGGTAATATGCAGAGGTGTCAAGTAACGAAGTACAAATACTTCGTTACTGTACTTAAGTACACTTTTTAGGTATCTGTACTTCACTCCATTACTTATTTTTCTGCCTACTTCTGACTTCTACTCATTACATTTTCACACAAGTATCTGTACTTTCAATTCCTTACATTTTCAAAACAAACCGCCTCGTTACTCTTGGCTTCAGTTTTTTTTTTTTTTTTAACTCTTGGCTTCAGTTTAATATTTATGTATTTCACGTCATGTGCGCCATCCAATACAGATCAGTGGCGCCATCCACACCTAGTGAGAACGAGTGTAATTGGATGAATCATATAACGCAAACACTCATCGGTTAGGCTACTCGTCAAATTTGTGCAGACACACAAGGAAAACGTCATTCGTCAGAAGCAAGCAGGTGTTCTACAAACTGCAAACGCGAAGCTGCGCGAAGTGTGTGCCACGCCACAATGTCGGATTCAGAAAAAGATGGCGAAATGTCTGAAAGGTCGGACACAGGCGAGAGCGTATCGGGAGATGGAGACAGAGACCAACAAGACCTTCCTCATCCTTGGCCCTATCTCAAAGAATTTTTCGAAATAGTCGGGTGCAAAAATGACTCATGGAAAATGCAATGCAAACTCTGCACACCCAAGACCCACGTGTAGAACTAATCAGTTTACAGATTAAGCTTGCAATTCATATAGTGGCATCTACCTTTTTGTGTGGGTTTTTAAAAAAAAAAATCTTTTTTTTTTTTTATTTGAAGGGTACTTTATACTTTTATACTTTAAGTAGGTTTTGGAGCACAAACTTTTTCACTTTTACTTGAGTAAAGAGGTCAAGTTGATACTTCAACTTTTACCAGAGTGTTTTTAAACTGCAGTATCTTCTACTTAAGTAACAAATGTGTGTACTTTTGACACCACTGGTAATATGGTAATATGTTCTAATGTTTCATTATTGTGAAGTTGCTCCTATAGTTTAACAATACACTGCTTTTTTAGTATAGTCTGAAGAACTTAATCTCCCAAAAAGTCAGGGACGTTTTGCACAAAAAAGGAAACCTTTTAAAACTTTACACTTATACAAACATCTAGACAGTAACAAAAACTTCCAGGTCCACAATGACAAAGAAAACCCCTCAAAAAGCCATCAATGCTTATCTGTATCTTCTGGCAGGTTTCACAAACATGACCCAAAAACTCTCTCTTATCTGTTTTTCAAAGTGATGTGGACTGACAGGAGCAATATCATGCATGAAGCGGGGTAAATAATTCAGTGTATTTTCTAAAAGGACAAAACACTAGTGGAGAGTGACAACTCATCAACTACAGATGAAAAACGGGCAGCTGAGCAAGAGATGAAGAAAATAAAAGAGTGCCATGACTGTCTTCCACTTTTCTGTAGTATGACTGTGTATGTTTATATCTTTCGGGCCTGTATGTCCCAAAAATGCTCCTGTAGTTGGGAGCAGTTTAGAGGAGGTCATGAGTGAGGTGAAGAGATATTTAGTGGTGAATAACAGTGGCTGCTAAAGCCTTTGGCTACTATATGACTCACTTTAGCTCCTGTCAAAGTGAACTCTGACCAAGTGTGTCTGACACAACAGCCACGTGCAGCGCTGAAGGGGAGTAACGTGGACGAGACAGGAGTGTAAGGGTGCAGAGCATAACTACAGGAGCGTCCAGGAGGCAAGTTCTGCTATGATTTGACAGTTTATGGTCAGTGCATTTATCACAAATGTCAGCCTTCATCACAGCTTCACCACATACCCCACATGTGGGAGATTTATGGTCAAGGTCTTGATAAAGTTATCAGTGAAGGGGGAATGTATTTGATAGTAGATGAGTAATTTATATTTTGAGGCAGACAGTGTAACAAAGTGTAGTGTAAAAGCAAAGCAAATTACCGGTGATAAAATATAACTAAAGATTAACATAATTATCTGCATGATCTTGTAGCAATAATATCTCTATAAATATTGTTCAGGCATCTTTAGACTTTATTTTTCTTGTCCTCGGATGGTTATCAACACATATCCAAGTTTCAGTTTATAATATATGATAACATGTGTTTAAGGTGCAGGCTCACAGCTTTAAGGTATTCAACTTCAAATTGGTACAAAGGATTGAGAATTACAGCTTCCCAGTAAAGCAGCCTTTTTTACATACTGGAATGTAATTTGACTATTAACTGAAAATGGTCTTGGCCGTTTCATCATTATTCCATTATGAATTAAACAGGTATGACCAGAGTTGATTCCAAGTTCATCATTCATACATTTGCATTTGGAAGCTGTTAACATGAACCCAAAATACATAGCCACAGTAGAACAATTACTTCAACATAAAGTCTTAATTAAGTCGTGCTTCAATACCAATCATAACTATTCATCAATTATAAATTGTAGGGTTTTTTTATTTCTTTAATATAAGTATGAGTGTACAGTGCATTTAGCATTAACGCATTTACCCCAACAAAAGCCACTACTTAAGTAAGAGTTCAGCATGTTACCAAATGGTTCTCAACTATTGAGTTCAAGCTCAATTAAATGTTATTTTATCTTTTATCACTTTCTCTCTATTTTATTTATACCTTTATCAGAATGTAGTATTCTGATATTCATTTCAATTCATGTCAGCACTTTTAATAACTTAAGCATAAGGTTAAGTTATTTGTCAAATAAAAAAATATGTTCCTTTAACTTGCCCATAAGAAATAACAAGGTGAAATTGAAATAGCACAAAAGCAGCATTTCTAGTCCTTTTATGACCTATCATGAAATTATCTCTGACATTAAATGAGGCATATGAGCTATTAATTAAATATGGACCTGTACAAGAAGTCTAGATTATGGAACAGCTATTATCCTGAGGATCAAAAATCCCTCAATCCCCTTTCATTAGCACTTTTACTATTCATTACCTTTCTTCCATCAAATGTATGAAACAATTAATCTTATATTTGTTTCGGTGCCTCATTTTTTAGGGTGATTGAAAATTGTGTGTGAAAGGCTGATGTGTATTTAAAGTCTCTCGTACCCTACAAACAGTCTCCTTCCTTATTTCTGTGCAATACAATACGCGGTGAAATGAGTGGATATATCACTGAGTGTGTGTGTGTTGGAGATATGGAAAACTGCACAGCTTGGAAGTCGTGATGTCAAAACGTGTCAAAGATTTTCTTTTAAAATGTTATACATTTTCAAATGGCTATTAAGAGAATCAAATAAAAAGAACCCTTATCAGCACTATATGTGCAAATACCATGGAATTGAAAAGTAAGTGCAGTCCCAAAGTAAATCTGGCCTTGTTTACATTAGATGGTTAATCAGAATGGAAAGCTATTTCCACAGTAGCACGGGGCTAAGCGGTCTATAGCATCATTGAAAATCTAACCATGGTCTGATCTCTTAAATCTTGAAAGATTTATCAGGAAGGAAGAAGCAAGCATTACTGTGAATGCAAAACACATTTAGTCATTGTTTAATGTTTGATTTGCTGAACCTACTGTGAAAAAAAAAGCTTTCTTTAATAATATTTCTGACAAAATGTTATGTTGGTGAAATGAACAGAAAACAACAACACAGCAACCATTAAAATCATCACTTCCCATTGGTTTTTTACTTGTTCTTGAGATAAGAAAATATTTTAATAGAATACACACACACGTTTTTTTATAAATAAGTATAAAACCAGTCTTCAAAATGGCCTGAGGTTTTGACACCAGCAGTCTGTGACGTAATGTTAATATTTAAATAATATAACAGTCACTATTTAGTGCTTGCTACAGCATCAGCTGACATCACTACAAAGTCAGCCGGAACACAGCTCGAGCTACCTGTCTGCTTTGTCCCGAAGGGAGCTGTAGAATCAAGCTTTCTGACACATCAGAGTGTCAGTGCTGCGAGCTGTGCCAACCACAAGGTTAAAAGGACAACAACCTACGTGCATGGCTGTCCACAGAGTGGCTGGCTAATACTGATCTCAGCAGGGACTGAAAGAGTGTTTTTTTGTAGCAGCATTTGATCACAGCTTCAGTGATTCTCTTCGTAGAAAAATTAAAGTGAAAATGACACAGAGATTTCCGCTAATTTGGAGCCTGAAAGCAACAAACATTGTTTCCAATATTTTAATATTCTGGAGGCTAAAAACACAAACATATTTGCACATGCCTCTGCTCTTGAGGCTGTTTTTTTTTTTTTATGATGATGATGATAAAATTATGCAAATTGCCAAAAGGTCTAACATATCACTTAATCAACATTCTCCTTTATACAGAAGCTGCAGCAGTCTTCCCAAAAAGCTGGGACACCTTGTGCAAAACAAAAATAGTTGCTCTGATTTACAGATCATGTAAACCAGATAAGCAATACCTCAGTTTCATGTTTAATTATGAATTAGGGACAAAAGGAAAACCATTGTGTTTGTGCAGGTGGGCAAAAGTTTTGCGATCTATTTTGTGACATCCAGCAATATTTCTATCTAATCTTTTCAGTCTAATCTATTTCCTTAATGTCCTATACGAAGGGGGCAAAGTAGATCACTGAGTAATGTAAAAGTTCTGTCCAAGGAAACTAATTCATTTATATCATTTTGGGGTTAGACTTTTGTATAAATCAAAAAACATCACAAGACAGTATGTAAAAATTACAGTAATGTAGATCGATAGCAACAAAATTTGAAAAGGTTCATATTAACTACTTCCCTTGATTTTTTAACAGGCCAGTAACATGATTTGGTACAAAAAAGGAACATCTCAGAGAGAGTTTTTAAGAAGTTTCTCACTCTGTTTAAGACCAACATCTCAGACCAACAATCAATAACCAAAGAAAAACATTTCTAAATGGAAAATTTCAAAGATTTCATCATCAGTCACAACATCCATAAAATAATATGAAAATCTGGAAAAAGGCCTGATGCCAACATTGAATGGTGATGCTCCTCAGGGCTTTGGGCTGCAGGGTATTGAAAACAAACAATATTCTGTAGTTGAAATCATTGCATGGGCTTAGAAAATCTTCTGAGAACCATGGTCAGTGAAGTGTGTTCACTGACACTTCACTGATGCATACACTAATGCAAATTAAAACTCTGCCATGCACAAGAAAACATAAACAAGATGCCATTTCCTCCCCTGGATCCAAGCTCAATTAAGATGGACTAAGGCAAAGTAGAAAACTGTGCTATGGTCTGATGAATCAAATTGTTTTCTTTCTTTCTTGACTGTCACCCTTATGGACACCATTTTCCTGGTTGCCAAGGTTACATGTAAACACAGCAAGTTATATGGCTAAAGTTCACTGGTTAACTTTGGAAAATTAAAAAACAACCATGGTTAGGGCTAAAATACATTCTTTTTGCCATGCCCACTATCAGCGTTGTGGATGTTATTTTGTAACCTTCAAATGCAGTAGAGTTCACATGTTCTTTTAATGTAATTATTAGCTGTGTCTTCCATTATGAACAAGCGCCACATTAACAGATTTTAAGGAGGACATTCTCAACTTTTCACCTTTTGAGAACATTTGCCCAACCATGAAACAAAAGAGACACCAAACTTTTAAGTGACTAGAATTAGAGATTAAGCAAGAATGTGAAAACATTTGGCTTTTGAAACTACATTGTTTTTTTTCAATTTCTTGAAATAACAACAGTGTTTTCAGAAGAAATACTGATAATGATAAAAATCATAATGCCCCTGTCCCAACTTGTTATTCTGATTTTAAATGAAAAAATGGCATTCATTTGTTAAAAAAAGTAAACATTTTATTTTTAGTTTCAACATTTGATATGTTGTATTTGCACTATTTTCAATTTAGTATAGGTTTAGCAGGTCACACAGATACTCTAGTACAGTGGTTCCCAAACTTTTTTGGCCTGAGTACCCCCTGAGCCTTCTTGTCACACCACGAGTACCCCCTCACACATACAACGCGTGCAATGATTCTCCAAAAGTAGAGCAACACAGTGGTTATTACATGAAAATCATTTTATTTAATATCCTTAACTTGAACATAAAATTCTCAGGCTTTCTCTCTCTTTTTTTTTTAACCTCATTTGAATTCAACATAAGAATAAAAAACATTTTCTTGAAATATGAATAATTAACCAAAATAGCATAAATACTAAATCAAAATAATCTTCCTTTGTAATTTAAACAGGTAACATTTCTCTTTTTTTTTTTTAAGAATACATGAACATAACTCATTTCCCTCTCTTTTTAAGAATACATTAACAGGCCTAACTCATGTAACATTCATCACAAACCTGGAGTCTCCTTCATAAACAGTCCTCCATAAAAGTGTGACGCCTTAATAAATAAAAAAATAAATTAAAAAAAAACTCCCCGTGCGCCGCGTACCCCCTGCAGTACCTCCGCGTACCACTAGGGGTACGCGTACCACAGTTTGGGAACCACTGCGCTAGTATTTTTGTAAACGGTGGAAGCTGTGGGTCTTTTTTTTACACTGTAAATCTGTTGGTACTGTGGGTGCTTCTATTAGGATTTCAAGAATTTTGTGTTGCACTCCCCTAATCCAAACAACCAACAGCTCAGAGAAGTACACTGTAGGTTCTTCAGCTGATACTTTTTACTGTTCATTATTCATCAGCGTTAGCTTAATTAGCACTGATAGCTGACTTGTTTAACTGAGGTCTAAGAACGAGAACGTGCCTCAGAGCACCAGAGTGATAATCAAATCACTTCTTGCAAGAATAGATGCTTCAAGCATGAGAACCTCTCGAACGGGCATTTACCATAAAATATACCTCGGAAATATTCATGGCGCTTTTGAAATTGGGCTTATTTTTCGTACCAATAGATAATGTTATTGCTGCTTAATTGGTCTTCATAGATGGTATTTAAACATATGATTGTAAAACGAAAATGTGAGTGTGTTACTTGATGTTCAGCAGGGTCTCAGCAGTTCATTTAATATCAAATACTATATTATTCAGCAATTATAAGACAGGGCAGGCAGATGTTCACCAGATGAGAACAGTAGCGTCCGTGACCTGCCAACTCACCTGTAAAGTGCTCCTCTTATCAGCTGGGAATTTATGTCAGCATGTGCAGAGCAATGGCTACATTTACAGATAAAACCATCTATCTCTCTCAGTCTGATAGCTGAGGACAGACAGAGTTTAGGTCATGTTCCTGTTATAGTAGAGAGATAACCGATGAAGCAATGACCCCAGAATGTTGCAGAGATTGGCAGCGACAAAGTTTTATGATTCTGGAAAAGGTCACAAAAGCGATAAACAAAATCAGGTTCTCACTGAACTGACGGGGTTTTTGATTAAAATGCCAGAATTTTGCTCATATCTCTGTGGAGAACTTATAAATAAGACACAGGCTCATTGACCAGCCACACTAGCGGCATTACTCTGGGACAAAGGTTAGCTCGATAAGGTCATAAAGCAAATAAACTACTGACATACGAGGCAACAAGTGGCAAGGAACAAGGTAAGAATAAATTAAACAGACAGAGAATTATGGTGCCATTTTGTATAGTCCAAAAAAAAAGTCTGTCGCACAGCTCACAACATTGTGCAGATTACTGTCATCAAAGATCTTTCAAAATGCAGACTGCTGAGCTAAGGTGGCAGTGGTGCCTTATAACAGATTGCTTTATATGACTTTTATGTCTTTCATACATGTGATTGCGTTGAACATTAAAAAAACACATCTGTTACAAACCATTGTCGAACACAAGCGTGTTGTCTTTTTCATAGAACCCGTGTTCTTCATCCAGAGGTTTCTGACAGAAAAAGACTAAATGTGACCAACTGAGAGGTGACAAATATCAGCAGAAACATGTCTATCTGACAAAGCCTTCCCATCGCCACTGATCTACACTCTGTTTATGTAAAATGTTTCTTATAAGATACATGAAACTTGAGGTTCCTATTACGGATGCACCGATACCACTTTTTTTCAAACCGATACGATACCGACACTTGGATCTGAGTACTTGCCGAGTAACGATGCCAATACTTCCACCACAAAAAAATGTAATGAATTGGAAGACAGGTTTCGGTCTCACTAGCCCAGTGGTTCCCAAACTTTTTGTGCCCAAGACACACCAAAGGACAAGTAAAATTCTCAAGGTACACCTATTGTGCAAAATAGTCCTTATAACACATGTTATCATTCATAATCATGTAAAATATCTGTAAATGTGCATAATTATTTACTAATGCCAAATACAATGTGACAAGACAACTATTACTCGTGAAATATTTATTAATGAAATATTTCAAAAATTAATTTGAAACTTTATCAAATTAGGCTTCATCAAAGCAGCAACAGTCATTTAAACCAGACGGGTCACAAAATTAAAAATGAGACAAAGGAAACTCAGCACGCAGAAATTCAGCAAAGAGAACTGTCAATGCAAGGAAGCTGCATTGTTCATGGTCCTAAACTACAATTTATCATTGCAACATTTCAGCAATCAGTGATCGGTGCATCCCTAGTTCCTAAATATACTGTGGTCCAAAATAAAGCTCTGAGAAATGTAAATGAAGTAATATTACACAACACTATATTGTGTTGCAAATGTTAGAATCAGAATCATACTGTAAATTATTGACACAGCGCTTAGTAAAACCAAAACTTGACAGCTGTCCTGCATTAAAGTTAAAAAACACTTCAGCTTACTAAACATCTATCAGATGAAGGCACTCTTTTGCACTGATGTTAAATTGAGAAAGATGATCATAAATCCTTAATGCCTATGTTACTCCATTGCTGTGAAGTCCAAATGGAACGCATCAACTTTGTTGTGAAAATGATGAATTATTGACATGTTTGTGAGATGTAGGAAACAGAATTTGTACTGACTTTGCATACTGCTGATGCAGCAAAGATAGGCACAACGGCACTTTATTCTGTTTGTGATTGAGTGCAATTGGGAAGCTACGAGCAGTAGTGTCATAAGATGCATGTTCACTAAGCAAGACAGCCAGCCTGCCACAACAGTAGTTTCTCTGGCAGAAATTCGTTTCTAGACAGCATCAGCGCCAAACCATATGGCTCATGTTTTTCAAGGAAAAAAAAAAAGAAATGCTGGACAAGCTTAAAAATTAAACAAATTACTGTCATCTATTTCACATCAAACCTTCAACATTATACTGTGCAAAGCCGACACATGAGCTGCTATAGAACTAGTATAGGAACGTAGATTTAAAGAAAACTCACTGCATGTGAGTGGACTTTTTATATGTGAAATTATCATGGTTGAAATATATCTTCTGCATTCTCTCACTGTCTTTTCTGTAAACCACCACAATCAATACGAATTGAAGAATAGCCACAGTAGAATAGGAACTTTAATCTCTCTTTGCTTTTCAAATTATAATCTAGACCCGTATGATCCCTGAGATGAGATTTAAAAACGGCTCAAATAGATGGTAGTCACTCGTGATCATTTTTCAAGACAAAGGCCCTTTGTTCTACCTGCTTATCATCCACTTGATGTGAAAAGAATGCTGCGATCAGGTCTAAAATGCATGGTAACTGATTAAAACCACGGAAAAGGACAAAAGGACAAAGAAAGTAAGTAATACAGAGGAGCGAGTGATGCTCAGAAGAGATGGTGGCAGGAGAAACCCTGGCCATCCAGCAGAATTTTAATTACTGTGGGCAGCAGCGCTTTTCACCGACTAATCTCCTCTATGGTAGGATTTATAGGCATCAATGATGCTGACAAAGTCATCGCTCAGGTAAAGATACAACATTGAAAAATAAAGCATGAAAATGATAAGACTAACCCTTCCCTCCACAACTCTGTTGCAGAATGGATTTTTTTTTTTTAAACGATGAATTCAATCATTACATTTAGTCAAAAAAGATGCGTTTATTTGTCATCGTGCGGGGGGGCTCAACGTAATGAAAAAAATTATTTTACATTTGGAAAAAAAAGTGCATCACACATCACTACAATTATTAAGCAGCGTTGTTGTGAACCATGTGAATAAAGGTCTCAACAGCATTTTAGCATGAACCAGTTTTTACTTTAAGGCCTGCAGTTAGGACACCCCCTCTTTTGCCTTTCTTTCTCCTTCCTGACATTTCTATTATTGAGAAACAGAAACTCAAATATAGCATGCTACTACTGCAGCACTATATCCGCTCTGACTTAATCCTCCTGGCATTTCAGTGGCCTCCTCTCCTTCCCCCCACATGCCAAACTGTTTAATATTCAATCCACTTTGTATGGGATTACCATGCTATGGGTTTGTAGGAAATTTTGGCAGGGTATGGCCTTATCAGTGTTTATGATGCATGGCAATTTTCTCTTATTTCACTTTGGCTATTAAGGACATGAGCTGATTGTGCTTGTTGAGTGCGAACAGGGATTGATGAGAGGTCTGAGCCTGCAGAGAGAGCTCCTAATGAACAAATAAATCAAACATCTCTCTGAGATCGAGTCAGTGTCCTGGATCGCAGAGTGAGTCGCACCACATCAGACTTGCTGAAGAAGATGATCAAGGGCAATAATTGAATTGCAGTGAATGTACAGGCACAGTGTGATATGCTCCGCCCCTGAACAACCTCAGCTATCACCTCAGTTGGGATTTTTTTCTTTAATTTCACAGCCTGGAGTCAATTTCACAGCCTGCAATCTCCATATGTTTATCTACAGAAATGTAATTTGTGTTATTAGTGCCAGTGCTTTGGCCGCATGCTCAAGTGCTCACACGCGCCCTGAAAAAAAGCACACACTTTCCCAGACAAAGACATACTCTGAATGAACACACACGCCCACAATGTTTACTCTTCCTGGGTGCATTCGCCATAGCTGACAGTAAACTGTTGGTTAGAATTTGATGACGAGGAGTTCCAGGAAGCAGCCAAAGTTTACTCTGGTTTGTGTTTAGCAATTAAATGGGTTGGTATAACTGAACTACACACATACAACTAAGCACAAAGCTTAAATCAATTTCCTACCGGGAGAGCTGTTGGGCTTAAGCATAGCTCTCAACATATGATTAATGCTTTACGTTAAGCTTTCCATATGTCCATATTGTTATAATGTTCCCATAGATTTCAAACACTACGACTAGCTGTTTGTCTACAGGGAGTCTTGCTGTCAATCTCACAGATGGGGAAGATGGGGATCATTACAGGGAAAAAAAATCTGGATATTTTCCTGTGTGATCAAAACATAACTAAGGGCCCCTTTGAAAGTGTGTCTGCCTGAGAATAGAAACAACACGTCAGCTCACAAATCATGTGAACTAGATGCAGTGATAGAAAGTCAACAGAATCGGCTTCAAAGCTTTTCACTGTTAACCATCCTACTGTATTTACCAAACCGAAGCTTTCTAGTAATCCAGATTAAAAAGGTTTTGCCCTCACAAAGCCATGGTTTATCAACTATAAAATGTCCTCGTTCTACGTCTTGTGTCTGTACAAATTTGCATCTAAGTACCTTTTGCTAAAACAAAATGGACTGCACTGTGGTTTTCTAACATTGCAAGAAAACCATCAACATTTAGAAGGCTTCTTTTAAATGAAGACACAGGGTTTTCCAGGAACTGCTCACAGGTCTGTGTTTACTTCATCACATATTCCCTCAGACCCAAAAGATGGGTTGAAGAAGTTGGGCAAAATAAACTTAAGATCTTCACCTGCATGCTTTAAAGATTTTTATAGGTACATGTTGATACTTTACATACTCTCCTCATTTTACATGGTCTTGTGTGGGCTTACTTAGTTGAAACTCACTTTTGGGAGCACCACTGTGGAACATTAGGAGAGTGATCCTCAGCACAGAAAGTAGTTTATGTAGTATCTGTCTATGGAAGCGAGTACATACATGTAAATCCCACCCATAGAGGAGTAAGGCCCCCTTACTAAAGGACAAAAAGATTTGTTTTGCATCAGTTTGATTACTCGATTTTTATTGATTTCTTCTTTTTTCTTTTGCTTCATTGCCATTTTTCTGCAACTGTTTATTTGTTTGCATCCCTTTGTGGTCATTTGCATTTCTTTGCATTGTTCTGAGATTATTTTTCAACTCTTTTTTTAAATTTGCATCTTATCCATACAATAGTCTATTCACAGACTCAGTAAAATATCACTGGCTTTGTTGGATTTGTTTACTGCTCACACTTTGTATGAGGTTCAGAAAACATTACAACAAGTTGTATGAGGAATTGGGAACCTGTGGGAGAGGGATTTAGATGTGTCTCCAACCAGTTTGTGTGATTATTGAGAAACTGCGTGAGAGCTCAACACACCACCATGAAGAATGAGATTTGTTTTGTAGAGATGTGGACTGCGTACAACAACACAAAATGTGGGGATTCCCACTGGCCTACTCCCCCAAGCTTACATATGATAAGCTGCAACTATCTTGTCTTGAGCTGCCAAGCTGGCATGTAACACAGCCTCATCTAACCAGGGCAGTGAGCTACGACATTTTCACGACCCCTGCCAAGAGGATCCTTCCTCTATCTTCACTCTCCAAAGCCCGTGTGACCCCCGGGAGTACCATCGTCACACAGCAGTCAGCTGAGGGTGATTGAATTAACAGACACAAAATGGATTCTGCCTGCTCAACCTACTGTATTGTGGTTCAGACAGCCATTAATGATAAACGTACTCTCAGTGCAACATTAAATAGGGCTGGAATGACTGTGAAAGATAACACGTAACTGCTGTGGGTTCTTCAGAGGTTCTGAGAATTTTTTTTTTCTGCTACAGAAGATCAAAGGCGAGGACAGTAGTTAGACTTCGATTAATTTGTTTTCTAGCAATGAGCCAGTGACATCTCATCTCATAACCTGTGGTAACTGTAAAAGTCTGCATTGTAGAAATGAATGAGAAGCACTTTCCTATGGCAGAACCTTGAGTGTGAATTAGCAAATCTCACAAACTGAAAATACTTCTAATTTACCTACTATTATTGTTTCAGATATGTTGATGAATGTGAGCTATATATCAGCATACGTGGTCAAATATTCTGTGAAATCCTTAACAGCTACATCCATCTTTAAGCTGCAAATATGACGCAGGGTTTCCCCTAAAGGGAGTTAAACTGGGATTAAAATATCATCTGTTCAAACTGACGTTTACACCATTTACTTTCAAGATGCATATTAGTTATAGTTCAGAGTTTCTACAAAAAGAGCATGTCTGTGTCGTTGTTGCACTATGATGTACTATATGCTTATGCATGTGAAATTCTACATTGATAAAAAAAAAGTGATATGAGAGGGTTTTGTAACACCACATGTATCAAAATCAACAAATAAAGCAATCTACTTAATGGAATAAGGGTAGAATTAATCTCCCACCAAATCTTGAAGCAAGGACACTGTAGCAATCAGTATCTTCTCCTAAGTTGATATTGCTGTCTTCACAACAAGATGGGTAGTGTTGAATCCCACATTTGGCAAAACCCTGGAGGACGGGTGTGTGTGCAGCCTCCGGGATTGACTCATTGATTCCCTTCAGCCCTTGAGGCAGGCTTTGAGAGCCACTAGGCAGGTTTCAAGGGCTCTCATTACCGACATGTACATGTAAAGCTGTTCAGTGCTGCCTGAAGCTGTCTGGAAAAAAAAAAAAAAAACTAAATCGAGCGCTGCAGTGTGGATGATGGATAGCCTTGTCCGAGATACAGATGGCTCCTGCAGGAGGGGGTCTGCTTCCCCTTTGGGACGAGTCAGTCGAGCTGAGGACCACATGTTGACAGCCAGAACTTCTTTGCAGAATAACACAAGACACCATAAATACATTCAGAACAGCATGGAGACCATACATATCTCTGAGATGCTGCACCAATACCGCACAATCAATAAAACAAGCTAACAGCTCCACCAAAAAATGTTAACTGGCTGTGCTTGCATGAGCATGCTTGATGTGTTTCCCTTCTGGAAACTAAAATGCCAGCAGATCATTCACCACTGTGATGCACAATTATTAGATATTTTTAAGCATTTTAACCGGTAAGATATTAATTCTGCAAAAATTGTTTGTTATACAGCATCACTTATTAAATAATGAACAATGTTTTAAACTCTTATCATTTACTTTGCATGTAAACTATTGGTGACTAGTACACAAAAAGAAAAAGAGGAACTGATGTACTATAAGCTCACAGAGTGAGGCAGTCACGTAAATAAAGCAAGTGCAAGTTATAGCAGTGCTATAGAACAGGAGGACCTGTGCTGTATATCACTTTGACTGAGAGCGCAGTAAGGCAGAGGCTGATGAAGTGCACCGACAGGAGAGAGGGCTCCATAGTTGCATGTCTTTGTGTCCTACCCTTTGAATAGGCCTTGACCTGCTGGTCCTGCTGGCCCCAGCCCTCCTGTTGGTACAGGTAGAGCTAATCACACACTATGACACAAGGTCCAAGCAGTCAGGCCTGAATTAAACAAGGAGCAAAAAATTTAATCAAGAGGGGGCATCTGCAGCCCTCTCCGGCAGCTGGTATCAACACTCCAGCTATACACCACATGTGTCCTCATACTAATGACAAGCCTAAAAGGAGGCAAAGGGCAACCTCTTTTCATAATCAAAGTGTTTTTATTCATAACATGTCTATTAATTAGTTTGGAATAGTCGGCTCCATGCGCTCAGGAGAATTTAAATTGGCTGAAGAGGATTTGCCCTTCCTCTGTTGAGCCAATGATTTCTTGACAAGTCTTTATAATCAGGGAGGGACAAAGAGAAGAGAAAGAGACAAGGAGATAGAAAGGGTTTGTGTGTGTGAGTGCTGGTGTTTGTGTGCATCTGTCCATCCCTCCTTTTTCTTTCACAGAGTGACTCATTGAGCCTTCAAATCAGTGGGGGCAGCAAATTGAAACTGTCAGCGGTGTTTGCCTTGTGAAACTGTATCCAAACTTGGTGTCTATCTTATCAAGCAGAGAACATAGTTGGCAGTCTGTGTTGTGTGCTAGATTTGCTATATTATCTAAAGTAAGCAATGTAGCCCGTATATTCTCAAAGCACTAGATAACCTTTTAAAAACTATCAAAATCGTTGCAGGAAATTAGTTTGTTCCACATTTTATTTAAAAAAAAAAGACGACTAGAAAAAAATCAGTCCTCAACTGGATGAAGGCAAGAAAAGTAATGTAAAGGGATTTTGTGTATTAAATAAGCAAATAAATTGTGTTTTTAATGAGCAACAACAACTCAAAAGAAAAGTAATTGCTGTACAAACCTTACAACCTCACAGGATTTGATGTTAAATCCTGCACTAGTGGCTCCCATATAATATCCAGCTGTAACAATTGACATGACTTAGACAATCAAATATCTTCTCTCATGGCTTGATCTCTATTATCTGCATCACCCCTCCACAGATAATAAGGCATTTCTGTCCCAAACTTACTGTATGAGGCAGTACAAGCATGGCACATACTCTGCTTTTATTCAAACTGAAAATCAGTAACAATATCCTATGCAAAGCCACGATAATGGGACCTCGTAAACAACCTGTCTCTGGTACAGTTAACAAAAAGGCGAACAGTACTGACACTTGTCAAGACATAATCAGCGGTGATGTTTTAGTCATGGTGGAGGATGAAACAGGAGGCAAATTGCTCGCTAATTCTCATTTCACACTCCCAATGTGAAATCAGCCAGGCACACAGAGCACCAGTTCTACATGCACAATGGCCTGGCTCGCTGCATAACACCACATTATCTTTCCCCTGGCTTAATTATTCATTAGGCAAACATAATTAATTTAAGAAGCCTCTCTCACAGGAAGTGTTTCAAATAAAGGCCACAAGGACAGCTTTCTGCTTAATCGTTAACTGAACAATGAACACAGCCAAGAAACTGCAAAGGTGTACATGCTTTGATGAAGATGTATTTATCAGGTGCCAGTTTTTGTCAGAGCTTAAAAAATGGCCCAGTCTGCAAAAAGGTGCCACTGATATAAAGTGATTTGCTCTCTCATAGAAATTTTTTGAAACTTTAATTAATGTAAGTCGGAGAAATGTAACTGCCTTGCAAATATGAGCAGTGAATAAAATCATCAGACAATCCCCCCAATGATTTGTAAAGCAGCTCCAAGTTAGTTTCTAACTTGTTTCTAGTTAGTTTCTAACCTGCACACATCATTTAAGAGGCCCTGTGTTGAGTCAGTGTTTGACAAGGCCAAGATGCTTTTGTGACCGATGGGTTGCTTTTCTTCTGTGGTCTTTTTCAGCAAATCCATTTCACATCCAACACACTCTCGCCATACAAAAAGAGCACACTAATAACACACAGAGTACACACGCTCACAAACTTTGCCCCCTGAACTCCTCCTTTATCTTCCCTTCCTTCGCTCAATCTTCCCTACTCTAACGGAAGCATCTTAGAGAGACGGAGCAGGCTTTGATGTATCTTCTCTGTGATTCTGAGCCTTCAGATCAAGGGGCTGTTTGTCCTCAAACTCACCAAATCCTCAGATGGCCTGAGACAAAGAGCAGTGAAGACACAGTGAAGTGCCTTTCCCTATCCATTTGCGTAATGGAAGATCTGTATGCGTTGACTTTTTTTTTTTCCATTTCTCTGATCCAACAATCACAGCTGATATTTTTCTCTGTATTATCTTTATCTGCTGAGGTATTTATTTAAGCCTGAATTAGATGTTCTAATTGAATGATAAAGCATTCCCTATTTTGTATTTGCTATATTTCAAGTATAGTTTACTTGTGGGATTACTCGCTGCAAGCGGACAGTCCTCACACATATTGCCATGGAAACAACAGGATCTTTTTTTTCCCTGAGGATCTATTAAAACTCCTCTATTCAAGGGATCTATTCATGAGTCAATGAAAAGAGTGAACATGACCCCTGTGCGCTTCTTCTTCCAGCACACACGCCTCTTGGTCAATAATTCTACTTTCAAGAGTCTAACGCATTCTTGAGAGAGAGAATTTCAGCATCAAATTATGTTTTGTTTCCTATTTATAGAGAGTAGAGTGTGTATCTTTGAAGTTTTCTTTACTTGAACTACAACATACAAAAGGGAATTTTAGTTATAGAGTACATTTAAACTGTGATGTAAATAAGAAAACTATCATTTTGCTAACAGTAAGGATTAATGATAAAATACTTTCTTTCTCTGGTAAAAGATGCATAATAATGATCAATTGCAATGCTTTAGTCATTTTAGAGATTACATAATCCCTGTACGGCCACCCGTTTTCGTAAATTGTGTCATGTACAGTAAAAGAAAAAAATACTGCATACCTTTAGTACATGTTTGAACTGGTGCCTACAAATTTGTTCATGTATTTGCCTTCATAATCAGCTTGGACAGACTGGATTTTGCCATGAGATGAAATGTGCACTCCCAAATCCCACTGGTTTACACAGTGACAAATCCTGCTGGATTGAAACCTTTCTCTTATCTCTGCTTTCATTTACAGCTGAGTGGAGTAAATATGAACAAGTCTGTAGTCAACTTTCTTAGAGTTTCAGAGGTTAAAGGAGGGTGGCGATACTGGGTTGCAGTCATGACTCACTAAAGCCCCCTCACAAATAGCAAAGGGTGCTCAGACAGAGATTTCACATGCAGACAATGAAAGGAAAGACTGCAGAATAAAATGACTCCAAAATCACTGCTGAAATTTAATCCAATTTTCTTGGCAGCCAGAGCTGTGCAAAAATCACACAGTGGTTTGGCCCTTGTGAAAACCATAGGGATGTGCCATCCAAAAAAGGCGATCCCAAAAGCAGACTGAATCAATAATTTAACAAGAGAAAGACAGGTTTGAAAAAATCCATTGCAGTAAATAAGGGAAAAAAAATCAACATGACCAGGCAAACCAAGCGCAGGCTAGAAGGACTATAGACATTTTCTACAACTATTTTTTTCCAAATCTATGTCAGGGCTCATTTTAGGCAACATACGTTGTCGATTATAATTCAAGCCATAGCTATCATACAATTTTTTGTATTGTTTATGTAATGTTTTATAAGAGTCTTAAATTCTTATCTAAATCTACAATTGTGGAATTGATAAAAACAATACATAAATATCACAGATGTGGATCTAGAACATCCGATAAGCCATGCTTTATCTACTTTCAGTGTTCTCTCCATGCTTATAAAATATTAAATGCAATATAGGCTGACTTACTCTACGAAAACTGTATTACTGGAAGCAGCCTCCTCCCTCCTGTCTCTGTGTTACCTTTCATCACTGCCTCAAATGTGCATCTACATGCAGACCCGGAGCTCCTGGAGCGGCGCCAGGGAGCACTCCTGCAGCCTCCCAGCAGAAACAGCTTTGTCAAACTCAGTTAGCCGCCTCGGAGGGGAAACACCTCTCTCCCCAGTAATACTCCAACTATTCACATCATGCCCCTGCCTCTGCCTCAGCCACCTCATCAATCCACACCACAACAAAGGTAAACAGCCTCGCACCTTCCACACAGAGGCCCGTGCTGCTTTGTTGACACAGTGTACGTGCAAACTGCCTGCACAGAGGGTGAACGACTCACAGGACATACTGGGCTTCATTTACAGAAGGTAATTGCACTGGAGCCAAGTGGTGCACTTTTGTGATGAGTTTTTTTTCCAGCTCTCCTAAAACCTTCCAGACCTTCTCAATTTGTTTACTCGCCGAATGAAACTGCTATGACAAGGATGTATAATAAGTTCAGCTAAACACAAACATGTCACCTTCAAGGCGGAATGGTCACTGACATTGACAGGCTATTTGCTAACAGCTCCGCTCATTGTGCACACCTAGGCATGAAGTAACACGACATTTGTCTGCTTGGCATCATCTAACATGCGCTGATTGAAAACTGTGATAAATTCTAACATTTTCCAGGTCAGAGTTTTGAGCTATGTAGGGTCCCATATGCTCTGTTGGTTTTGTTAAGGCACTCTAGATAAAAACATTCAGTAAGTGGCGCATTAAATGACGTCTATCTAACAAAATGAAGAAGATTACCCACCACTTCTCCTTATTCTTTCTTACCGACTCTGCAACTGTGCTCTCAGGTTTGCGCCTGCTTTCTCAAATTGCTTATAACTTACTATCTCAGTCGAATCAAGGTGCAATTTTTGCCATTAAAACAAAGCGAACAATCACAGCTACGATCATCGGCGATGTTCTGAGGCTTGCTATGAGAAATGAGAGGCTGTTGCGCTATTCTTTATACGTGTTATTTTGTCTTCATCTGACTGTGGTGTAAGAAAAAGGGAAAACACACATTTCTGATGATGACCAATGTAAAAAAAAAAAAAAAAATCAATGTGCTTCAACATTGGGAGATAATAAAAGACTGAGACTGTGTACTAGAGAGTCTAACACAGGCCTTATTTCAGCAGCAGTCCTTGCAGATTATAAATTCAATGTTCCTTCTTTTGTCCTGATAAAAACACAGGATGTAGCCGAACCTTTCATGCCCAATACAATGACCAAAAGAGAGAAAACCCATGATGTGAGAGTGGTTGGTGGTAGCATGGATATTTGTTTGGAAAATGCTATCAAATGATCCTGACAGAATGTTTTTTCTCACTTTTCCATAGACTACCTGCAGATAAACATCTGGGTATTTTGTTCTTACAGGGCAGGTTCCACCGAATTTTGTGTTCAAGATGCAACTCACCTCGTAATGCTGAAAAAAAAAGGAAAAAGAAAAACAGCTCCATGTTAGAAAGGATAAATCTCAGTTTTTTGTTTTTTTTTCAGTGTGTATTAGACTGTACCTTACAGTCAGCAATGTTAACAATATGCAGACTGATGAGGGTGGAGTTTTATGGGCAATAAGCCTATACTATTTTCATGCTGTAGGATGTAGGATGGAGAGAAAAATCATAAAAAACACTGTATTCATGGGCAGCACAACACAATGGTTATTGTTGCCGTACAGCTACTCTAACGTAGCATATTTCCTTTACAGATTCTGCAAATGGGTATGCTAACAGACTGAGAGGTCCTACTGTATGTTAGAGCTGCCCTTCTATGCAGTAAAAAGATTGGTCAATAGTGTTCACTTCAGTTCACCAAATTTAGATAAGTTTTTCTAAGTTATCCAAATGTGCAATGTTATTGGGTACCATCTGTTTAACAGGACACAAGACCGTCCTCTCATTTCTCTCTTTTTTAAAAAAAATATTTCCTTGTTTCCTTTCTTTGCCTCATAGTCCCACCCACCTATGATGCAACCAGAGATGGTGAGGAATAGACACGACAGTGGAGGAGGAGAGGCCACAGGCATTTCCCAGGATAAGACATCATTGCTTCCAAGCCATCATTTTAAACAGACATCGGTGTGATGTGCGTGACGAACAGCCCAAATCCCTCTGCAAAGATTACATCCGTCTGTCTTCACTCCCCCAGCAAGACCCTTAATTCCTCTCCTCTAAATACATGTAAAAAAATTAACCAATAAAGAGATTTCACACCGAGGTAAATTTGAGGCCACAGCCAGGATGACAGAAGAGAGTGGAGGTGTGGTGGCAGTAAATAGACAAACGACAAGATCCCAAAGTGCTGGAGCCAGATAACAGTAACAATGGCTTTGTTCATTTCTTTTCATGAATCTGTGTAAGCCATAAAGTCAGTGAGCCAGAATACCCACATTTGAAGTTGCTTAAATGGAATCCAGCTGTCAAAAATGTAATTATTTAAATGTTTTTCCAGCTGTGATGTGTCCACCAAGTATCCTCTGAGCTCCCTTAACATGCACACTTGTCACTCATCCCCTAATGACTATTTGTGACCTCTTGACTCTGTCACCAGTTGTTTCCACCGACTTCTCCTTCAGTCCTACAATATCTGTTGTTTTTTTCAACCGTCTGCCTTCATGCTCGATTCCTGTTGTTACCTGTTGAATGTCTCTTGTTTTTTTTTTCATCCATCCATGTTTGCAGCAAAATATTCTATTATTTCAAGTAGTCAGCATCAGTCTCCCGCTTGATATCTTTTCATTCAAATCCTTTTTGATTTCAGAAAGCTGCTAAGTGATTTCCCCCTGTAGTTCTGATCCTACATCTTTGATACTTGAGCTTGTATCAATAGAAATATAACAACACAAGACTGAGAGGGTCGAAGTTTTCACATGTGCAACTAAACTGCTACATAATGGAACACTGACTTGGACTTTGAAGTATTACAAACAAGTTATAGTTTCTCCATTTTCTTACAGTCCAGCCTTGGTGAAGAATGATTTAGGATTCATGAGGAGTTGGGAAAGCAAGACTAAATTGATTAAATGCATGATATGATCTGATTGGAGTATTACTTACAGTAAAAAAATATATAAAATTTTATTTTACAGGCTTTGTTGGACTGATACTTTTTTCTACACATTTCATTCTATAAAACATGCCTCCAAATGTCTTTGTACTGGTGAGACATTTGTCACTTTGGTTTGTGTTTTCAAGCAGGTTTTTTTCTATTTATATGATTGTTGCATGAGAACATAGCACTTACATTTGCTTGACTTTACTTGAACTGCAGTAAATATACCCCAGATTTACAACAGGCAGTTCACTGTTCTCATATATCCGACAGAGGAGTGATGTTAGCACTTTGCCTCACTACAGGGGTTAGTACTACAATTATCATCGCAAAATCACTTGGCCTATTCTCACTCAGTCAGTGCTAAAGTACTTCATTTTATACTGTGCAAAAGGTTTTGTCCACTCTTTGCAAGAATGCAAAGAAGAATCCTACTGTTTTTCCTTTTTTTGTTTTCCTTGGTTCCTTTGGTTTCCTTTATGCTTGAGTTTCAACTTAATCACATTTTAACTACTGATTTTATTTCTTTCTTTTTTGTTTGAAATTTAAATCGTGCTTTTTATTTCTACCGTTTTAATGTATCTGTAAATCACTTTGAATTACCTTGTTGTTGAATTGTGATGTACAAATAAACTTGCATTGCATTGCATTATAATTCTGATTTAATTCAAAGTCTGCAATGTCAGGCATAAACAGAATTTGTGCTGATTGGGTATGTTATTCTCTAGCTTTAATGTAATGTCTAATACAATACAACAAAAAATAGAAAAGTGACCAACAACTAATAATATTAGTGTAATAACGACACAACTGGTCAAAGAAAAAGATGACGCACAGGATCAAACTTGAAGGCAATCGTGATATTTTGACATTAGTTGATCTCGGAGATGTGAATGTTGAATAATGTTTGAATAATAGGAGCTCAAAAGCAGCTCCAAAGCAGTCAGAAACAACTAGAGACCAATAAAAAGCTATTTCCCTGCAAAAGTCATGTCCTCAACTTTAGACAATCAAAGCTAGGATTATTAACTATTAAGTGCAAGAGATTCATGTCTAATCTCAGTATCTAATGTCCAATCACCCACCATATGAAAGCTACTGTTTGATTGTTATTGAACATCAAGTTTGAGGACATTCAAAAAGGGTGTATTTGCGGAACTTCTGATCCAGCCAAGGACATTTTGACAACTCTTAATATCAAAAAGAGAGTGTGGGAGATTGTCCACATTTGCAATGCAATCACTTCATAGTTTTAAGTTTTTAAAGATAAAGTCAGGAAAGCGAGAAGATACAAAACACTGTCTAAATATAAAAAATATCACATAAAACTGATCATTTACATCAGCAAGGGAATATCTTTTTAAACTTTAGTCGTTATGACCTGCTGAGTCAAATTCAAACATTTAAAGAGGGTTTAGGGTTAATAAAATTAGAAATTAGAGACATTAAAGTGTATTAAGTGTCATTCTTGAAAACTAGAATCACAAACATCAAGCAAATTAATACTTTGTGTCCTTCTCAAATGTATTATTTGATTGTCTTTTCGTCCAACAGTAGGAAGCTCCTGAAGAGCACTTTACCATGTAGTACACTTAACACACCACAGAAATGTCAGCAATACATACATCAGCCTTTACCACTAAAAGCTATAGTCCAACCATCATTGACATGGTCTAACAGAGCTGCTGCAGTTTCCTGCTAAGTAATTCAGTCTTAAGTATTCCTCCTAAAAGCCTACTCGCTGTTCTAACAGAGGAAATCAGCCACAATGAACTGGTTCTCGATCACCAAAAGTGAACCCAAGACAGATACTGCATGACTGACACACAATTGCCCGGCCACCCAGCAGTTTCTTGGACTGACAATCTTCTATATTTTAGACATGGCGGTCGATGTTAGAACCTCTAAATTATACACAAGGTCCTCCGGGACATGACTCCAATATATCTCAGTGGTGAGAACAAAGCTTGCGGTCACAATGTCAGCCTCTGCTCTGTTTTGTGCGGCTGAAGTGTTGACTTGGAAATGGGTGTATGTCTGTGATACTTCACTTTTTCTTTTTAACTATTGGCTCAGACTGTGAGCTGTTTTGTTTTCTTCAACACTATTCTGGTGATGTTTAATGTCAGTTGTTCTTATAGTCATACATTGGGTGAGTAAAATCAGGAATAAAGAAAAGCATTTAAATTATAAGTGTGCATGCAATAACTTTTGACAGCGCGCTCGACACTTTTCTTGCTCTTGTTTGTCTTTGACTGTTTTCAATTACTCATGGCGCCACTATCCCCTTCCTTGATCTATCCACAACATTGTTATCTTTCTCTGCTACTTATAATATGTTTACTCATCCTGATGAATTCAATTACATCTTTTCGGTGGAAATTACTGTGGGGGTGGCTCAGCCTGCTAGAGGTCAGCGCTAACTGTGAATACTAAAACTACTCCCCCAAACACATTACACAGCCTATTACCTGCTGCTTTCCACACAGCACTCTGCGACCTTACATATAAGCCTTTCCACTGCCACAGATGAAATGCTTTCTAGATGGGATCTGGCATGAAGAAGAGGGGAAGAGAGCTGGAGCTGTCCCCAGGCCTAATCGTTTCAGAGAGCCATACCCACTGCAGCCGCAAAACCCGCCACTCCAGATTAGGGAAGTATATACACGGCCAGGCAAAGGTGCGGAAAGGAGGCTTGGCCTCTCAGAGGCTAACACCGCTGACTTTTTTTTATTTTTTTGTCTGTGGAAGACTGCTGGGATCGATAAGGCAGAGGGCCAAAGACAAAACAGGTACAAAGTAAACCTGAGATGTTGTGCCTTGACAAAGTGGTAGACATCTCTTCTTTTAACATTTTGCAAAAGGGGTACTCCTGACTTGACAAAAATGAAATGAGGATGCACCACCAACAAATTTTTGTTGGTTTGTTTGTTTGTGCTGCCCCTGTTCCCTACGTAGAGTGAGAGCTTTCACGCCTCCTTCTGATCCAGAGGAAATCATTCTCCCAGGCTGAACATACAACCTGACAATTTTATTGCAAACCTGTAACATTTCATCTTTGAAGAGATGATAGTGCTGAGACAAAACACAAGCTGTTAGAGGAACTTCTCATGTAATTATCAAGATGCAGGAACCCATTTCTGGTTTATCCAAACTGTCAGACTGATTAAACAAACCGGATGTGATGTGTCATGCGAATGCTATCAGGAAGGAAACCCTTTCTTGCCTTCCCTCTGAAATCAGAGTATAGATTGCCTATCTATACATACTTTTTCTGAGTATGCATTGATAGGCAATTATAGATCTAAATGTTCGACAAGTAACTGTACAAACAAAAAAGCAGAACTGTGTTGTGCAAAACAAAATAAGATGTTTCTACCAGTGTTAATTTCGTCAACCAGGACGATGACGAAAATATTTCGTTAACGCCCCTTTTTCCCGTGACGATGACGAGACGATGACGCAAAAATTGCTTCCAGAAAATAAAAATTTTCGAAGGACAACAAAACAACCTGCATGATAATGATTGATCATGCCGACGATGCCGGTGGCCAAGATGTCTGCACAGTGTTATATAAATAAAATAGAGAAAAAGAGAAGCAGTGTGTGGAGAAGTTTCATTCTGTACAGTGTGATATATGTTAAAAAGAGAAGCAGTGTGTGGAGAAGTTCTATTATGTACAGTGTTGACTAAAATGACTCAAATTTGACTAAGACTAAAATTGATTTTCGACATTGTGACTAAGACTAAGACTAAATTTAAAAAAGCTGACAAAATTAACACTGGTTTCTACCTATGAACTGTAACTTGGAACTAAAAACTGGCTTTATTCAGTTTTTACAGTGCACTAGTCGTGAACTTTGTGCCTTAATTGCTGAAGCTAGTGCTGTAATTACCTTCTAAGAACAAACCTTTAGGGACTTTAAGAACTGATGGTATTTGTACAGTAACAACACAAACTGGTCAAAGAAAAAGACTATCCACATTGAATTCAAAGGCAAAGATAATAAATTGTTGAAATTAGAAAGTAGAACATGTTAAATGAGCTATTATTTGTTAAATAATTAATAATAGATAGTAGTTGATCTAATGTTTGAAGGATAAGAGCTTAGAGGCAGCTGCACCAGCATCATGAGTTATGGGAATGCTATCAGAGGCTTTTTCTTGTCTTCTCTCTAAAAGCAGTGCTTTTATCTATTTTTTCTTCTTTATTCTATTTATTTATTCTAAGTTATTATTTGGGTAATAATAGAACCATTGAAAAACATCCATGTTAGGTTGATTGGTGATTCTAAATTCACCCTAGCTGTGAGTGTGAGTGTGCATGGTTGTTTGTCTCTGTTGGCCCTGTGATGCACTGGCGACCTGTCCAAGGTGTACCCACCCCCAACCCACCCCACCCCCCAACCAATGGCAGCTGGGATGGGCTGCAGCCTCCTCGCAGCCGTGATTAAGCGGGTATAGAAAATGCATGGCTGGGTGAAAAAAGATCTAAATGCTTTACATGTAAATCTACAAACAAATAGCAGAACTAACAGTGTAAATCTGTGAATACTTTGAATTGATGAACTGTAATTTTTTATGCATAAGAATTGGTCTTTGTAATGCAGCAATTGTGATTCTGTTGCTTAATTGCTGTAGCCAGTGCTATAATCATAGTTCAAGTGCACATTTTCAGGGTTATTATGCCTGCAATCTTGGAGTGGTATGATGGAGTTTTCAAGCAAAACTGATGTGTGACTATATGATTCAAATGCTGAACACTGCCATAACTGACCGACGAGTATTATGTCACTTTGAATACAGGAAACTTGAAGTATTATAAGATAGATTGATCTCGTCTATTTACTATTCACACAACCCGACCAAATCTTGTATTTATAAAGCATGTGTACATCAGCATCTGGAATTTTACATTTGAACTGTTGTTTCCTTTTAAGGTTTAGCAGAGGTCCATCTTGATTTTGTAAGAAAGCAAGGATTTCTTATCCCTGGGGTAAAACTGGCTTTTGAAGTTATTTTCTAAGCAAAACAGGGAAAATATCCAAAAAGAGGCTTCTGAAAACAGTCTTTTTCCGTCGACAAATAAAGCTGCACACTTTTGAGGAAGGAAACATATGAAGCAATGAGTTAAATTAGGATGCATAGAACATTCTCACTGAGCGAGGGAGAATTTGCACATGAAGAGCTGAAAATGAGTCGCATTCAGCCAAGCTGTGAGCTCCACCTAGGAGGCAGTGAAAGAGACCACGACAGGCACAGAGAGGGGATGTGGCAGGCAGGCGCCAAGCCTTGAAGAGGGGCATTCTGGCATAATGACTCTCATTTACCATTGACAGGCCTTGGGAAAGTTAAACTAATTATGACAGCTCACAGATGTTGAATAGCCCTTGATGAAGTTAATAACTGGCAATTCAAAAAACAGGTGTTGAATGATTTGTGTTCCCTCCCATAGAATTAGAGAGTGTTCAGATTTTTTCCAGAAGACTGCTCAAAGAAGCAATCAAACCAAAGAAGGACTCTTATCCCCATCATCCCGGAAATGTTCATCACCTATTGTGAATAACATCTTCAATGTTGGAAGAGAAAAAGCTTGTCCTGTAACCTGTCACATTAATGACAATTGCCACTGAGTTGAAAAAGCACTCACAGTACGTTTGTTTGCGATAAAAGCAGCTTGATAGAGTGATAACAGGTGTCAGTACAAAAGCACACCACTGGAAATGTGCTTCGTTCTCCATGTGTGTTTAGTGTCTCAGTATCCGTCAGTGACGTTGTTTTAATACAAACCTCTTCCAATTCCGAGGAGAACTCCAGGGCACATATAACAGCCCTCCTCCAACACCCCAACTCTCCATATCACGGTTAAAAGGTAGTTATATTATGTATGCATGAGGCTAACAGTCTCAGCTCAATGTTTTTTAAATTTAAAAACTTCAAGTGCTGAACCAGAGCCACCAAAAACTTTACGAACAGAATGGATGCATAAATAGCTCATTATAGTTCTTTTTTTTTTCCTTGTTTTTTTTTTTTTTCAGAATTTTACACGTATTTATTTGCAGTCTTTGACAAATCTGTTAATACTGGGCTGGTATGTTGGTAATGACTTTCTAATGAGTGTTGAATTGGTAGATGATCATTTTAAAGCAATTAGGAATGTTGGCTTGCAAGGTGTAGTGTGCTTTCCTCCAGCTTCTCTCACAGAGAATCCAACTTGATCCAGAAATGTAAAGGTGTTAACATCTTCTTAAAATAGCATGCGTTCCACTTTATGACAGTGTATTTTCTATTTATGTAAAAAATGATACATATTTGTTCCTTTCTTTATTATCGCAATCCAAATATTGAGAGTTCATTTGTACAGTAGGAGTGACGTGTAATATAACTGATAATGTTTTAAAAAAATTGTTTTTGTGCATCCCTAATTCTGCTCGTAAATCATCACATAAAAATCTATTTTACATCAAAATACGTTGTTTTAATAACATTTAATCTTGCAGAATTGACTTATTTTACACACCCAGCTAAATTATAGCACACAAAGCCATCAACATATGACCTCAATGGCATCGCAAATCACTACACTTGTACGTGTTCAAGACAAAGAGAAGCAACATTTAAATAGCTTCTACACAGGAAAATTGAGTCATACTGACAATTGCACATAACATGACTGAGTCCTTGTGAACAATTAAACTTAAATTCCTGGTAAAAGGCAAAGGATGGGGCTGTCCACTTCAGATTGTTGATGTTTTGCAGTTAACGTTGTGCATTAACTGAAATATTCTAAGTAGAATTATAATGATTCTCATTCTGACTCGCAGGAAATTAGCTGCGAAAACAATCGCAAGGTGGAGGGCTAATAGCTGTTAATTTGCAAATTATTGTCTTTCATCACATGGTCAGTCCTAAGTTCATGAGGAAAAAAACCCCACCAAAGTCCAGGTTATCAATATTTACTGAAATAACTCTGATATAATTAAAGTCAGCAATTTATTTATTTTACACCCATCAAAGTGATTATGTAGTTGGTCGGGTTTGTTTTCAGGATTACCCAAAAAATTATGAAAAGATGTTTTTTAAATGTTCATTAAAGAGGGAGGAGGGGGTGCAGAGAGGTTCATATTCATAATATTTTATTTTGTATAGTGACAACATGTATGACCTGAACAACACTTCTGAAGAAATCATCATTTTGCTTAACAACTAGAATGGAAAAGGGAAAGTATGCAAATTAGGACAACGCCAGCAATTACGGAACATCTAATGCTTAGTCATTTTTATGACAAATCACAAATAACTATGACACATTAGCGACATTTTTAACTTGAAATTTAATTTTCTGTAAATGCATAATGTGAAAATGGAGCATGTGCACTGGATGATAAAGCACAGTTCCCAGTATCTGACAATGAAATAGATGGATCAATGTCCGTATTCCCTACTGAGTTGCAGACTGTAGAAAGTTCATAACAACAAGCAATGCCACAAATGAGAGCGTAAGACCTCTCCTAAAATGAAACCCCAATTGTTCTTGTGATGGAGTGCAAACCGTCTGACAATGACAATCTATCAAACCCTAAAGGATCAAAAATCAAAATGCCCACCTTTTAGAGTTTAACATTAGTTTGTGATTGTTTGCTTACTAAGCAACGTCAGACTTCCCTGAAAGGAGCTGTTAAATGTTTTTACCCTAAAAAATACTGTGCTGTGCATTTCCGCTCTCCCTTGAGTTTTTTTATCTCTCAGAATTTCTACAATTGTGACTCCGAAGACGCTCTCATATCTCCATTACATTATTGCACTCTGTTCCACTGCTGAGTATGTTTACTAAAACAGGATAATTAATAAAGTAAATGATTCAGATGTCTTCTGGGTGTGTTAGGTTACACCACATATAACTCGATTTGAATTATTGTTTACGTAAGCTTCCGAAGGTCTAGCCTGTATTGATGCAGCACCTTTCTCTCCTATTACATATTCAGTCAGCTGCTGTTTTGTTGGGAGTGTAAAATATTGTTTCAGGGCAGTGCAAATTTGCAGCTCAGTTTCCAATGGGCTGAGATGTAATAACTGAACCAGCCAATGCAACATAGACTTATTTCATCAGTTATTGAATTGCTTTGTCATCAGCTTTTACTCATAGATGTGCTAATTTTTATCATGAAACAATTTTCATAAACGGAGAAGTAAAAATTCATTTAAATTGTACTGGTATCTATCAACGAACTTCATTGTATTACCTACTATTTTTTTCTTGTTAAAAATTCTATGTAACATTAATACAAAAATGCTTAAGGGTGGAAAATACAACTATTACTACACCGTTGCCATAATTTGTGCATCATAGGCATCTTGTTTAACTTTATTTATGAGCCGTTTTAATTCCCTATTTATTGAGCAAATAATATCTGCACAGCTTAAGATGTGGTCCTTGTCTCCATCCAGTTACTTGACAAAAACGATGCATCACCTCCCATAAAGAGTGAGAGTAAAAAACGTGTTTACAAACTAAAACACAGATTGTCCAACAGAAAGCATAGTCATAATGATGAGGAGAGGGCAGACCCACACTGGGGAAATAATTAGGACAAGGCCACTGTGCATGAGTCCGTTGCCGCTTCCCACTCAACTGTGTCAAACAGCTTGGTCAATAATCTCTCGCAATTCCAGAGGATTAGAGTCTTATTAAGGAGCACCGTCTGTCACGCAGACCTCGGTGCCCAAACAAGTCACTTCCTGACTGTTTACCCAGGGGATTCAATAGAGACATAAACGTGTAAACACGGCCAGATAATTGATCTTGTTAGGTCGAATATGTATCATAATAGTGTTTGTGAGTGTCTTATTGGGTTTTCTTCTCTCCCGAGGCTGTTTTCATAGTTGTGATTAACAGCATACTGTTATGTAACTGGTTGTTAAACTCAGTGGCAAAATGTGAGAATCTATAACTTGTAATTGGGCATGTTCCGTGTGTACAGGGATTTATTTCACCAAATCCCTCTTGTTAGATTTGACGGTGGTATGTTTAGATTGGGTGGATAACACATGAGAAGATACAGTATAAAAGTCTCCAACTTTTAGTCTTGTCATAATGTAGTTTTAGTTGCTTGGCATATTTTCACCATCACACAATAAACTTAACAAAGATATTAAATCTAATTTTGCCCCACATTCACACTTGTAGATCTGTCGTAAACCTGATGTCACAGCCCAGCACCGAGCTGTGTCTTTGCCGTGTATAGTTTGACAAAGGGAAGTGTACGGAACAATCTCCACAAAGTGCGTACGATCCAAGTTCTTACCTTGCCCATTCATTTTGTCGACGATAGCAGCAAGAACCAAAACCACGAAGAGGGTCTTAATTTGGCAATCTTGTCTCATACACATGTCTACTAAAGTCGAGGTTTGCTCTTCACGTTGCAACAGAGGACGTCCGTGTGTTCGAAAAATAATACTTCCAATGGAGAAAAGAAAAATAAGCACGGCGAGAATTTTCTACGTCCGCAAAATACAAACAGAGGCGCACCGGCTGCTTCTTCAGTAAGTCGAAGAGTGAAGACAGTCGAGAATAACCAAGAGGAATGCGGAGGTCCCTCTTTAATTTGGACGCACCGTAAGCGGATTCCTGCCTCTGTGTCGGCACATAGAGAGGAAAAGCAGCCGAGGCTTCAGCACCGCGGACAGCTCCTAGCGTCCGCTAATGGAACCGCCTCCACGAAGTTAGGTTAGATTCCTGCTCTCTGCGTTGCCTCTAAACTGACTTTGTTTGCTCCTTACTTTCTCATAAAGCAATTTTTCTTGACAATCTATTTTCTTCAAGAACGTCCCAATCAGGTATAGCAAAGGAAGTCAAAACGGTGGTTTCTTTGTCGGCACCAGCCCAGTCCTAAAGGGTCGTAGCTGGTAAAGGAACGTGCGGTCCGGTGAGGTCAAATAGATTTGTTTGTTGTTGGGGTTTTTTAAGAGCAAACCACACACATACAAGTATTAGGCACACAGTTATCTCGGGTAAACTATAAGATTATGGAATCTACAAAGACAATCCAACATTTTAATTTCCAAACTATTTGCAGTTTATAATAATCCCTGTCTGCTGGGCAAGAAGTGGGGAGTTTTGAACATATATCACCATAATATTTTTTAAAGTGTTAATTAAACATAGAAGTTCTGCATAGAAAAGGAATAGTGACTGAGTGTAGCCACATGTGTGTATACCATCACCTTATCCACACTACCATTGCCATAAATTGCAGTGTTTTTCATTTCTATCCCAAATTTTATCATAGATCTTTCTGGGTAGCATTTGTGCCCACAGGAGTTTTTCAGCTTAGACCCTGCTGTGCATGATAGGCCCTGAGGTGAAATGTTCCCAGGGTGTTGGAAATAACCATGCAATGCTTTGAGTTATAGGTGACATGTTTTGTCCATTTTGTTTAGTTTGTGTCTCAGGGCTCTAACTGTTAGTCAGTGAAGTATATCTATCCAGTCCTTTAATGGATAAAGTGGGCTTTCTAAATTCGTGACTGTGGGTAAACCAATGTCTGGACAGTGTGGCCACAACAGCATGAGGCAGGCATCATGAACAGTCAGATAGGTTTATTTATTTATTTTTTTTCTTTATTGTTAGTTTGTTTTTGTTTTCTTTTATGTTAAATGTCTAATAAAATAATATGCCTAAAATCCACCCCAAAGAAAGAAATTCTCTCCCACACCAGACACTGCTCTTCAACTGCCTTATTTATAGTCCTGGCAAGTGATGTGTTACCACATCACTGTATAAAACATTTTCATTAAGTCTGCTTTGTGACTACTTTGGCACCCTTCAAACAAAGACTGGGCACAGTAGGCCTTTTAGGGGATCCTTAAAAAGATGGGGTCTGAAACAAAGCTTGGACAGAACTTTGTAAGAAGTACTGCAGTAATTTATAGCATGTGAAAAACTGTTTGTTAATGGAGGACCAAAGCTTCTATTGCTGTTCTAGAAAACCCTCAAAATAAGATTGTGAACCTGTAATTGCACATAATATGGGATATTGAAACAAATCATAAAACAGGACCGTAGTTCTGCCTCACGTAGGCAGAAAGTGACCAAATTGCTGAAGGAAAACCAACTCTTACAAGCACCAAGGACTGGATGTGCATGGCTTACATTGACCTCTGACCTCCATAGTCTTAGCAAGTTAAAAAATACATTAAGTATTACGTCATTGTTCTTGCAATCACACTTAATAAGAGTACGGTAAGCCATCCTGTACTCTTAGTCACCAAACTATTTGCCACAAACTATGTTTTCATTCATCGTAATCTCATCATTTAGTCTGAGTATGGCAAAAAAAATCGATTATTTGAAAAATAACTACTTAGATAAGCTTGTTGAAATATTTTTTACCTCTCTTTGTGCCTGGAGTAGATAGTAGATAGCATATGTTATGCTTATCGTTACACCCCTTTCAGTTATCTAGGTCATATTGGCCTGTTATATTAAAAGAAGGCACTAAAATAATTCCTATCTGCCCACATACTCATCGAGACAGTAACTTCAGTTCAAGTCATGCATTCAGAATTGGTACATAAGCAACAAATTATTTAATGTATTACCCATCAAGATGGTTTCCTGCGCAGTTGTATGCACTTAGAAGAGAAGATACAGCAGGCTGACCTTTATACAGAGGCTGATTGTTGTGCAAATAGTTAAACAGTTTCAAAATTAAAGTAATTTAAAGGCAACACGAGTGATTATGATGAGACTGGAAATAAAAACATTGGAATAGAACCAGAGTCAGCATTTATTGGACACACTAAACCAGTGCATGTTAGCAGATGCTACTTCAAAACTAGACCACTATTTCCCAAAATAAAATGTGTCCAGTGGAGGCAGTAAAATGTACACCTGTTTTATCACACCATAAGCTAAACAGTCTGGCTTATCATCTGTCAGCTCAGTTCTCTGTCACACCTCTGTGAATAAACAAACTGGAAATAAGCAGATTTTTTTTTTCAGAAATATCATCAGGCCATTTTCTTTACACAAAGACTCCTTTTGTAGAATTCCCTTTTTCTGTCTTTGCTTTCCTTTCTTATTTTTCATGTCGACTTTTCTCTCGGGTTATATTTGACTTTGCTTCTCTCTGTCTCCTTTGTTGCTGCACCAATCTCTCATTTTCTTCTAAATTTATCTCAGTTTCTCCCCTTCCCACATCCCCAAGTATGGACATCACTTCTAGCATCGCTCCCATAACTCCCTGTGGCCTGACTCAGAAAAAGCTCTAATAGTGCAACCTTCCCTTTAGTGAAGCTCGATGGAGCCATAAAGCAGCCCTGAGGTCTAGTTGGCAGCCAGATGGTTGCAGCCGAGCTTTCATTTGGCTAATGGGTAGGGGGGCAGAGCAGTTAATGAAAATCAGACCCTTGAAATGAAATGACCAATGTCCCAAGGTAATGAGGCACGCTTCAGTAGCAAGCTTTTACAAGCATTAAGGTAATCTTAGATGGCAGGATTGTGTAAAAACATCTTATGATGACTGTTCATTAGATTGCTTAAGACATACTGCTTATTATACTGCATATTCAGCTAACAAACACACTCCCATTGACTCAGGGCAATGTCTGCAATACTTAGATTGACTGGCTTTGCTAATAAGTGCTTCACCCAAGCAAGGCTGTGTGCCAAATGCTATCAATGAATGCCTACCCACGGAGCATTACAACCTTCAAATTACAGCCCATGTCACACTCACAGACAGCAACAATATCACAGTAACATTACACACAAATCTATGCAGGGCTAATTCATTGTGCATTATATTCATAGTTCAGAACCGTGACCCCTTTCAGCCAACCATCACAATTATTGCAAGTGAAATCTGTTCATTGTTCACCGTTATTTACTGCTATTTTTCTCACATTAGTCTGCTTTATCAACTGCTGGGAATAGAAGAGATTGTAAGACTGAGGGAAACCACCTGGTTCCGAGTTTGTAGGAGAAAAAACTAACATATTCCTGATTCAGCACTGTTAGCAACAGCTCATTTTTTTTTGTCTGATGCAACCCATTTCCAAATTGATTACTCATCCTTGCTTTTTTGACTTTTTATTTTAAATTTTAGTAGGGTTTGAATTCTTTTCAAGTTTAGATGGGAGATATTTATTTTTTTGAGGAGCTACAAACTATTATTCAACAACAGAAAACATTCAAATAACAGAAAAGCTTATTGTTCATTTTGTACTCAAAATTGTAGGGGACATCAATCTCTCAAAGTATTGATTCCCTATGAGAGTTTTTGTCTAAGTGTGTGTGTTTGGTTTTTTTATGATTGCTGGAACATGTTTTTTTGGATTTTTGTCTATGCCACTCTCAATATCATTCAAAAGAATAGATTACCCATTTTTCACTGTTGTTGTTTTCATGTGTTTTCACCTATGCAAACACATAGTTACATTGATTTTTTTCCCCCGAGTCTAAACAACTGAGTCACCAAAGTAACTTTGAGTCTCTTCATTTAAGCTGCAAAACAAAGCCTCAATTTTCCAAGAAAATAGAGACGTACCAAATTTCATAGACTGAAGAATAATTTAAGAGAAAGCCGAAAACGTCTTGTTTGTTCCATTTTAAGCAAAATTAGGAAACATTTAATTTGCTTAGTTGTCATTTTTATGGTGTTTCCAACAAAATCATACAAATAATATCTCCAGAATATAATGGAATCATTATTTGAACAAATATGCTGTTTGCAAATATTTTTGTTGTTTAATCTTTTTTTTTTTTCTGAAAAATTTCACCTGTTCATATGCAAAAAAAAAACACCATCATAATTTTGAAGAATATTATGCATATCCCCGATGAGGATAGACAAACTATTGCAGATAAAGATTCTGGGCTTAGCGAAGAGGAAAGTAACCAAATTCCTTGTGCTCGGAGTCTTTATATGTTGCGGATTGCAGGTGATTACTATGCATGACTGTTACATTTGCAGAAATTACACATGTCCAGTTCTGATACATATTCATCAGGAGCAGCACAGTTTTAATGCACAGGCTTACCGGGGCTCAAGCCCTGGGGCCGAATGGCATAAAGGGCCAACTAAAAGAATCACTGTGTGAATTAAAAATCATGCATGACTTTGTGTGATAACCTACTTCCAACTGTTGTGTGTGGGTGTGTGGGTGTGCATCCAGGGAATGGGGTGGAGGAATCTTGTTAGGGGGATACATACGATTGGGATTGGTGTCAGACTGACACATCAATGTCAGTTCGCCTGCCAATCAAATACATGATCTCCCTGTTTTTGCAGTTTAACGAATGAGTTTCTGGTCTTTAAGCCTAGTCTTAAGTAGAAATTTATGTCCTATTTTATGAGATAGAAATGTTTAAAAAAACGAGTTTAAAAAAAGAAAACACAAATACAATCGTAAAAAAAAGAGGAGTAGTCTCAACTGCACATAAGCTGCAAGTATTATATCAAAGTCATATCAGAACCAAAAACCTCTCCAGCCGCAGCAGTGGCAGAATTAGTGAGTGAAACAACAAGATCCCTGAGGACACTTGCTCCGAAGGGTTAGCACCCACCCATGTTTTGTTTGAATTTACTGGCTCCTAGAGGAAAGGGGTGAGATTTCCCAGTACAGGTCTTTCTGTCTGAAAGGCTTAAAGGAAACTTCTTCCAACTTCAGTTGTTGGTTAACTGAGCTGGGTTGACCACCAGAGCAAATTTTCGATGGGGCAAATGATAACTAGCCCCAGACCTTTTATCATGGGCCATTCGATATGTGATTTTTAGTTTGGCCTAGCCATCAACATTAGCTGACTGTTGTTATCTGATCCCAGACCCCAGTCTGGCATTAAAAATTTTGTAAATTTCTAATAATAGAACAATTAATACACTTTTTTGTAATGATGTGACTTATTTTAATTTATTGCATGTGTTGTATGATATGCTAGAAAGTTTGTTGGATTTCCCTTGAATAAAAGTTTTTAAAAGGACTGTAATTTTACTGTAAACACTGTACATATCTGACAGACAAAGGCACTTCTGAAACATTTACAACATAATGCTTGAAACGTGAGTTGACTTTTGGCTATTAATTAATTTATTCATTTAGTCATTCATTTATAATTCATTTCAAAACACACACATCTAGTTGAAAGCAGTGTCGGAATGTTGCACAGTAGAGCCTTTTATTTCATTCATTTTTCATACCTACTTTATGTCATGCAGGATCGCAGGAGTGCTGAAGTGCATCTCAGCTTTTACTGGGCAAGAAGCAGCGTACGCCGTGGACAGACTGCCAGTTCATCACAGGTACAACATAGAGACAAAGAAGACAAACAGCCATGCAGCAACCACTCGTACGGTCAATTCAGAATCACCAATTAAGCAAGCGCGGATGTTTTTAGACTCTGGCAGGAAACCGGAGTACCCAGAGAACCCACACATGCGAGAGATTAACCTCCACATAGAATTTTATACTTTATTTTTATACCTTATGAGACTTAAACTTGGGAATGGGAAGTCGCTGATTTGGACTTGAAAGGGTTTGTGTTTATAAGCATGCCAATCCAATAATCATGGGTGAGATGTATGACTATTGACTAACAATAAGAAAGACTTTACCTCTTAATGACTTAATTACTGCAAGATGTAATGCTTTCGTAATGATCTTACAATAGTAGGACTTTTATTTGGAGATTTGTGGATTTGTTTTGCAAAGCAGATAAAATGTTAGTAGTTTAAATGCCATGCCTGGTTGGGGCCACAGTTAATAGGAGGAAGGGACCCTTAAAGAATTGTTGCTCCAGGGCCCACGGTACCAAAAGAACAAAAGACTAAGTGCTGAATAAAAATGTGTTGTTCAAACTGTAAACATTTCAAAACATATGGACAAAAACAAAACTTTTTTTTTATTTTTTTTTTTTTAAAAATCAATTGAAAAAAATATTGTCATCGCATGTAAATGTTATTCAGTACAAAACCATGAATGTCTCATCACAGTAACTTGCACAATAATTATAATTATGAAGACAAATCAGTACGTGGTCTTGCCTTCACTTACTTCTGCACAATATAATGTATTATATTTCTAGTAAAATCTCTTTTGGTGAATTTGCAAGTGTTATTGGGAAAACTGATGATATTTCCAGTAGATAGAGGCTTCGTTATTTCCTGGGGATCTGCAAACCCCTGTGAGAAGCCTGTGTTTGTCATTAATATATTGTTTTTCTTGCACTCCAATCAGCTATACTCTGGTCATTTCTTGTTGACGACCCAATTTCCCTGGAAATATCAAATTTCCTCAGCTCATATGCCTGCGGTATAAATAGTTCAATGTAGTTTGCAACATTGTTCTATCTCCCTCCTTTTCCCATCCCCCTTTGTTGTGCTCCTCCTGCTTGCTGAGCCCACTTAATTGCACATTCCTCATTATCATGTATTGGAGAATAGCTCCCTCTGAGCCGTTCCGCTTTGCAGTAGACAGTATTTTTCAAAGCTCTCAATACACATCCATTTTCTGCAGCACATAAGGGAAAACAGGTACATCAAGCTTCGCGTGACTTTTGACCTCAAATAATGAATTTCCCTAACTGCTTCATGAAAAACAATCAGTGAATAGTCCAGCAGTCTGAAAAAGAACTAATTTTTCTTGGCTGCTCATTTTCCTCTTTCAACAATAAACCGTGGGGAAGTGTCGCATGTCAACACAGGATAGTGTGAATGGTTCTTGTGCTAACTCTGCTCAATCTGAGTCTCAGTGGTGGGAATAGTGAATGTGACCCCAAAGACTGAGCAGCATCTGTTAACCCCCTGATCATTGCTTCTATCTGACGGCTAGGCTGAAGCAGCCTCTGCCCAGTCATGCGGGGCTGCGCCAATAGATTCAGCAGACTATGGTAATGAGCCTGAAAGGATTCCCAAGCTCAATGCTGTCACTTTGATGACTCCAGAATTAACACTGCACTATAAATTCTCCACACCTGCTGTAATAACACTCAAGATAGGGGGAAAGTGTCCTCAGTAATGCAGGTACAAGAAAATTAATGTAACGCCTCTTGTCAAATGTAATTAGAACCATAGTGGCACAGATATGGTGCAGTGAATGTTTTGAAAAGGGTGAAGCAAGAAATTATTGCTGCAGGAAGAAACTCTAATTTGCCTCGATAACATTTTTCCACTTGCCACCACAGAGGCATATGCTATGTGGCTTTCTGTCCATAAGTATAAAAGCATTTTTTGGGCTTTAAGCTGCTAAATATTCAACCATTCACAGAGAAGACAACACACAAAGAAGAAAACTTCCACCATCCGAGATGGAACACACACCAACTTTTATACTATAAGTCTAGAAAATTAGCATTTCATCTTTCATGCGCACACAAACCTTCCATGGCTAGTGTGCCGTGTTCCCCCACATCCACGTCTCTGTTCACCAGTTTCTTCTTCCCCTCTCTGTATACTCCTCCCTCTCCTTGACCTTCTCTTTTCATTAGTCAGAGTGTGTCTCATGCCTCTGAGCATGCTGATAGTGCACGGCTCCAAGGCTGCATTTATCACGATGATAAAGCACTCTCAGACAACAGCCAAGTATCTCAAGGCTAGTGGCCATGGTACCTGACAAGTGACAAGAAGTCACACAAACAACTCCACCTCCATCCTCCCTGATGTCCCCCTCCCACCAGCATCAGACATATACCCCGGTTAGATGGTCACAGGTTGTCGCCTTATGTCACACAAGCCCCTAATGAGAAGTTAAGTGCAGATGAAGGCGGGTGGCTGCACATGACAGCGGATGTGCCCCTGCCTATGTGTGTACACATACTTTCCCTCCACACATACTCGTCCATTGTGCTGTGTGTGGGGGTTGACAGCAACATCCTACAGGCCCTGAGTCACAGAAATCCAAGTCTTGCCGCTTTTGCTCCAGCTTTCATCTTTGCCCACTGTTCACCTCACTTTCCTCAATTCAATGGCTTTTTTTCCCCACTCTCAGCCATAAAGGTGCTGTCTGCGTCCAAAGAGCTACAGCCCGCAATCACAGCTGTGCTCTGAGACTCAAGCTGACAACTGAGATGACGGGAAGTTATGTTGTTCTCTTCAAAAGGTATTTGCAATTGTTCTAATGGAAGGCAGTGACTGAATTTTTTAAGTCGCCATTAAATTTAATTTAGACACCATTATTGTATTGCAACACATGTTCGGTTACAATTAAAAAGTATATTGTTCATGGAAAAGCGTTTTAAATGAAAAGGCTTCGAAAGGCAATTTCGCTTTACTGACACAGAGTTTGATGTCTTTTGTTCCTTCCAACTAAAATATGCTTCTCGCTCTGCCTTTCTCCGTCTTGCTCTCGCGCACACACACATTTATCACAGATGTGACAAGCTGACTGAACCCTGCCAAGACACAAAGGACATTTTTGTACTCTATGCCATAAAGCTTATCAACACTGATGTACCATATGTTGACATATATATTTTTTTAATCGATGTAATCTTACTTTTTTCTATCTGTGACAACATCTGAGTTACAATTGTAGTAAATCTCCTTTTCTGCACAGTGGTAGCATTTATAATTCCACATTAGTGTTGTTTGCAAAAGGGAGCATGTTGCCCTGAAGAACTATTTTGACTGTAATGAACGCAATTTATGGTGGTTGTAGAAAAATGTTCCTACTTGAGATTGGACACTTTGACAAAATGGTAATGGTTTTGAAAGGAGTCAGTTTTCCATATATCTCCTTGAAAAAGCACATGGTGCACCCTGCAGAAGGCTGTGGTGACGGCTACACAGAGGTAATAGAGGACCTTGAAGTGTTTCTGAAATAACAAATGTCAAGGAGGATGGATGGTCACTCTATTACCCTTTCTTCATCTTTTCCAGGAGCTGCCAGTTTAACAAATCATTTCAAAAAGTGCTGCTGTTGGATGGTTGGACAGATTTGATTATTTACAGATATTTTGAAAGCATTACTGAATTTACATTACTGAAGAGCCAGAAAACACATCAGTGCAGTCAACCAGCATTTTTTTTATGACTAGGACTGTGCAGGTAATCAAAGATTCTCGTGAAATAGGGATTAGCCACAGTGGAATTTTGTGTGATGATTGCACACCCACATTAATTTGTTTTTAACTGTCTTCCATCTGTTGCCTCCACCCTTCAAAAACATGTTGTTTTTATGTGCCTAAAGTATTTTAAATCCTGTCAAAGGACTCGGAGCTCTGTTGTCATTGTCAAAATAGTACATCTTAAAGTAAAATATAAAATAACACCTTTAGAAATTCTAACAACTAATCCCAACTTTAACTTCATCCAAAGAATCCACTTTTAGTTCTCAACATTTTTCCACACAGCCTCCACTGCACCTCCTTCATACTCACAGATACATTGCTCTCCTGTCCTGATTTTTAAAAGCTTTTTTCTCATAAGGTTGTCTCTGTATTCCTGATCATATCTCACTGTAGATGCTTAACTCTCACCTCTGTCAGCACAGAATCCAAGAGTATAAAACCCCTTCAACAACAGTTCCACAGCAATATCTCAGGGTCGGTGACCACTGCTTTCGTTGTATGGTGTAGAGTTTACAATCTGAACTTCTTGAAAAATGTTCTGTATGACGCCTCAGCAGAAAATATCTCATTCTGTGTGGTGAAGCTGTGTGCTTGGTTTTGTCAGCTCCATTCCTTAGTTTCATGCTTCACTATTTCCTTTAATGTTCCCTCACTGTGTGAGTACTTGAGTTCTTAATGGCCTCCTTGTGTTACGCTCAGTGGAACAGTCAACAGAAGCATGATCTGGACCCATTTTTGCATTTTCTCTCTTCTTCTCTTATTCAAAACAAAATGCTTCTCTGTCGGTTCCCATGGCACTCTCGTCTTCTTTTTGGTGCTCTGCTAATGACAGTGACATGGTAAAATACAAAAGAACGCTGTATAAACATGACCAAAGCAAATGCAGGAAAGTTTTAGGTTATGATATACAAAGATAAAGTAACTTTCCCCAAATGGCTGCTGCTACTCCCGTCACAGTGAAAGTTGCCCTTAATGGTGTGGAATCTAGTTCACACAAAACAGCTAACGTGAGTGTCACACAATAACATGGGATAACAACACTCTTTTTGCTTGTCCCTTGCCTGACAATTCACAAGATAAATACCTAGCCTTTTGCACTGATTCATTCTGCATAAACGGAGGTCTTAAAACACCATTCTAAGAATAAAATATGGTGTTTATAGGAGTAACATGGAGACATTACATTTTATTGAGACTGATTTAATTTTTGATTGTGGATTGTTGATTTTCTCAGAGGTCCTTGACTCTTTCCTTGATGTGTGCCATTACACAGATTACTTGTGTGAATATTGCTCAGAAAGGATGCCAGTTCTTCCCAGTATTTACAGGAGACACAGTGGTCTAGACTGTAACTCCTCCCTTAAGTGCTATCTATGTGCCCGTGAGCAAAATATTTTATATTCAGCCACTCCAACAAAACAGGAAAACTGTGACTGCTGCTCCCAAGTGTTTCTATGTGTCTTATTGCTGGTAAATAACAGCAGGGCTCGGTAAATCTTCCCTGGAAAATATCCTTTACAAAACATTCTGAAAGTTATAAAAAAAAATACAATTCCATTCTGCCTCGCGCCTGGATCTAACTGATGGTGCCCGGCAGAGGTCATCTGGTTGACTTTGACCTCACTGAATGGCCTCAGGTGTGGAGCAATGATGAGTGCTATGTATCTGGCAAGAAAAGGCTGCTTTACAAGCAGCTGCTGTGTTTTTATCCATCCCTCATTCTCACCGGAGCTACACAGAAAAGCGGCACTGTAAATTTTCAGAAAATCTGCACAGTATGCTGCTTCAATAAAGCCACACAGTGTCTGTACAGAAGAAAAATGTACAGCTTTAAAAGAGAATGCCATGTCTTACAAGTATAATTGTAAAGGGAATTATCTAAACATTCAAGAGCTTTTTCATTTCTTGCAAAAAATGAGGTTTTGCAGGTTTCATTTTATTTTTTTATTTGATTATGTGGTTAGCAATGAGCGATCAGAAAATGAAACCTGCAGGTCAGGAGTCTTTCTGTGTGGGGTTATATGCTCCTGCTGTGCCTGCAGTCCAGTCTCACAAGGAAACGTGTATTAGGTTAAGTTTGTTCACATCTCCAAAATGTTGTAATGCCATTCAGGGAGAAAAATCAGGAGTTGGTGAACTATCTGTAAGCCGTGGTTTCGTGTCGGGGAACATCCACTTGAGATAACAGCAAACATGATCCATGAACATAAAAACTTGAAAGGCATTACCGTGTATATTATTATAACCCTAACAACAAATACCCAAATGGTTAATAAATGCATTACACGCCAAACCAAGAAATACAATTAACTGCTAAGCATAACCATTTGTGAGAGACCACAAAAGAATAGTGAGAGTACTGTGGAAAACTTTGTGTTAGATGGGTCTCTGTCCTATTGTCTCTTGCACAGGAATAATTAATTAACACATCCCGCTCTACTGTACTTCTCCTTAAAAGGAACCTAACAAACATTTAGACACGTGTACTTTGACTTGTAACGATATATCTGGTGAATGTCCTAACATATTGGGAGACATTGAACGGAGCTGACAAGTCCTTCTGGCGCTGCCAGAGAGAGAAAAAACACAATCAGAACTGGGAGGAGCCAGTTGCTGCTACTTTTACCATGCCAGTAACCATGGTTACTACCCTGTACAAACATGTCAACTTCATATGCAGGAAGGGTCTTTGGAGGTAGAGCTGAGGTATAGCAGAGGCTGCAGCGTAGCGTTGTTCATATTTTCAAACCAAGTGTAGGTTTTTCTCAAGCTTTCCAAGTTCTGCTCTGAAAAGTGGATACACAGTGTGGATTTAAATGCAGGCCACCTAGTGTAATATATAGTGTCACAGTGTGATACAGTCATGAAAATTGTAAGTTATTGAAGAACAGAATTACGTAGCAGATTTGCACTTCAGTAAGAAAAGATTAAAAAAAAATAAAAAATGCTGCACTTTACTTTGCTGCCGCAAAACTAATTCAAAGGTATGATTAAAACAATTCTACAGTGTGGATATAAGTTGAATGTCTGAATAGTAGCCCTGAAAGAGTACTCTTATTGTTTGGGGGGCGGTTGTCTATAGATAACATGAAAATCAAAAGTGTGCTGCTTGTACTGTCTACCTCAGGAATACTTATGGGTTATAATTCAAGAAAACTTCAACATGCCAAAGCCAAGGATTGAATGACAAACCGTCTCACTGGCCTGGAGTGGTCTCACTGTCGATAACTGTGGATCCAAATGAATGCGAACCAACTCAAATTGTTATTGTTAGTTGACTCTTCAGTATAAATTCGTGAAAGTCATCCAGGTGACTACAAATTGGGTTACTTCATACTATCAGGGAAATTATGTTTTGTTTTGATTTGTGTTTCCTCTGAACTCTCAACAGCCAATAAACCTTCTGCACAGCTCTGTTGCACATTGTAATATTATTCAGCAGCGCCACTGAGGAAAATGCAATAAGCAATTATTCTGCACTCATGTCAGCTTTTGAACATGTGCTCTTGAGTATTTGTGGTCTCTGCTTTTATTCCCAGGTAAACATTAGTGAATCACAGGATAAATCTGAAAACCAAAAAAAAGGGGGTTTTAAGGAAAAAATAAATCTTCATAAAAATAGTCGGTGAATTAAATTGTAAGACTTAATGTAAAAGTAACGAGCCGCACAATTTTAGAGGCTGTCATATTAGCTGTCAATCATTAAAAATTGGTCTAATCTTGGTTTCTATGCTCCCATAGCAACGGAATCTATATCAACCCAGACTGCAGCCGCGAAGTTTGTTTGTTTTTAAAGTAATAGCAACTAGTTTGTTTTCTATCAAAACCCTGGGAATAAACATTTTAGTAATATGTTGATTGATACAGCTTTTTTTCTCAATAGCATCGTATCTCTTGATATCTTATCAGTATGGGTTGGTTCTCGCAGATTTCTACTTCAAGCATGAATTCTCAGAATAAAACTTATCACATGCAAACATTTACCCAGATGAAAGCCAAGGAAAGAAAAAAAATCAATAAAGAGGAGCACATTGGCGTTTCCAGCTCAAGGTGTTGCTCGAAGCTGAGAGGTGAGTCGGGTGCAGCAAAAGGCAGGTGGAATAAAGCGACATGGGATGAGAGCAGGAGGGGGTGATAATAAGGAATCCATGTGACTGACTCACAGTGATGGGCTTACCTGGCTATGAATATTTCAGACAGCACTGAGGTGTGTTATTACAGCTCAGTGGGAGCACTCACAACATGGGGCGAGACATGTGCTGTCACAAGATAGGACTGAGCACAAAAAACACACAAACAATGCATTTTTTTCCCCCCCAACATTCACAAAGAACACATCTCAAATCACTCAACCATGTTGAATAGCAGAGGGGCAAAATGTTTTCATCAACAAACTAAACGCAGCATCTTCCACTGACATGCTCCCTTAAATCAATAAACCCGCCAATCGATAAGCAGGGAAAGGTTTACATATGATCGGAAGCCCAGTTGTGCCAGTAGAGAGAGTAAAATAAATCCATGCACTACATTTTGCTTCAGTTGGAACAGCCCCACATGCCAAGAGGACGATTAAATAAATATTCTGTTTACATGGACTGCCTGCCCAGGGGTCTTCAAACTAGTCCAGAAAAGCAGCTTCGCTCAGCTAGCTAACAACCCAGAGCCTCAAGCCATTCTCATGTATTCCCTCCATTATTTCACCGCCTTTCAAGAAACCATCTCTTTCAGAAAATATAATTTGGAGATGAGACTGGCATTGGGTGATGTGATGGGGAGACAAGTGTTGGTTTAGAAATTGTTTATAATTGTGCTTTTTATATCCTTGACGGTAGTAGTCCAATTGAATATGGATTGGAGCTCACAGAAAATGCTTATTATAAACACTGTACAGCACAGACACAGATGGAGTGTGGAGGCCATGCTTGTAACTCTGATACACTAAAAACTAAAATCTGGTGTTAGTTATCATGACTACAACCAGGGGTTAAATTGAGCTGCGACATCCACTTTCAACATGTCACTCAATTCAACAAAATAAAAAAAAGAGTTGCTCAGAAATTATCTAAACATTTACTATTAAACATTTATAGTCCACAGACTTATTATGAGCCAGCTATAAGATCGGTATAAGAATCCATATTGTTTGTTTCATTGTATTTTCTGCTTTGTTTAAAAGAAATGTTCAAGTGACCTATTCTTTCTCATGAAAGATCATATCAGCAAAAGCAAACTCTGATACAACATGGTAATGAGTTTAAATAGCGCGCAACTTCAGGCACCTTTGGCATGTAATTTATTTGCCTTTTACGCTTTTAATGTGTCTCATTTTACGGCGTTAGAATAACACAGCAAATGGTTAGAGTTAGGATAAAAGAACAGGACAGGGTGTCTTCCTCTCACAGGACATTGCGTGAAACGACACAAATCTAACACAACATTTATTGGCATGCAATAAACGCCTTTTTATAGGCCCCTTTTATTGGACCAGGCAGGAATGTGCTAAACCTCACATGTAGCATCCAGTCCGCAGGCTACAGAGAGGCACTCCTCACTTTATTTGTAACGTGAAAAGCCTTTTTTACCCAAGTTGCAAAATGCAGCACACCTTTTACATCTGAGCATGGGGCAATTTTATCAATGTAACAACCAATCACATTCATAGTGTCACACCTTTGCTAATTTATTAAAATGATTTGAAATCAGCACAATGCAGGTAAACTCTAATTCAAATTAAACCATTAAGCTCGCTGGTAGGGCTTGAGCTGGATCGTATATCAGAAAAACTCAAATGACGGATGATGGTATTAAAGGTTAGCTTGGTCATTTCCTAGCTTTAACATCATTAATTTCTCTGGAATGATCTGTGGAAACTTTTTTAATCTAAATCATATTAGGATCCTCTCTGCCTGCGGTGGTAGTGCTGCACTTACAAAAATGTTTTATTGCCATCCGTAAGTGGTTCTGAACACTGCTGCATTCAGAGACGAGTTATCTGATCAGAATGTTCAATTGCTCGGGTACAATTTGAGAAATTGTAATAACAGGCCAAAGCTGTAAGACTTTTATGTTTTTCTCTCAAATGTAAGCTTTTGCATTTATAAGAATTTGCACTGCTGCTGATAAGCCCGCACATTTGCACCTATGGAAACCCTGAAACATCACACATGAAAGATCCCAATTTAACCCTTTGCGACGACTTCACTTGCAGTTTATTTGATCTTTTGCATAATTAAAAAGCAACAAACTGAAGACAATTATCAGAATCCCATAGCATTACTGTGATGATTAGGCTGATTTTAACCACAATTCTATCTAATGTGACGTTCCTCATTTTTCAAACCATTACAGTTTACAATATCTCCTGGGTGACTTTCAATATGGCCACCTGAAACAAAGGCAAGCAGAAAACAGTCAGTCAGTCTTATGCATTATACATAATCCCTTAATTATTCATCAGAATAGGACACGTATTACCCTGTGTTTAACCTTGAGAGCACTATTAATATTCAGCAGATAGTGGTGTTTAAACAGATCCAAAAATAAACGCATCACTTGTAAAAGTGTGTGAAAGATCTGGCAGCAGCACATGTTTCCTAAAAAGATATTTTATTGGAAAAAGTTGTCACATTCTTTGCAATAAATTCAATGCTGGGTTAATTTGCTATCAGCATAAGTTTAATATAAATCACATTTTCATATTTAAATAAAACCTCCTAAATACTTGATTCTTTGGCAAATACAAGGAACATACTTTATATAAAGAACTTCATTCATTTTAATGTAATGTAAACTGGAAAAGGATTTCATTCATGTAAAAGTAAACAAAATGAATTACATTGAACAACTAATATTTCTCAAGTAGCCAATAAACAGGGATGAACATGTTTATCTCTGTATGGTATTTTTGATAACAATATAACAAAATAAATAGAAATTTGCTTAAAAAAGATTGTGCTTTGTAGCTTAATCTGGGTACCATCGTCTTATGGTAAAGCTGATACAACAGGGGTCCAAAGCTGGTGTTTCTCTATATATTTGTTGAGAGATTAAAGATGGAGTAGAGAGTCCCTATTCAATTCAAGAATTCAAATGATATTCCATCAAAAAAAATGTTGACTATCCCTGCTTTTGTATATAATACATTTGGGTGGTCAAGTCTGTAATACATGCATATAAAGTGATACTACTAAAAAGATAAATCTTCAAATAAGCCAGCGGATGTTTCTGAAGGAACTATTTGTGTTCTCATTGATATACAGTAATATTTATGCATCTCCGGGGAAGTCCAAACTCAATATTTTACAGAGCCAATTTAATTTTTTACTGCTTTTCAGGGAAAGCTAAATGACATTCAGAAGTCTGCTGGTGCAACAGAACTGGGATAAGTCAATAAAGGTTTCTTGTCTATAGCTCAGTTACTGTAGCTTTTGAATTAACGTGATGAGCTTTCTGTCATGGTGACAGGCACAGAATTTATTGGTTTGAGACTCAGCGGAGATACTCAGAGGAAGCCACTGCCTTTGCTAGCGTGAATGGCACTTGTATAATGGACAAACAGGTGTACAATCAACCTGCATAGGCGCTCTCACAGAGCAAATTTTTACACCTGCCAGAAGGTAATTTTGGTGGAACAGCAGGATACCTGCCATTGTATACACAAAAACTGTGAGTGTGTGCATGACCTTTCCACACCTGAACAAAGCATTCCACCTATGCAAGTTGAAAACAATGCCAGCATCTATTTTAAAAGAAATCACAGATTGCACACTGACAGAAGAATATTTTTAAATTGATTATTTATTTTAGATTTAAAGAAAGAGCAAAAAGAAATAGTAAAAACTTCATTTGAATGCAGTGAGTATCATTTGCATGAGTATGTGCACTTATTTTGGAGATTAGAGGGAAAGGTTGGACGATAAGCTCCTTACAACCTCCACTGGTTCTCACTTTAGTAATTTATTCTTCTCATGTGGACAACCCTGATGCTGAACTTTCACTCTGCAAAGTTGAAAACACTTAACATCATGATTACCAAACATATGCTGGCAAAACTCAGATATCATACATGTAGCCTTCTCTGATTAGCCTAAAAAGAAGGACAATGTTGTTTCTTCATCAGTTTTATTTGGATAAATGGAGACGTTTGGACACTGAGAGAGAGGGTGGAGAATCACTGCAAATATGCAGAACTGCAAAATGAATAATCAACGAAAAAACTGGATAGTGGATAGTTCAACCCACTCTCACCTAAATGTTGTACAAATAAGACTGATTCTTTGGAAAAGCCTGCAATGTGGACCATGGTCAAATTTTCCCGCAGTTGAAACTCCAATAAGCAATCTAATAAGACTTGTGAATACTGGCGTATCTCTGAAATTAACTACACATTCAAAGCAAGCACAGTGGACAGATCTGACAAATAAAGATTTTAATCATGACATTACTATTTGAACTAACTGTAGGAATGACTTGACAGAAATTGTGAGTCAAAACTTTAGGGTCAATGGATTGTCCTTGTCTGATATGCATCAAACTTCGATCGTTAAAGTTTAAGCTGGGCAAATACTATCCTGACCTTTTCATTACAGGTTATCAGAAGGAAAGCCAAAGCTACTGTCTCATGAAGCTTATTTAGTCAGGCAGGCAATTCAATTGCTGCTGCACAGAGGTTGTGTGTAAGTGTGAAAGCAGAAAATATCAGAATTCCAAAGCTTCTCTTTGTTTTGTCTTGACAATGGTACAGCATACAGGAGTAGAACTGATCATTCAGAATGCTGATTGATGATAAATGGACCGGGCAAAAATTGTTGAAGAAAAAAGTATCACCTTTAGATTTAGATGGATTGATGTCTCATTCCTCTTTTGCATGTCATTCATGGAGCACCATCTCTGCTTTAAGCAGTATGTGTTGAATGACTTGGTCCTTCCCTCCGCTGTTGCCTAGGGAGCTGCAGCGGACATACATGAATAATCTGGAAGAGCTGTGTGAAGTACTTTATCCTCCAACAGTGCTGCCAGCTCTGGGCAAAGTTGGAGGTGGGGCTAATGCCACAAAAATGTACCCGCGCAGTGAGGAAAAAAAGCTGCAGTTCCTCAACTACTTAATTAGGAAAGGAAGCAGATTTCTGCTTTGACGCCTCGACGTGCCTTTTTTTCTTTAATTTTCTTTTCAGTATCTCAGCCAAAGTCATGTGGTAAAAATCAAATGAAAATAAGTGTCATGTTTCAACATTCACCCCAGATCCTAATCTTCAAAGAATTTGCACAGCTGGCATGCCAATTCATTGTCTCTGATAACTTGAAGTCAAGGATGAAATTACATTGCTACCGTTACACATCTTTGGATACAAGGGTGGGATTTCTTTGTCAGCTCCTGTCACATCTGAGCAGGCTAAAGGATATGGTCAAATCTGTAAAATACTTCCCATCAGCATTTGTTGGGAACTGTTTATTTTGAACTTAAGAAGAAAAAGAAAAAAAGATATTGCTGCTGCAGATCCCTAGAGGGCGAGTTGAGTGACCTGCCAAATCTAATTTCTCAGTGTGTGTATTTACCAGAGTAGCTATAGCAAGGGAAAAATGTATTGTGTCAGCGCCTGGCAGTTCTCTGCATTATGGAAGTTCAGTGACCCATTATGTAGTGGAGGGGTATGAACTGTTGTGCACAGCAGCACAAGTAAGAATCATAAAATTATTTAATGGCCGACTGAGAATTTGCATATGTGGCTCCGGCAGTGCACAGGCTAGCTGTTGGATGGTTTGAACACCAAAAGGTCAAGCTGTGCCTGGCTTCTACTGGTGGAATCACCCTCATTTCAAGAGCTTTTTTTCTAGTAGAGCTGGACATTTTTATTAGGGTATGCATACAGAAGCTACACCAATATTCTAACATGATGTCCTTGACAGTCCTCGGCACTGTCCACAATCTTTTAACAGAGGATAAACATATAGGTTCGTATATATAGAAAGTATAATGAAGAATAATAGAGGTACTCTATATTATTGATTTTTTTTTTTTACTTTATTGTGAAGGCTAAAGTGTATGAATTCTATCATTCAATCAACAAATGCAATGAGAGTGAATCCCATCTCTTCTGAGGAGTACAAAGACTGCTGGAGCAAACATAGGACAATCTGATTTCCGTCCTTTGGACAATGAGGCCCATCACTCAGTATCAGCTGTGTAGCGCAATGGATCATATTTACACCCAGACAGCAAATTGGGGCTCCAGGGACAGGCACAGGAAGCGGAGGTCACTTGACCAAACACAACCCATGCAAGCCTGTGAGAAGAAAGCAGTGGTAATACATCATGCCGGAGGCCATCCATCACTCGAGCTGCTCGATTTGAACCAGCCACTTTGAGATTTGCAGCAACCTCCAACCCTTAAGGGACGAGCTGGTGTCAGAGCCTACACTATATACTCCTTAGAGGCGTGACACTCTGTACACTGGTCATAAACGTCATCATACTCATTTAATTATAATTATTTTTGTTGGTTACTTTTGGTGTATGGTCAGGTCGCAAATACACAGAATTTCTTTAAAATTTAATAAATCTACATGAAACTATGCAATTAATAAAAGATTTCCATTAAAAAAGTTGTATCTGTCATCCTTCTGGTATACAGAAAAATGGTGTTTCTGGTAAAAAAAAAATAAAAAAAAAAATAGGCTAAATTATGCCAGTGGCAACAATCCAGTGGTGCTGTATGCAGACTGAGCCAAGTATAGCCAATAATCTTTTTATGATGTTGCATAGTACTGCGATAGCTGGAGTATTTTTTTAAACGAATAAAAAAAGAATGCATGAGTGTGTACCTTCAACGCATTATGATGAGAGCCTAAGGAGATTGTCCTACATGCCAACAATAAAGATGAAAGTGCTTTTTAAACAGATTTTCCTATCACATTAATATTGTTATTGCTATTGTTTATCTGTGAAAGGAAAAGTTTGCCAAAACTGTTGGTTCAGCAGCAGTCATTTTTTAAAATTCATTATTACTTTTCTGTTTTGTTTGGCTGCGAAAGAGCCGGAACAATCCAATTCATCCCTACACCGTGTTAACATCTGCCTATTGCCTCGTTGATTTTTATTTGTTTTTAGATAATTGCATTACTGCTTCAAAATATGTGATGTGGAGATGTCGTGATCTTGAACCTCCATAAGGCACAATTACGTTGGGTTTTCTTTACATTTCAAAAATAGGTTAATCAAAGACATGATGATCAAAATTAAGTGAGCACCTTTTACAGACTAGTCCTACAGATACATTTCACATGTATCTGCACAAATTTAAAACAATGGAGAGGTGGTCAAATGACACCAACCCATAAGCTGCTCCATAACCTTGCTAATTACAAGCAGTTTTCCTGCTGCCACATGTTGTCAGAAAGGACAAGATGTGTCACCCTGCAGACAGATAAGGGAGATCTCTGCACAGTGGATATCATGAGAGTGTGTGTTTTAAGGCAAGCCACGATGTTTTCCGTACCCTAACCACGTAGTATTTAATAACTAAACCTAACCAAACCGCAGATGAAAGAAAACAGAAACTAAAACCAGAAATGAAATATTTGCAATGCACTGTGTAGCAGTCACAGTGCCGTGTGGATTAAGAGTTTTTCAAACTTTGACAAAACCAACATTCCTGTGGGGGATGTTTACGTATGTGGATAAAAACCAGATCTTCATTTTCTTTCCACAAAGGAAAAAGAGACAGAAACTGCCTAATTTACGTTAACCTTCTACCCTTTTGAGAGTTTTTGGGGAGTCGAACTCGCAACAGACGCTCTCCATAAATTGGGATAAACTCGAATGAACAAAGAACCTTTTTGTTGGAAATGTTGGAGACTTACTATCTTATCTTCACCATGAATCGAATTGACATTTTAACACCCTCTCCCACCAGAGAAAGAGACCAGATGGCTACATACGAACTGAGAAGACTTCACTAAGACTCACTTTTAGTCGAATCTTAAAACTATATTAAATGTGTTTGATAACCGTATACAATTTCTTTCAGGTTTCCAGCTTGATCACAAGACGCATATAGAGACAATTTGTACGATTCTGGCTTAAATATTGACAAAGAACTGATCTTGGTTGAAAATGCCCAACCTGCCTGATGGAACCACATTGCCCCCTAGTGGTCTGCAGTGTTGATTAGTTGAACATTTAAATCCCAGAGGACTCAGTAAAATGGACAAGATATATGCAACTATTAACTTCTAACGATGTCCCTTCGGTATCTATTTGGTATTTGTTTGGTATCCCCATTGTTAACACAGAAAATTAACATTGTGTGGTTCACTGTTCATATGTCACGATTTCATAGATATTCATCTGAATTTTGAAAGTCATAATCATCAATTACGTTGTGTGTTATTTTGATGTCTTTATATTGCAAATCTATGTTATATCTTTAATCTGCATATCTTAACAAGATGTGGTGTTTTCAGAATCACCGAGACAAATGTTCTATGAGACGGAGTAATGGAGAAATAAGAGTTTCTTTGTCTCATCCAGAAATCCCCATATAGCACAGATCATCTTACACAGACACCCAGGCAGACATTCACTACAGTTCAGGCATATCATTGGCTGAAAGAGTAGTGTAAGCTTACATCACGCCCCGCCTCCGAGAGTCAAAACCCGGAGCCCGCGAAAAACACAGTCTCTCGCTCTCGTTCTCTTGCTTCTTACCTCTTGCTTCTAGTTTTTGTTCCAGAAGAGTTCCAACCCAGAGTTTCAGAAGGAGATTTGAGCAGAGAACAGTTGCTCAGAGAGATTTGGAGATGGTTTGAGCAGAAGAGAAGAGCTCACCAGAGTTTGGGAGTTTTCCCATAATCTCAGGAGAGAGCGGAAAGACAGAGGATGAGCGATGCAGAGGACGACCGGAGGAAGCTCTCCAGAACCCAGTGAGACCCCGGAGACGAGAAAGAAAGACCCGAACAAAGATAAGAACAGGATGAAGTTTTCCTACCCAGAAAGCCAACTCAAGCAACCTTTTATTAATCTTCTGTGAACTTAAGTTCACTTCATCAGAGAAGCAACGGACCCACTGACACTCGAAAGATTCGATCATCTAACCACAGCCCTCGGCACCATCGTTCCCGTTTCCCGGTGAAAAGAAGCAACTGAGAAGTCCGCTAAAGTCAGCCACCACAACCAGGAAGGCCCAGAGAGCGGAAGAGAAATTCCCTCGGACCCCGCGTGGCCGCTGACGTGTTCCGAGCTGACTAAGCAGAACTTCAGCACAGTAAGACCGACCCGTTTTCACCTTAAAGTGGGTTTGATGGATGTCTTGAGGCTTTCACAGAATGATAAATTAATCCGAAATGTCAGTATTTAGCGTCAAATAGTCAGCCAACCTAAACTATTTGAATACATCCAGTATCTCCCCATTCCCCATATTTTATTTTCCATTCACTAAGTGTTTTATATAATCACCCATATTCAATGCATCTCCTGTTTGTTTTAAAGGCTCATGTTTTGGTCATATCATTTTAATAAATAGTTCATATATCTATATATATATGTTATAATCACAGATTGTGTCGTATGCTTTCTTTACGTAATGTCTGTCCAACCAAACGAGAACTTCACGAAAGTAGCGAGATATGAGACTGATTATTAATTGATTATTAATTGATTATTAACTGATTATTAATTTAACATACCAGGATCGTAATATTTCAACAGTTTTCCTACCTGACTGTAACATAAAGTTAAGATAGCGGTAGGTGGTGCCCTTAATTCGAGGTTTAAGATAAATCCTTATATTTGATAACCAATAACGCTACAACTGCATGGTACACAGTGAAGAAAGGGAAAATATGCTTTCCACAACTTTATGCTAATTGCTGGATCAGAAGTTCTGGTTCCTCCATACTCCAAATAGCAAAATCTAATAAAATCATTATTAAATCTTGAAACTATGTCTGACGTTGTGAATAAAAGTGGAAATGTACAACAACAAAAACAATTTTGCAATGGGCTACGGTATCTTTTTTGTTGATGTTATTATCTGTCTTGCTAACGTCGCCACTTTTTTTTTTAAATGAGTATCTGAGGGCCAAAGGGGGACAGATCTCATTCAAACTGATTGGTTGCAGCTGCAAGAGAAGAGATATAACAAACAGAATGAAACAAAATGATTCAGGTAAAAAAAATGATATTTTACTGAAATGCTGACACTGCATCACTTGAACCGGTTGGTCTATGTAAGGGGAGTTGCAGGCTTTTGTAGTGTGTATGCTACTTCATAACTTCCCCCACACAAGTTCTCTTAAAAAATTGGTTCAACGTATTTCATTTTTCACAGAAATAGCGGAGTTAAAAGGAAATTCAATTCTATCAACATACCCTTTCTTTTATTGACAGCAAGGCAAACATTGGACTGCTGGCAAGACAGTGAGCTGGCACTGATTTGTAAAATTCCATTCAGGGGATTCCTGTACTCCCCTTATTCACTGCAGTGTTTATCCAAAGGCAACTTCTGTATGTTTGCTGTCATTATACACACTCAAGTTAAGAGGATTTCCACATAATGTTATATCATGATCTTTTGTTGACAGCATATAATGGTTCAAATGTATGTGACCCCTGCCCTCCCATAAATGGTCTCACTTTTGTGTTCACACCCATCGGTTACATGCAAAAGGAAGAAACCCAACTTTTTGGAAACCAGTCTATAAAAGACACTTTATCCAAATGTTTCTGACCTGTTCTGACCTCAAGCTGGTGGAACATTTTTGAGAATAAGGCGGTTTTCACCGGAGAATAGTGGGAGAAGTTTTGTATGTCCAGGACATCATTGTTACATTTGACTGAGCAGCTTTGCCTGCACCAAGACCGATCAGCTGCAGGCACACTTAGCTTTGAATGTGTCCGTGCATTTTCATGTGGATGGAGATTTGTTTTTGTACACTGTGCTGTTTGTACATGAATTTAAAGGAAATGGAAACCCATGTTTTAAAAGCACCCATGTTCGTGTGTGTGCTACTTAGCCTAAAGCACCGTTCACATGCGTAACCTGCCTTAGAGATTTGTAAGTTTGCAATGGTTTGATGATTTCCAGTCACAGTTCTCAAGTCTTTTGAAAACAACTTCTTCAACCTGTTAAAGTACGGAGAAAGCTTGCCGCTCAGTTGAGATTCTATTTTGTTTAGCATGAAAGGCAGCAGATAAGATGACAGCTCCAAATTACATGTCTCCATATATTTTGCCTGGCAGGGAGAGGGGAAATAAATGCATATGTCCTTGTAACGTAGGAGGTCTGTTGCAGGTGGACAGGTGGTGGAGATTAATCCGTGCCAGTGGAATGGGAAGGGTTCATGCATATACTGTACAGCAAAGCTTGAGCAATGGTCTGGAAAAGAGAGGAGAGTGGAGAAAACACAGAAGCACTTCTGTCTGCGTGCCCTCCAATGAGAGCTGCTAAGGGTGAAGGTGAGGAAATATTATACATAAATGGATTCGCCTGAACTTAGCTGTGCAGCCCATTTTTATGCTTGCAAAGGTCTCAGGAAGAAAATAGGCCTTCCATGCTGATATAACGTTTCTTAACAGCATCACCTCCAGTGCTGATGCTGAATAATTCAGAGCCTATTAGTCTACCATTTGTCTGGACATAAAGTCTCCTAGCAACATTGCTCGACTTGTGATTAGGTGGGTAACATGTCACAGAGAGCACTGCTTTTGCAAGGACAGTATTCCCATTCCTAGTCCAAGACCAATACCTATAATTTAACATCTATTATATCTGTCTGTCTATGGGGCCTTTCGAAATTTTTTTGTGAAATTTAACGGAAAATCATCTTTACACCTTCAAAAGATATTTATATTCTGCAATGACCTTTTCCTTAAATTCAACCACATACAGCAGAGCAGTTCAAACACACACTTTTTCACTAAATCAAATTAAAAAATTAATGAGAACGCGGTAATAACATTATGTATGCCCATAGCATATTTTGCTAATGATGTGTGCAGCTTGATCATATTTTGATACAGGCATGCTTGCTCACTCTTGGACTTTGAGAGATTGTAAATGTCAGCGGCTTGTCACTCAGACTCATTCCCACATGGGCAGTGAGACAGATCCTGCTAAAAGGGAAGGCCAGATGACAGGACGGACATTAGTATCCTGCCTGACTCACTCAGTGTCTGGCTGTCAATCTCTGGATATATTTGAGGCACTACTTTACCACTTTATGCAGTTTGAATTTTTTATTCAGCTCTTGATTATCTCCATTAAATACCTCACAGTAAGATGTTGATTGGTTCTCCTCCTCGAATAACTATTTAGGATCCTCCCGTTGGCTGAAGCTTCAAATAGCTTTCCTCAATTTCGTGAGGTTAATCTGAAATGGAAAAGAAATTATATTTTAGACTCAGGGATTAGATGGAAGTGAAAATGTCTTTCATCCGGTCGCAGTGAAAATTTAAGACTCAACTCTTGAAAAATGTCAGTGCAAACATCAGATATCCTGCGATGTAAAAGCTCTGCTTTAAAACAAATCCACTGTATGGCCGATGACAAGCTTAAACATTCATCCTGTTTTATTTCTAGCACAATTTCAGTTACTTGAATGGCACTTCTGTGACTAGATCGTTTAACTGATATTAGTACCACTCTGCAATGATTCAAAGACTCCCTGTGAATCAAAAACATTTAATTTTGCATTACAGAATTTGACAGCAGCGCACAAAATATTTAAAGATCCTGTCATTAAAGAGACACGTTACGGCCACCACTGGCTGTTTATTATTTAAATTTCATTCATAGAGGATTATACTGTACAGTTCACACCGGGTTAATATGAATCCACCACCTGGAAATAGTAATATGCACATGGACTATGACAACTGCTTGAATTTCATATGCATTCCAGCAAAGTCCCTTTCATTCTGCTCATGCCAAGCTCCATGACACAATACCAGTCCAGTGCCAAATGGCTGCTAGGCTTTTGTATGATTTAAAAAAATTCCACTTTGAGAGGTAATATGTTTCTGTGGAGATGATGCAGTGCAGTATCCTGCGGTTTGGATAAAGTGACTCAAAAAACACCACCGACTTCCATCTGCTCGCTGAATTATGATTATAAAGTCTGTAATTAGATGCATAGTTAATTCTTGCTATCTATCAGTTTATAGCTGTGTTGCTTGTAAGTTAGGAGGTGAAGACCACCAAGCTGTCAAGTGCTGGCAGAACATTTTATCTCTCAGCGCCGTGACTCATGCGGGGAAATAGTTGAAGTATTTGTGAAGTGTCTTGTCATGTCACCACAATGTGTTTTTTCACACTAATTTTCAAACTCTCTTCACAATTAAAGTCTTCACAGTTCCAAAAGAAACATATTCTGATCTTAATTTTTCATCAAGAGACTTACAGTCATTTGATGTCCAAAAGAATGTCAAAAATAATTAGAATCGGCCACTTGAGGTATCTTTGAGACTGCAAGACAAGCAGAATGAAGAGTGCAGAATGCGATGACCATGAAGGGGTAGAGGGAAGCTTGGCTTCAGCTCTAAGAAAACAACAAGGCATCACAGTTAGAAGTGGGATTTGGGATTCAGGGGTCATCAGATATTGACCTCAATACATGAATATATAGCAGCTGGGAAAATGGCAGATAGAAATTTGGTACCTGGCACAATACTTTTTGACATTCCTCCCATTAGCAATCACAGACTGCAGTCCAGTAGTGCCCATCAGATTTTACTACTACATGTTATGGACCACAAAGCTGCATGTTTTTACAACAGGGATGAGCTAATGAGAAAAGAGATGCAGGAGAAGAAAAATAAGTCACTTTTAAAGTTGCCCATGCTTTGTCATGGGCCATTTGAGATTGTAAATAAAGTTTTGCATCAGAGACGCGGCAAACATTCTCCCACGAGTAGCACTGTTCTCCACCACTGAGCAGCTGGAAACACAAGTAAGCCATTGAGTTCAGTAGTGTTTGGAATTCTAATAGCAGCATAGGTGTTATTCAGGGTATTCGGTGTCATTAGATTTTGATAGAAGACATATACCAAACAAGCCTAAAAAGAAATTTACCCCATAAAGGTCCTGTACATGAGAGCATTATCAAATTGTAAACGATTTGCTTATATTAAACTGTGTATTGCATTCTTTCAAATATACTGTTTTTAGCCACTGACATAGAGATTTGGACAAAGGTGGTGTGCAGAAATCCACATTCTCTGGTCAGATTAGATAATAATATTCTGGTTGTTTGATGTTATATCTAATGCTCATCTTCAAGGACAATGTTGTCTTGTCTCATCATCTTGGAAATAGGTTGGCCAACTGAAAATATAATACCAAGAGAAGGTGAGAGACAACACAAATGAAATCATATCACCGTGCAGAAGCTAGCGCTCAAGGCGATGGTGAAACAGGTAATGTCCTATCCTTCCCACTGAGAGAAGCAAGGAGGAACGGCCATTTACACTTCCAAATCCCTTAGACGACGCGGACTGCTGTAGAGTACATCGTGAGTATTCATTCCCCCTCACCCACATACACACAAGTAAAAGCGACAGGGGCAGCAACTCTCCTTTGGCAGTCACTAAGCACTGAACAGCTCTGAGCACAGCGGGAGGCTTTGGCCACCTGCATAGTGTAGAGTGGCGATAGAGACAAATTCAACACTGAAACCCAGTGATAGACATTTTCTTTTTCCACACCAAGGATTTTAGGATTTTTTTTTTCTAGTTTTACACTTTTCTTGGGGTTTGTAGTGGCGTGACACAAAATAAATCACAGGTTACCTGTTGTTTCGGGCGCTAAAATAATTCACTTTAACAGTGGGTCCTACACAAGAGGAGAAACTGCTTTGTTCCCCAGGCCCTGCAAAGACCTATGCAAAATGTAAACAGTGCTTGAGCTTACCTTTGAGCCTTGTTACACAGCCCCACCACTGTGCAGCGTTCATTAGAGTGGAAATGATATGTGCAAACAAAGAGAGGCGCCCGAGTAACACACTCTGCTGCTTCTTTTCGTCTCAGAATTGCAAATGAATGCAGCCTCCTCACCTGGTCCCTGCAGGCAGTGTCCCAGTGCCTCCAATCAGTGCTTCATTGACAGCAGGCATCCAGCACAAAACTGGGCACGCTAATGGTTGAGGATTATGCTTGATAAACATGTTCTCCCCTTCAAACCGCACCCACTCATTTTTTACTGCCTGGCGGGGTTGCCTCCAACCAAGGTCAAAATAAGGAGATGCTGGGAGACACAGCTGTTCAAGCTAAGACTGGCACAAATTTCTATTTAAAAATCAGACATGAATCAATCTGGCTCTCCACTATCTGCTTTGTTCATTTCAAATGCTCGTCTATGAGCATGACACAGAACTTTGTTAGAGGAGGTATGTGGTTTTACATCATTTCATCTGAATTCCTAATGACAAGAAAAGGACATGAGGAAACAATGCCGGTACTACTTACTGTACCAGACAGTAATGCTGAAGTATTCTATATTACTACACGGGGCCACTCTGTCCACGGAGACTCAGCATTAGACTTCCAATGCAGCAAATTTCTTTGGCCCTTCTGCTCTGTTTAAATAACAGGGATGGTGGCACCGTAAACACAGACTTGCTTGGCTTTGTCAAGCTAATGACTTCCTGCTCCAGTGGCTTGTGTAACAGTGTTAGAGCCAAAATAAGTAAAATCGGGAGGAGAATTTAATCTGTCACTCAATGGAAAGCCTTTAAGCGGCAACATGCAGCCATCCAGAGGGTGCACGCAAGTGAGGTGAAATCACAGCAAAAGCTCCCCAGCATAGAGCAAAGCACCAGAGCAGGTTGTGTATAGGCATGAGGATTACAGATTGGTTGGATAAATAGGGGATCCATTAAAGCAAAACACACTGACTGTGTATGTGGGTGTGCATGTGAATGTCAGTCTAGGTGGTAATCTAAAACCATCAATCCCTTTGAATCTAGGTAAGCTTCACCTATGTAGAAAAGAGATTGATGTGGGAAGGAAGACACATCCTACACTCAGTTTTTGATCTGCCTGAATTTGCCCTAAGCGTGATTTTGAAGTGTGTAGCAGTGCAGCAGTCATATTAACAAGCCAAATCTTGCAAGGTAGTGCAAGCAGCGCTCCTTTTCATCTACTCAGAATTAATCATTTCCATGAACTGCTTTGTTTCCATTGGTGTCTCCTGGGAAAACTGGATGGTTGTGATGAGGCATTTCTGAGGCAGGAGCTAAAATTAATAAAACTCATCAGTAACTTGTTCTGCCGAAAACTATTCTGCCCCCTTTCTGACCTCCTTTTTCCAGCTGAAAACTGGTGTTTTCAAAACAAAGACGCATCATAATTATACCTCTGTACAAATACAGGAGTAGGCCAACAAGGATTCTGTAAACAGCTTAATTTATTTACCAAAAACAACCCTCACCAAAAATCATCAATATAACAAGTGGAAATCTATCTAATAATGAAAACACAAGTATTTTTAAATAGAGATGATCGTGTACAAACTTTTTCACAAGCATTATGTGTAAATCTGTTTTTTTTTCCACCTCAGTTAAAATTTCTTTTCTGAATCACGGACATCAAAGTTTCCTTTTTCCACATTAATATTCATGCCGGATACAGAGACGAAAAAAAAAAAAAAAAGAAATAAGACAAAAAATGCAAATTGCCTTTTTTCTGATATGCAAATAGCAAAAGCCAGACACTTCTTTGCACTTTGCAAATGAGAACACAGATGTATACATATTTGTGTGTCGCACAATCATCTAAAAAAAGAAAACATCAAGCGAGTTTCATATTTGTCTTGACGGCACCATGCTGATTTCCGATCTGTTCTTACCACTTAGTGTCTAAAATTATAGCCTTCAATCATAAAAACAGATAGTTTCATTGTGTTTTTGGCTGAATTTCAAAAGGGAATAGCTAAATTACTGAAAATAAACATGAGTCAGACAAGGACAATGATTGCACAATTCACTATTATGGAGCAACAGATTTAATGTCGTGATGCATGTATATCTAATATAAGTTATCTTTAATAATGCCTCGGAGTAGAGAAATCTACCAGATAACATCCCAATCCTTTCACACACCTCTACACCAAGCAGCCACTACATTAATCATAGTGCACAAAAGCTCTGACCCGTTGGGGCGTGGGGATCTCTTGGGGGCGTCTTTCCTGGCACTCGGATTGGGTTGCGAGGTCCCTGTAAATCTGGCTTGTTTCATTGCATCCCCAGGACACTCGGTCTGACTGGGAACTGGGAGGGTTGCAGCCCGGTTCAACATTCCCGCTGTGCTCGCGCCGTTCCTGAGCAGTTTTGGTCGAGAGATGTAGTGCATTGTCCTGCTGGGAGTCGTTGAGCTCACTGGAACAATATTTTTAGGTGGAAGATGTCCCAAAAGCATCCACATGAAAGCCAGGAAGCACGGGATGCCAAGCTTCTCGGTTGAGTATTGCATAGTAACAATTAGTCAATGTTCTTTATTTCACCGGTCAGTGGTTCTAATGTGGTGGCTGATCACCATAAAACACACAACGACTTGGAAGACTGCTCTTAAAGTATAATTCTGAAATCTGATCACATTCACATCGTCAACACAGCACTTACATATGGTGATATTTGGCACACTGAAACCGTAATAACACAATGCACTGAAACGGAAAGAGTGATTTACTGCTGGAACCAGTAACATTAAAAATACTGCATATCCTAAATTTATTCTGCAGGATACCATATTTAAAGCAGCTGTGACCTGTCATCTGTCATCTGAAAATCTCGCTTTATGCACCTTAAGAAAACACTTATTTCTTGCATCACATCTGCAAGTTCTAACAAGCCAGGTGAAAAGCCTCTACGTATACAACAGCAGATAAATTAATTCCCTTTGAACTTCAAGAATTATCCCACAGCAGCCAAATCAGAAACACTCCAGCATGCACACCACTTCGTGATAAGCAGAAAATAGAATTATGACAAACTTTATTCTAACAGTCATTCTCCCACTAGCCTTAGAAAATCATATTAAATTTGAATAGCATATAAAGCATTTGATTGCGGATAGAATATTGGATATCTACTGATACGATATGTACATTTTCAATCTAAATTTCAGCTTTGTTGAAATGGAAATTAATTATTATGTTATTATAATATGTTACTTTGATATTAGCATCACTTTGTTCAAATAACGGATATCAACTTGGAACAAGAGCCGCATGTAAACTTACAGCAGGATAATTAATTGAAAATGAGTTAATTTCTCCCACCGTGCTAGTACACAAGAATGAATCTGAGATAAGAATAATCTTAATAGTTGGTCAGACCTTCTTGAAGAAGTCCAGCCGGAGCAGGCTTATCTAAATCCTCTTGGCAGAGCTATGAGTATAGTCGGAGGAGAGTGCAGAGGAGTGCTTAAATTTGCCTGAATAGAAGAGCTTATAAAGCAGCAGCAGAAAGTTCTTCAGATAGTGCTCAACTCTGCTGTTATGACCGACTCAATATGTTGCGTCAACTGAAAGTGAAGTACAGTTTACTCACAGGTGCAAAATCACCTGAAGCTGATTAAAGGGTGCACCACAGTAAGCGTAATGAAAAGTCCAGGCTAAACTATTTGAAAACAGTGTTCTTTATGTGCCTCTGATATGTCCTTGCTGGCTGGGCAGGGGTAATACAGTAAGAGGATAAGAAGTGCGTCTCTCCTGTGTGATTGGTGTCACTTAAAGAGCAAGGTTGCCCGACTGGAGGTTATGATGAGCTCTCAGTCAATAGGGTCTCGCTGTTGCTCTGCTTCAGAGACTGCCTGCTGGTGTCTCTGTCCACCCCCTCCTCGTCATCAGATCTGCCCAGAGTCAGGTGTCTCCGGTAGGCAGGAGGGCTATAGAGGTCAACACAAATACAGACACACCATTAAATGATGACTTGGGCGCTTACAGTAGAGAGAAAAGAGATGCGGTTATAAAAACATGCAATGGTGAAGAACAAATACCATTTAATGAGATGTGTTATTTACTTCGATCAGTAAATACCACATCCCCTTAAGTGTGCATGACATTTGTGCACAATGCGGGGTACACAAGGGGTTGTTATGAATCTTTACTTTTGATTCGCCCCAAAGGAAAAATGCATCACAAATATTCTTGCTCCAAGGTCCCAGATGAGCAAGTGTTACCGGGTTCAACCCACAGCAATCAATGCAATTCTCATAATGTTGTCTTTTAAAAACAAGCTCTGTAAAGGGTTCGTGTCCCAAACTGCAAGACCAATCCACTTCTCATGCACATGTAAAATAACTGTGGCACGCTTTTCAAACATCAGTAAAGGTTAAGTGCAGTTTGTGAAGTAAATAAACAGGAATTCATTCAGCACTGACGCACTGGATAACTTCCACCAAGGCTGAGAAGAATAGAGTTTTTTTTGCACCTGCCACACTCATTAAAAGGTTGTTACCAGGGCTATTTCAAACTATGTTGTCATGACAATTCATGGCATTATAATCAATCATTACACTCCAACCCATTACACTGTGAGGACTTCAATCAGCTTTTTAATACACACCTTCAGGACAGCAAGCCAAGAAAATATAACTGAAACATGTTGCTACCGTCCAAATGCAACAATACGATTTACATCTACAATATGAATCTTACATTTGAATTACATGTCCTATGTTAGCTTCTACAATAGCAAGTTAATATAGGACATATATTAACTTCAAATAACCTTGAAAGAACTGTTATCAATATTAGCATTTAGCCGTCATCTGTCAGTGAGATTAAAACACCTATTTTGTTGGCATGAGCACATGCGCTCTACAGTCAACCTGCCTTAATGCAACAAAAAAAAAACGGTGCTTAAAACCACTAAATTATCCTGATTGAAGGATAATTGTCTTGAAATCAATTTTAAAAATATGCAGGCACAGGAGAAACTCAAACTTTTGGTAAAATTACTCTGACAATGGATAGTTTTTGAAGCATGGGGCTAATTTTGGCATTTTAATTATGATGCAAAGTGTTCACATCAAACGGTTTCAACAGGCCTGTTTCACCTCAAGTGAGAAGAAAAATTGGTGTAATTTTGTCTGCCTCATTGCCAGCCTCTGTTTGTGCTCGAGGAAAAGCCACAGCCAAACACTGCTCTTCTAACAGGACGCAGTTCTCACGACATCTAAATCACACTGAGAGAAACATATATTTGCAGAGGTGCATTCTATCATTACAAAGCGAGAATAGTAGCAGTTCTCATGACTGCGTTGAGAGGCAACAACAGCATCGTCCAAAAGATTTTTTTCCCAATGATAACAGATACGAGCAGATACAAGCAGAAGAGAAGGATAAAACCTACAGTATAGCTGGATCGAATATGGTCATTGTGCAAAAGTGTTGGCAATTTGTCACAGGGACACTCAGTGTTTATAATATGAAGTCCTGGAGTCACGGCAAGATTTTTTTGCAGATATCCTGGCATGAAATTGAAAATCACACATAGGGATGGCATTGCGTCTGCTATGTTTGCCTGTTTCAGTGTTGCTCAGTGTTGTTGTTATGCCTCAGGCACGAGAGTATTGCACAATCCAAGGCATCGTTAGAGCAGTTTTTTTTGCATGGAAACTAGGGCTTCACAGTATTGGGATTCAATTTAAACTACTGTTAAATACTGTGACTGATGATATGATTTCTATCACATATAAACAGATACTTTAGTATATTATAATTCAGTATGTACAAGTTCAGGGCTGCATTCCACTTCTGCATCCAAGCATGCCGGTTAGTCGTAGAACGTGTGCAAAAGCTGAATGTCCTCCAAGTGGAATGCAGCCATTATTATTACAACAGTGCCTGTCCTACTTATTTTGAGTCAAAATGTCTGCCGTGAAAAAGGTCTATATACCATTTACTGCAGGCCAAGCAGTCTTTTGTGATCCTGGCATCACATATGTTTGATACTGCAGTGAGAGCAACATTTTCAATATACTATACAGTTGTTCATTCATTTTCTGGTCACGATACAGACACGTTCCAAGCCCGTCAAAGCAGAGAGCACAACAAATCTTCTCAATTTTGAAACTTAATTTTGTGTACTTGGTGACTGTTCTAATCATTCACGTTTAGCTGGCTGGTTAAATCATACATTTTTCTGTTACTCAAACTTTAAAGACACTCCGTCTTAACGCTCCGTTATCGTTTTTCATATGTTAACAGAGGAACAAGTTGCAAAACTGAGCAAAATCTCAGAACAGTCGACACCGAACAGCGTACGTTTGTGTACTTCAGGTAACTTTGTATCAACTCCATAGATACTGTAACATTTCAACAGCTCAACCTTACTGTGCTCTGCTTGCTTTCGGTACTTTCAACTTCCTTTTGTGCAGCAGACGGTACCACCGTAGTGTGAGCACTCTGTGAAACTGCCATGGCAGAAAATCAGGAGCCATAGAGTGGAGCATAGGCTGATGATTGCCGTGGGTGGGAGTACTATAACAAACCTGTAATCTCCAAGTACAGATTTACAAAAACAAAGAAATAATCTTTCTTCATAAAAGAGGAATTGTGTCAACGGTGTACAGGAGTTCAGCACCACTCCAGAGATATTGCTGGGATGACTTCATGCAACAATACACCTCAAACTGAAGCAAGCCGGGGGAGAGAAACATTTCAAAAGCAGTCCAGTCAAACATAGTGGCGTGCTCCAATTAGCCAGTGTGACAGGAAGAAATGGCCAGGGAAAGTCAGCCATGTGTCACAAGGATTACTCATAATTCTGAATAAATAGAAAACATTCACACACAGCAAACAAGGTTAATATAACAAGCAAACCTCCCGAATCAACTCCAATTCATGTTAGGCTCTTATTATCATCACACCAAGCATCACCTTCTTCTGTTGGTATCAGTTACTGTCAGGCCTGTAGAGGTACTTCATCATCAAATTATCCACCTTCTTTTTCTTCTTGGATTTGTTCTTGCTCGACTGTCCATTACCTGAAGGTTCCTTCTCATCATCTTGTGGTTGTTTTGGAGCCCTTTTAACGCTGCTCGTACTTCGATAGGAGATGGTTGAGCCTGAAGAGGAGGACTCTGACGAATCGGAGGAGGAAGAGGAATCCTCCGACTCACTTTGTTTCTTCTTAGACTTCTTCTTGGACTTCTTGTCCTTTTTACCCTTTTTACTCTTTCGGCTGTGGCGATCGTCTGAGGAGGAGGAAGATGAGGAGGAGGAGGAGGAGGAGGATGATGATGATGAAACTTTACTTTTTTTATCTTTACGACTTCGGGAGGAACTTGAATGACGTTTACGGTAATCCTGAGCAGAGCTTGATGAAGATCGAAGCAGGCTTGATGTGCTGCAGGCCAGCTCCTCATCAACTCCTTTTTTCCGACTGTCCTCGCTTCCTTCACCCTTCTTATTATTCTCTTCTTCATCGCTAGACTCGTCAAGCTTGCTACGCTTGAACTTAATGGGTTTGAAGCTAAGTACTTCATTTATTGCAGCTTCCAAGTCAGGGTCCAAGTAGTTTCGATGGGTGACTAATTTAATGTCAGATGTGTCTGGCGGATTTCCGTCTGAGGGACGTGGTTGAGGTGGGGTAGAGAAGCTACGACCTACAGAGCGGGGACTGTATGGTGAGGTTCTACTTTCTGCAAAGGCCGCACTCTGGCCCTCATCATCATCATCTACATGTAGACCAAATTCACTCAGGCCACAGCTGCGCGCAACGGACAAGCGAGAGCCACTGCGTCGGTCATCTTTCCAAGAGCTGCTCCGACGCAGTGAACGGGGGCTGGATCGGCTCACGCTGCTGATGGTTGACTTGTTGTCATCGTCCATATCCAACATTCCCCTCCTGGTGGACATCCTACTGGGAGCCACTGAGGACACCATGGACTCCTTATCAAATTCAGGGCTGCTGCGGGAGGTCCAGCGAGACTCTAAGCCCTTCCTTGCTCTGCTGGTAGCTTCAGAATAGGCCATGGAGATGACAGAGCCTTTGTCATCCATGTCATCCTCTACCTGACTCTTTCTCCTGTCCTCCTGGAGCTCTCCAGGCTTCGACTTGGCTTTGCGGATGGCGGCATGGTCCGGTGCGTCGGACTGTTCTTTGAGAGTGCTAAACAGTGAGCTCTCGTCTCCTGTACCCCCGATGGAGTCCTTCAGATTGGAGCGTTTCCTGTAGCTCAGGGAACTCATGACAGACACTGATCTGTTCTGCTCTACCTCTTTCCCATCTTTACCTCCGTCACTCATCTTCTCCTTACTGTCTTTCATCTCCTTGGCATCTGCATTTGCTGCATATCTAAAGGGTTACGTAATAAAATTGACACCTGAGATAACCACGAGAACATGAGCAAAAAAAACAAAAGTATACTTAAAGCATCAAATCTAATCTTTGACTTTATGAAACTTTCTCAGATGATATGTGGTAGCTGACATTAAACATTCTTGGCACGAATCTGTTGTTTTTATTTTGTCCTTGGGACGAGTCATAAGACAGGAAACATATACAGTATCTCCTACGATTGCTGCTATGCAGTGTACACGGCTAAAAGTGAGGTAATCAACTAGCGAAAGGACCTCTCCAACAGCGGCGGAGGTGTCATTTAGCAGGCGTGCCAACTGGCCACAGGCCACCTCAACAAAAATGACAGCAGCCTCTTCCCGACACCACCTCCCGTCATTAGACAGATTACCGGGAGAGAGAGAGAGAGAGAGAGATAACACCCAATAACATAAGATACCCATTCTTCTTTATACACTGACCCTGGTTATCATGGGCCTATTTAAGGTTGGGAATGTGGATGGTTGTGATCACTATATGTTCATCAGACATGAAGCAAAAGGAACATGAACACTAACCTGGTGCTCTTCAAACTGCCATCATCTGATAGGGTCTTGTTGGAGCCTTTGTTCTTTGAAAGCCAAGATTTCACTCCATCCACACGGTCTTCCACCTCTGAATCGGTTTCGGTCTCCTCTCCGCTGTGAAGAAATAAACCACCCGTAGTTTATGAAGATCATCAGAAATGCTCATGTATCGTGTCATTTGTATCTTCAAGTTCAGAACTCTGTAATTCAAGTGAGGCACTGTCAGAGGCTTCAAACACAAACAGGGTTTTAGAGTTTTCCTAAATCCGCACATAGCTACTTGATACTGTTCAAATAAACTGCCAAAATCAACCTTTTGTGACAATTCAAAGTTAAATAACAGAAAAAGCATAGCACAACAAGAATACTAGTGAGGTGCTGAGTACTACAGCTAGATCAGAAAAAACGGAATGTCACACTGAGAATATATGTGTATTTTCCTTTCAATAGTCAAAGTTTTGGACCCTCGGCCCTCTTCAAAATAAGTAGTAATAATAATAATAATAATGATGATAAGTAAAAAAATAATAAGTGCTTCTAAAGACATGGTATCTGATAGGCTATATAAGCGAAACCCCAGACACACATCTGATGGGGATTAGATTTTCTCCATCCATTCATAAGGTGGAAGGAAATTCAAAATTTAACAAATTTTCAGTCGGGAAATTATACTTTAGGACTCGTTACAAGAATATTCTACGCAGCGCAACATCCAGGGAAATACATAGCCAAAATAACAGTTTTCCCAATTGTAAGCGTTTGTTCACAGTTGGACTCATTCTCTTATAATTATAGGGTTACTTTGATGATGCAAGGCAAATCAGTTAAGCAACAGCTGGGATTCTATAATTTCAACAAAACCTACATGTTTTTTTTTTTCCAAACATCTCATCTCCTCTGGAACACAAATGCATTGCAAACATGCTAATGAAAGTGCAGCATGCAAATAAAACTCTTGGAGGTATAATTAACTTGTTTGGTTGGTTCTAAGCTGCAAGCATCTGTGTGGCATGTCACCTGCCCCTGCTGATTGGTATTGGAGAGGAGCCACGAGGCAGCCGCACAGAATCTGCGCTTGACATAGCAATCAATATACACAGACCAATAGATCATGATGAAAAAGCTCAGCAGATCCCACCTGGATAAGGTCAATCCTTATTCATTCATTCAGAATCTGTGCTGAATATTTTGAATTATGCACCTCATTGTCCTGGAAGGTTAATGTGACAGGAGAGGAGAGCAGAGAGGCATAACCTCTAAGTCAATACTGCCATCATGGTCGAAACGCATTAAGAGGAAAAAAAATGTTGTTTTGTTTAAGGACACACTGCTTCTAACCTCAGATGCTCTGCCTTCATAGCCTGCATAATGTGTGAGAATACATTTGCACATTGCACCGAGACCCATATGTTTGAAGGCTTAAAGTATGTTTGGAGCTGCGCTAAGATCTGTCAGGGAAAATTACATTCTGCAGGATGCAGTTCTTAGTTTAAAGACAAGAGGCTGTATATCTAAAAACTGTGATGACAGGGCTGTTGTAAAGCATCTTCAATTTTTTTAGCTCTTCTTGATTAATGGCTGGCTATACTATTATTTATAGCCTTACAGAAACTTTGGAAGAGCCATGTTTCATCAATCTAAAATATTAGCCTTGTATATCTCTGAACTGTGGACATATTTCACTCGGCGTTTATACACAGCTGACAAAGATAAAAAATAAGGAACGGCGATGCACTTCACAGATATGTTTCTGTGGACAAGCTTATCTATTCGAGTCTTGAAACATGTTACAAAATGCTTGCAAGGTGCAAACACAATATTCCAAGAAGTGTGAAATGACAGGCAGGCTGCTGGGCTCTATCAATGGTTCACGTACCATACGGGCCTTAATGTTCACGGGTCTCCCAATGTACTGCACTTAACACTACCCCCCCTCGCTCCTTTGTCCCAAAGCTTTATGAGTCACATTCTGTTTTTTTCCCCTCAGACAACAAAGCATGATCCCTCCCTACTTCCTTTTTATATTTTTTCTCTTGACAGATTGCCTCAAAGCGAGAAGAAAGCTGGTTTTAGAGCTGGTGGTATCTTGTGAGGGAGTATGCACTGGGAGGAAGGGGCATCAGAGTCTTTGGGTAAATGGTATTCAAGCTTTCAAACAGCATTAATATAGTAACTTAGGGCAGCTGCTTTTATGACATGAAGGTAATGATGATTCAAGAGAATCTTAATGGCCTGGTGAAAAGTATTTCCTTCTCAAAACTTTGTTCATTTTAGAGTTTGAAAGGCGCTTTATGAGGCAAGAAGCAAAAATTGTTCCCTCCATTTTCTACTCCCTCTCTTCATATTGCACACTATCAATAGCAAATAAAAGCCTACCAAAAACAAGATAATAGGCTCATTAACACAGGGAAGTTGATTACACACGTTGGCCAGTTGTCAGCTCTGTGATCCTGAGGCTTTTTTAAGGCTATACATTAAAATACTGAAACTAGCCCGTCTGAAATTCATCTCCCCCTCCCGCCTCTCTGTAACACATACAAGCAAGCAAAATAAAAGGTGGCTTGCAATTGAGTGCTGTAAAAATGGTGTCACAAACGATTTGTCCTTGGCCCACACTACTAGCTAACCAGTCCAGAGGCTCGTAGACACAAACAAGCCTCAGGAATCTATAAGTGAACATTAATCGCTTCTGACAATTGGCCTGAGCTGGTTGTAAATCTTTGTCACAAATGCTTATTTTCAGCATCAAATCTCGTATGGCTTGCGTCTATCAATTGAACGCTAAAATAAAAGAACCATATGACTATAGCATTTAATTTAGCAAAACAAAATGCACTTATGACACTGAGATGTAATTAACTTTATATTCAACTGTAATTATCACCTGGTGCTAAAGGTGAAAGAATGAATAATTTACTCAGTCGAGCCTTACATCTGCTGTAAAGTATTACGCTGCAGTGCGTGTGAAGGGTTACCCAGCCTGAAGAACACAAATTTAACTTACATTATCTGCCCTACAATAATAATAATAATAATAATAATAATAATAACCTAACCCACTATCATCACCTCTGTTCTACAGCACTGAGCACAACGATATTGTACTGTACAGCAAATGATCCAGAAATTCCGCTTCATAATTAGAAGAAAAATCACCTCCTCCGTTACTGTTCTTCCATGCTGCTAACACAATGGTGTCAAAGGAGGGAAAATTTGATTAAGTAAACATGGCAAATCGTTGCCAATTTCCTTGAGTTGCATAAAAAGAAAAGGAGAAGACCGATACAGATGGGCGTTCTGATGAAAATGGGATAGCAAAAAACAAAAAGATAAAAAGCCTGACGGGTAAAAGAAATTGGCGATTAAAGCGGGAAGGTTCAGAGGATTATACGGTACAAGGTCTGATGAAGATTTATATAACGCCATAAGGTGCCACGAAAAATCCCGTCAATGCATATTAACTGAAAGAAAAGGGGATTCAGTCAGTCAAAAGAACATTTTCAACATTCACAATCAGTGATAGATTATTTCAAAGCAAGACAAGGCGACTTTCTGTAAGTTAGATGTGTTCACAGCACTATGACATTGATTTGGATTAATAGATCATACGCGTGCATGAAAAACAGCTGAGTGTAAACATTTCAACATTGACATGCAATATCATTGCTTTGCACCATTTTGCTAACTGTGGAGCCATAGACATACAGTCCCTGTGTGTTCATCATGCAACAGTTGCAAATATCCGTCACACAGCCGTTTCCAGAGCACATGTAAGCCACTGAAATGCACTACGTTTGTACAAAGGCTATAATATTACAACCGATTTTTTAAAAAAAAAGGTATTGTGATTGATTGTAATTTACTTCAGAGAAAAAACTAATGACTGTTCTCTATCATGAAAATGATGCAATGTATGAAACTGTTCATGTTAAACAGCTCCATACAAGCCGTTTCTGTTGCCTTTAACTGAACACTAGTGACTCACAAGTACTTTAACGTTTCAGTTAATCAAATGGATTTATCCCAAATACAACATGTGGGATTTCATATGGAGGCAGCACAGGCTGATAATGTTTGATGTGTAAACCACACTAACGGTGTGCTTCTGCATGTGCTTTGGAGAGGCTGTAGATGAATGTAGGAGAATTCAGACAAACACGTGAGAACATGCGATGACTTTTCAAATGTAGCAGATGATGGTGTTTTCTGAGGAGACAATGCAGTATTACCGTCAGATTGTTTCACTTTACCGTTCTAAATTTGGGTTACATTTTCCCAAAAACACTGAGATTAATTCAAAGGTGAATGATATTGACATCTGGAATTATGGTTGACTGTCCATTCTTGCTTAAATTCTATCTCACATCAAAAAAACAAGCCCTGAAATCTCCAATGAGGCAGACTGTGTACAACTTCAGACACTTGGCACAAAATGAAACGAAACATAATGAAACACAGGGCCATCCTTTAAACATTTCAGAGATGTATAACACAGGCGGTGCTTTTCATTCTATTTAAAACGTCTTCTCCTCACAGCGCCATTGGGAAAAACAGAAAGTGAAAGGATAAGGAATACTGCATTACTCTCCCGTGTGGTTGAAATGGGTGTGAAAAATGTGAAAACAAACAAAAGATTCATTTTCCGTTCTCACGTTTTGTTCTTTCTTTTCTGATATTTTGTCACCATGTCTTGCAAACTGCCAGAAGTGAGGATGAAAAGGGAGAAGGGAACAAGGGGAGAAAGAGAAACAGACAAGGTGAGATACACAGATAACAAAAGGAAGACTCCAAATAACACCAACCAAATAGTGTTCTACACTAACACACACACATGAAACAACTACCCATTGTTCTATAAAGCATTAAATCAACTCATGACTGCTCAAATGGAGCCGGCGTGTAATGTCTTCCTTTTAGAACTCTGTATTATTGCTGTCAAGCTTTACCTCCATTGGCTCAAAGCAAGCATAACCCCTTAACCCCACTGCAACGAGGGAGGGGGTAATCAAACAGCGAAAACCAGCAAAGAGACAAAAGATCAGAGGCAGGGAGCTGAATTAAACCATTTGAGAAGTACTCGGGGAGCAGATAGAGTGAAGTATGACTCAGATTCCAAAAGAGGTTAAGAATGTATGCAGAAAAACATGGGAGAATAAAAAAAGATGTCTTGTGACTGACAGCCTACTAAGAAAATGAGCAGATATTCCATTTACACTGCAGTATGTGTACTACGGATGTAGATCTAATGAAGCAAAGGCAATAGACCTTTTTCACAGCAGCCAATTTGACTTGTCACAGCATGAACACTAGTGAAATTAATAACATTAGTGACAGCTGAGTTCCCTTTAGTGTTGCCATAAACTGTGACCGTAAACCTACATGCTCAATTGCATTAACGTACTTGTGCTTTCCCTGCAAATCTCTGGAAAAAAAGTATTTTGTTAAAGCTGTACCTGTTGATTAGGTCATCATTGTCATCACTCTCCATCTCATCTTCTATGGCAGCCTGCAGGTCCGCTATCCTCTTGAAGGCCAGCTTTAGGTCCACTTGTAAGCTCTGATTTGCTGCCTCTAAGCTCTCAATGTCCATTTCCTGTTGAATGGATGGCAACACAGGAACATGGTTACAGTCTATGTTAACTATCGGGAATCCTATCAGGTCCGATAGCAACCAAGGCCTTACCAGCTCGTGCTTCTTGCGGCTTGCTTCAGACTCTTTCTTGGACAGCTCTGATGTTTCTTCTTTCATGTCCCTTATCTGCCTCTGCATGCGCTTATTCTGGTCCTTCTCCCTGTTTTCTGCAGCAATGCGTTGATTTCTCTCTTCTGTCATCTTTTCTAGATTCTCCTTCAGACGTCCCACAAGGCTCTGGGGAGTAGTCGATGGGAATTGGATGAGTTTGCTCCAACCAGAGGTTGCTTTAATATTTATCAGCTAAGTTTGACTATACAGAATCAGCACAGCAGATATAAACAAGTCACAATTAGGTTGTGACCAGTCTGAAAGTGTATGAGACGTTTAAAACCTAATTTAGTCTAGTCAAAACAAAAGTTAGAGATACCCGTCACACTTTATTCTATTTGGCCTGAAAAGCATTTGAACAGAGTAAATACTCGCGAACGCGTTTTTCTATCCTGGAAAAGACGGTAATTAACTGCCATGAATTAGAAGAAGTTTCTCTGCATTTGTCAGTTACAGTTCCTGTCGTGTGAATGTTGTGTATGATGGTCACTTACTTTTCACCTTTTACTATTCATTTCTTATTGTTTTTCCTCAAGGATATAATGTGGACCTACTATGATATATGAAAACATTCAAGAGGAGTAACTACTGACTGATATAACATTGTATGAGCTGTGAGGTGTAGGCAGCAATGTTAACAATCAATGGCTTTTATTCAAGCCCATACGGCAAACCTGGTCATTTAATTGAACATCAACCTAAATCTAAAAAATTATCAACATCTTGTCATCAAGTTTTCTAAGTGGACCTTGAAAATGTGAAAATATGTATCACTTGTACTCTTTATGAAGCAAAATGTTTCTATTCCTCCACAGATAAAATTCTCAGTCAGATATGAAACTATGCCAGGGACACTACACCCCGAGTTTAAATGATTTCCTTCTCTTAAAGGAAACTAAATCAAAGAGTCAACTTCCTGTTTACATCCTTATATAACATTTGTATGTAATGAGCAGTACCATCTCACCTCTAAGCGTTTAATCTGGGTCTTCTCATACTCTAGCTTGGTCTCCAGCTCACGAATCTTGGCCTCTTGACGGCTAACAAGCGACTTCTCCACCATAGACTGTTCTTGGAACTCCAACTGGCTCTGTAGCGAATGGAGCTAGAGGAAGATCACACACATATCAAGCCACTGAGGAGCAATACTCACCACACACTTCTTTCTTAATCTGTGCTTTCCACTTCCTCTTTTAAGTGGGGAATATAAAACCTGAAGAGCAAGTATTGATGTCATGTGTATGCATCAAAAATAAATTGATGTTCACTCTTTCACCCATTTTGCATCAACTTAACCTATCTTGGCAAATGTAAATTATGTGAATCCAGACTGAATAATGAGCAGAGATAAGCCTCCAATCTACCTCAAATGGTCAAAAAAAAGAGGGCTTGTGGTTCAGGCTGAGTAACAGTGAGTCACGGTAATTTCACAGACTTTGAGAAAGGCCTCAGCATCATGCAAAACACGTTTGTTCCATTTAAATAATATTTTTCATAACTGATGAAAGGAAGAAAGACACGTCACAACAAAACTGGCCCCAAAAGGCACCCTGGCACCAAATGAGGGACTTCTGCATCTGAGACAAGGAGGATTTTGGAGCTCTCCTTTGATATTATTAAAAAAAGACAGATTTCCCTCCTACTGGGAATGAGATAACCACTTCAAGGTCAGATGCTTTAGATAACAATCACTACCTACTCCAGCAGGTTTTAACAGTGCCTTGCAGGGTGTTGTGCGTCTCAAGTATAGCCAGAAATACTCTGATGGGTGGGCCTTGAGTGGCCTAAAAGCTTGGACACACGTATATTTTAATGAAATAGAGACATGACAAACTGGAGTGGTGAGATCTCAGTTTGGTGCTTTGAGCCAAATACTGTTTACAGCAGATGGCTGTATTTGTTTAATCCACCACAGATCCATCCACTCATCAGCTATACCCACTTTATCCTGTGCAGAGTTACAGGGAGCTAGAGTTTATCCCTGCAAACATTGGGGGGGAGGCGGGGCACCGGTCCACCTTAGGGCTGACACACAGAGGAAGAAAACCGTCTATATACACAGTTACAGCCAATTTGAAATAGCACATTAACCTGCACGTCTTAACACTTGGAAGAAAATCCACACAAAGGCAGAAACAAAAGAAAAATTAGGTTTGGTTTTGCTGTTAACCACCATTGTGTATCCGTGCATACAGACTGCCACATTTGAGCAATATTCAACTCAAATTGCCCAAAACAAATTTTGAAAACAAATGCGTCAACAATAACAACTGGTCATGCATTAATATGTGACACATCGAACATGCTGTGATTATCATCCGAACAAATGAGACTATCAAAAAAAAAAACATGATAAAAGCATGGTTATAAAAACAGGCCCAGATCAGGTGCATTAACCTTTTCACCATATGAAACTACATTGATGTGCTTCAACCATTAGCAGACACCTCGCAAAATACAGTAAGCAATCAGCTCAGAAGTAGGCAAATTAAAAGGAAACTGTAGCTTCAGATTTGTTACAGCTGTACGAGTAAATAAAAAGCTTTTAGTTGGTGAACTATAAGCTAGCTGTGCAATGGGCAGTACAAAAACAAGAGCGACAGTCTGCAGCCTCACTAGCAGCTCTGTGGCATTTGTGCATGGACATATCAAAGCTCTGACCTATATGCTAGTGTCAGCGTGCAAAAATACTCACAATGACAATGTTAACATGCTGATGTTGAGACATTAAAATGTGGCCCATGCATATTTGAGTCATTACTGTCAAGCCATCTGTTGGTGGTTGAAATATTTCACTGACTAAGTGAAAATTTAGACCTGTAAGTGGTGCTGGAGAAAAGGTCAGGGGCTCACCGAAATCAGCAGGCTTCACCCTCTGACTGCCATTGTGCATCTACACTACAACAAATTTACTTCTACAGTCTAGAGCATCCCTTAATGTTAATATAGGGAAGAGCAAAACGCAGTTCAGAAAATTAAACCCAAATTTATGTAAAGAAATTGAATTATTCTAACAACATAGCTTTACACAACTTTCACAGACAAAGATGCATTGAATTTGTGTCAAAGGTGATCAGATTCTGCCTGAGTTTGCAAGCACGGTTCATAATAATAGGTTATATGTTAGACCTATGTAATAAACAGATAAAGTTATGAGTCAGACCTCTATTAAATGTGCAATAAGACAAAATAAATCACATTATTATACAAAACAGAGTTTTTCAACATGAAATTCAGACAAAAGGTTTGTGAATATAAGTCAGTAAGGAAATGAGATCTCTCTGTCCAACATATATTATCATTTATAAAATTGTATCTATATTGACTGTGTATCCAAACATAAAGAAATTAAAGGAATGGACCTAAACTTAATGCTTATATGTACAATACAGTGTGTGGGCTGACACAAAAGGGACATAAATAGACAGCATAGACCCTCTGGTTCCTGCAAAATTTGTAGTTTGACATTTAAAACATGACTCAGCTGAGAGCGACTGCTGCGAGGGCCTTTTTCATGTGCAACAGTAAAATGGCACTTTCAGGATTTTTCTGTTGATTGTAATAATCATAGTAGTCAGTAACAAGGTTTTGCTTGTTGTACTCAATAGCTCAGTCCGTCGACAAAAGAAACAACTTAATTACTTGATAACAATTTGAACTGCCATTTTCTCATCTAACTGAGAACATCTTTTTTTCCAGATGAGATCATTCAAACAAACCGCTCATGAGAATAACTGAGGCAGAAATGGACAGTTCGGGTGGAATGAATCCCTGAATTGTATCAGTGTCATGGTTCATCCATGGTGAAGGGGTATCTGAGTTTGTGTGCATTATCCTTCATGTAGATGTGAGATCTGAGAGGCAAAAGAACAGTTTCCCTCCTTGACAAAATTTTTCACTGATTCCTACCATTTACATGTTGATTGCGTTGCAATTTTGAGAAGAAAGCTGCCACAGAAACTGAGCATTTTTGGTCATAATAATCAGAGAGACCCTTTGAAAAGCTGAGGCCTAATCAGAGAGAAGTGTCGAGGCAGCAAGCCGGTTCCCAGCAGGCTGCTGTACTGCTTATAAATACTTCCTTTTACTGTACCTTTTCTTGGATCTCCTGCTTCTCCTTTGAGGCTTCCTCCAGCTGGGCCTGCAGGTCACTGATCTGGCTCAAGTCTCTGGCAGACTAGCACACATACAGACACACAAAATCAACTTTCAATTATCTGTGCAAAAAAAATATATAATAATAAATAAATCACTTTCAATGTTAATGGCTCATAAACTAAGTTCTTGGTCATGGTAACTGGCCACAGTTTGTAACCTTTATACTGCAGATCTGTGCACTGACATTTACAAGGCATTCAAACAACTGGTCGTGGTGCTTCACAATTTGAGTTACCTGTGCAACTGCAGCTTTGTGCTTTTTCATCAGCTCGTTCATGTCTTCTTGATCCTCCTCCATGCGAGACTGCAGCTCATTTTTCTCTCTCTGCAAACGGCTGACCTGCTCGTCTAACTAAGTGACAAACAGAGAGGGAAACACGCACTGTAGTATAGAATGACAGGATTTATTCATGAGCTATTGAATATGATAAATGGTCATTAGCTGGCTAGGCCGTGGCAGTCCTGAAGTCTCATCTAATGGCAATGAAACACAATCTGGACAGGGTGCTGGTTGGAGGATGACACCAATTGGAGATAATCAATTGGCTCATTTAGGCATGGAAAAGTGCAGTGAGAGCAGTGCTCTGGTGATGTCCTATTTAGAGTTCATTGTACGTGTTCGGGGGGGGGGGGGTCTTTCAATATGTATTCTCTAGTCTCAGACATTTACAAGACCCTCCCTTTCCATAAATGCAGCAATTAAAAAGCAAAACACAGGCACACAGCACTCGGTGTCATCCCAAGAGACAAACATTCTCAGTCTATGAGTCTAAAATGTAGGCAGCTCTCTCTTGAGACAGCTATTAATGAGCAGACTGAGGAAAAAAAAAAAACAAGAAAAAAATTCAACAAAGCCCATTTATCCATTAGAGCAAAATGTCGAAATCAGACATATGCCAAAGGGCATTTATCATTTCAATATCGCAGCATAGTTTGATGCATGCATAACAATGAGAGCCTTGCTACATTTTGAAGAGAGTGAAAATTTGATAGGCAGAGGTCCTCAAGTAATTAAACATCGTCTCTGGTTTTACTTTCTCATTAAAAGAAGAGTATAGAAACATTTATGCAAACAACTTCTATCTTGTCAAAACTGTTAAATGAAAAAAAGGGAAAGTTTATCACATTAAATTCTAATGTGTAAAAATGTATACGTTGTTGATCATGTTCCAGATAAACAAAAGCACAAAACATTACGTGATGGGAACATAAGCAGAACTGATTGGCATTCATGCCTACTCAAGTGAGTAATTGGAACAGTGTTTGTTGAGGCTCCTTCTACATCATAATGTTCCACCCTCAGCAGAAACTGCAAACGGACATGAAAACTCACCGATATCTTGGTTTTGACCACATCCTCCATTTGGATATGCAAGTCCTCTATTTCAATCTCCATGCCCTTTCGAGCTTTCACTGCTGCCGCACAAGTGAACTCTGATTCCTCCAGCTGTGAGACACGAGAGGAAGGAAACGTAAAAAGAGGAAGTGAGGAAACAATGTTAGAGGGCAAAGATCAATAATCAATGACAAGTCAATCTACAGTTTTTGTACTCTGAGAGCAAAGTTTAAACGCTTTTTTTTCTGTTTCAGTAACTAATGTCAAACATTAATTAGCTCATGTATCGTCATCTACTGAGGGAGAAGCTAAATGTTCCTCTGGATGACTCACTTGATTTTTGAGCTGGGTGATCTCCCTTTTGCTGGGGGCGTTACTCTTTAGGTGGTCCAGCATAATCTGTGCATCAGCCAGAAGGACTTTGGTTCTCTTCAAGTCTTTCTTCAACCTCTTCTCCGTCTCCACATCCCTCTGGCTCACCTGAATAACAAAGCACTTCTTTGTAGTCATTACTGCACACATGACCCTCCCTCAAAACTCATGGCATCTCTCAAGACTCAAAAGCATTTATTTCCAATCAAAAGAAGTGGCCCTCACTAAAATCACATACACTTAACTACACTGACAGAGACCAAAGGCGGAGTAAAGGACTTACCTGATCCTGTGCAATCAGCAGTTTGGATTCCAGCTCCCTTCTCTCCCGCAAGACTTTCTGCTTGTCGTCATACTCCTCCTCCAGCTGCACCTCCATCTGTTTCAGCTGCAGGAAAGAATGCCAAGAGACAAAGACCGATCATCAGAGATAAACAGAGACATACATAACACACCATTGACCATCTTGTTAGACATGACTGGTCGCACACATCACAGACAAATGGATCTCCCTGACCAGAGAAGCTTCACAGAAAATACTTTATAAGAGCAATTTCTACTTGTATTCTATTCATTTTGCTATTAATGTGCATCTACTGTGTGGGGTGAATGCAAATCATTTTAGCTAATTCTGCACGTGTTGTTTGACAAAGACGGACAGTCCATCTGAGTATGTATAATCCCTCAAATAAATGAATATGTTTTTTAAGGATACCGTACTTTTGCATAAAACAATCAACATGAACTGAAATAACAATAAGAAATAAAATAACAAGTACAACGAACTTCAATACATTTGTGAAAATAAGTGTGTTTCTCAGTGCTGCCTTGAACACGCCTGATTGATTATTTCAGGAGAGAGAGAGGCTTTGAACAGAAATACATCTTTATTAATATAAAATGGAAGAGTGAAAATGAGCAACGCCTACCTTCTTACTGCACGAACGCCTGATTTCTTCCACCTCCTCATCCTTATTCTCAATCTCTTTAGAGTGGGTCTGCCGCTGCCTCTCCATCTCCATCTCGAGCCGTAGCTTAGCCTGAGTACAACATGAGGACACACATAACAACGCTTGGCATAAATTCACGGGAACTCCATTTGAATGAATTTTTAAGTAAATCTTACTTTTTGTGGAGTTTAAGAAATTAGACAAATTCATTTCAGAAGTTAAAACTCTGCATAGAATAACATAAGCATCTTTAGCATTACAAATAACTCCCCTTTCTGTACCACCCTGTACCTGTTCCAGCATCTGGATGCTTCCAGCCTGTTCGTCAAGCTCCTCCTCTTGATCTTTAACCTTTGCCTCCAGGTCACGAAGCTGCTTCTTCACCTTGGACAGTGAGGCCTCATCCTTGGACTCCTGGGAGGACAGATCCTGCAGCTCTGCCTCGAGCTGCTGCACCTTCACATTTGCAGCATATAATTCTGTGTCCTTGTCCTACAGGCAGAAGAGGAGAAGTGAAAGTGCACATCTGGACCCGGCCAGAAACGGTATGTCAAACAGAGAGCGGAGAGAGTAGAAGCTTACCTGCAGCTGCTGGCGGAGGTTAAATATCTCACCAGTCATTGAGTCTTTCTCTCGAGCCAGTTTCTCCCGCTGGCTTCTTTCTCGCTGTACCTCATCCTGAGACTGGTTCTGCTCCAAGTCAAATCTGGAACATACAGATGGTTACAAACTGAACCACAACTTGGAAAAATAGTGATTATATCAAGAACATACAGACACGTGGTTGTTACTTTTAGTGCAAAGCATTTATCAAAATGATTTTAAACAATGAGCCAACCTATTCGGTCTTTGTGAGGTCACTTACAGAAAAGGGATTTAGAGAAACACGCTCACAGAATCAGCTCTCTATATTCACTTTTGTTTACTCCACAGAACATGCTGTCCTCAGCACTACTTCTGTTTTAGCCTTCACTTTTATCCCCTTCTATTTGCTATCAATTTAGCATTGGCTTTAGATAATCTGTTTTTTTTTTTTTCTTCAAATGTCTAGGGCAGAGACACTTATCGTGAGTGAACTTAACAGCTAAGTGTTTCATGCTGACAGCTCGTCTTAATTCCCTGTTTTTCTCTCTGAAGTGCAGCTGAAAATAATTTCACCCACAGAGCATCTTCAATTAGCCACAGGGGAGAGATCACATTCTGCCACAGCGATAGCTTCTCGAGTGCTTAAAGTCGGAGTCATTTTCTCCACTAATGCAATTCCACAGATTACAGAACATCTCAGTAACTATTCAAATTACAGAAAACTTGAGCATTATGGGCCTGGCTAATCCCAGGAGAACAAAGATGCAAAGTTCTCGGTGTTTATAATTAATAGATGGAAGGGCAGACAGGGATGAGAGAATAAGTTGAAACTGACTTCCTCTGTTTCTTCTCCAGATCGTGGTTGCGGCTCTGCAGGCCCTCCAGATGAAGCTTGGTGTCCTGCAGCTCGGCAGTCATCTTCTGGCACTTCTTCTTCAGCTGCTGAACAGAGCGCTGCACATCCTCATTATCTGTCTGCAAATCAGCCAGCTGCAGCACGCAGACACAGACATACCTTTATTATTCTTTTCAGACAGCTCAATGCATATGATTATTGTTACACGTATTCAGTTTAAATGTTTCGAATCATTAGAATAAACAGTTTTCTGAGTTAAATTCACACGTTTTTTTCCTACTTTTCTCTCAAGTTGCCTTTTGCTCTGCTGCTCCGTCTCTAGCTGGTCATCAAACTCCTGCTGGAGTTTCTTTTTGGTAAAGTCCACTTCCCGAATGGCTCGATTGTATTTTATTCGCCACTCGCCTCCTGAAGAAAAGACATACAAACCACAAAATGTCTTTGTGACATTTGGTTGTCTCCCGCTTTTAATGCAGGCCTAGCGGGGTACACAGAAGTAGCGGCTCAAAAGCTCAGAAATGATGGATGCTGTGGATTATGGAGTGCACTGTCCTGGCTGAGATGGTTATCACACTCAAAGGACCAACATAATATAATCTTTCATGAAATAAAGCTTCTTTCATCAGAACCTGTCCTCATAAGGTCAAAATATTCAAAAGAAAACTACAAAGCAGCCTTTGCGTTTCAACTTTAATTTTGAATAAACCTTCGGTAAAAATTCTGGACACACCACAATAGCAGTTAGGGAAGGACATGTATAAGTGGCGCTTTCCACAGTTCTTAGCCGACCCTAATTTTGGAGCTGTCACAGGCTATCAGAACTAAAACAGCGGCCAGGCAGACATTCAGGTTCAGGTTCATTTCCAAGCCTTATCATTTTAGAGCCTGTCCATTTCTCCTTCACATACCAACACTGGCTCCTCCATCAGTGCTGCTCATTAGCATATATATAGCATAATGACAACTTGCAGGGCCACCAGCTCTGATCCCAACGATTACTTTCTCATTCATCTAAGAATTCTGATATGCTCTGTAATGGCTTGTCTACTGAGGTGGGTTGAAGGGGGCGGAATTGGAGGGGGAGCGGGAGCCTCATGGACAATATGCTCTCAGCAGGCGCTCTATTTTCCAGCAGGGGGAAACCAATCAGCAGCAGGCATTAGTTGTGTGCCTGGGAGCGAACATCTTAATCCCCTAGCGGTAAATCCAAAACTTGGAAAATATACTTAACAGCATTATGCAAGATGTGACCAAGTCTCATTGCCATGTCTCCTGCTGAAACAGTTGAACAAAGCCACTCATTCCTGCAGCTACAATTAGTGTAAGGGAGATTTTCAAACTGCGCAAATAATGCTGCTATGAGCAGTTCGGAAAATTATGCTTCCGACCTGAGCTGACATGCCCATTAGGGAGGCTCAGTCAAGCTGCTGGTGGTGTCAAAAGGCACAATTAATTAGGGGATTTAAAACAAATGTTTAAAAGCACTAGCTGTGTTACCAAAGAGTGCCCTCAATGCCAGAGAAATCCTCAGAATTATCTGCTACCGTAGTTTGGCTTTGAGTCCATTAACAGTTTCTTGCTCAACTAACCAGAATCATCATCGTCGTCGAACTCTCCATTGAGCTCTGATGTTTTCATGAGCCGTGCTTCCATCACCTCCATTTCCTGGGCTTCCAACTGTTTCTTCATGGCATCAGACTTAGCCTGGAAGGTGCAAATACGGCCAATAAACAAAAGATCACTTAAGTCACAGCAAACTGATATTTTTCAAATTCTGTGGAGTGGGTTTTTGATGTTCTTGTGTATAAGTGCCTGTAGCTCTTTCATGTCCCTCTCCAGCCGGAGTCTCTCTGAAGTCTCAGTCTCCAGCAACTGGGTAGCTGACTCGCAGGAGCTCCTCTCATCAGCAAGCTCTGCCAGCAGGTCTGCGATCTGAACACATACAAACGGTCGCAGTCAGGGAGTGAGGCAAAGCTACAAATCACTCGCCATAGTTCTTGTGCAAGTCAGTGATCAAATCTTTAACTCAAATGAAAGAGAGTCGCTCCACCACCAATCTCCAAGAATGCAATGACACAGACAAAGGGACCCACCCTGCTCTCCAATCGATCCGTGTTCAGCCTCAGCTCATTTCGCTCTTTCTCCACTCTTTCGAACTTCAATTTCTGTTGCTGTATCTCCTCCTGGAGTAATATATTTTATATGTCATGTTACAGGTGAAACAGTGAAATATTGAGTATTGTAAGAAATGCTGAGCATTGATGATAAGAAGCACCAAACTGCATGGACTGCTAATTCATTTTGAAAGTGATGGAAGGTGAGGTGGATCAGATAAAGAGGTCTGCTCACGTCTTTGCTTTGCATCTGTTCCTCTGTGAGCTGGACCTTAATGAGGGGCTGGACCGTAGTGAAGAGCTTCCACCATGGCCAGTGCTTCACACCACGATTCTTTGTGATGTTTTTCTGGATGCACCGGATTGCGAGATCCTGAATCTAAACACACAAAGATGGGCAGTCGCCACAGAGAAAAGCTTACTTCCTTGTTGGAGTCTGCAGCAGTCCAAGTTCTTAATATTCACTGCACAATGTTAAACAAATTAAATGGAAATAAAAGTTTGAGAGTAATACTCAGGTATCACATGGTAGCAGGGTTTCAGGAAAAAAAAAAAAAAAAAAAAAAAAAAAAAAACACCTAAAAATCAAATCTCAAATACTGAAATAGATGCTGTAAAACACCCTTCTACTGTTTATATGTCATCCTCACTACTATTGAATTAAATTTAAAAAGCAATACATAGTTCATTCTTGAGCTTTGTTGCCCGTTTATGGGCAACAGATATCCCAGGACCTGCCAACCTCCTCTTGAGAGTTTCAACAGCGTGTGTTCCAAGGCTGGAAGCTAATTTTTGATTAATTAAATCAAACATGTTGGCAGCTAATTCCAAGTATTACACGATTTCCATGCTGCTTATGCATGAGGCTCTCTAGCAGCTGAAGATTATGGGCAAACCCAATTAGAGCAACACAATTCTCAGCATCAGGTACATTTTGCCCTGAAGGTACTCTCTATAACCAATTAGGATTTGTCACACAGTGAAAGCCATAACGTGCAACAAAATGCAGCAATTCTCTGACAGAAGATTTAAACAGGTCTCACTTGTCATATTTAGTCTAAAAAGAATAGGAAACAAATAAAAGATTATGCTACATGAGCACCGTGGATAAATATTATGGTATTATTATGACGATGTGATAGCTGTACAACAGTGTGATGTGAATTAAAACTGTCAACCAAGATGAAGAAACAAAAACCACATTTTCCACTCTGTCGGAGTATTTGACACGTGTTTTTAGCCCATGTGTATACACTCCAGAGAGTATACATGAAAGACATATGAGTGCTCCAGTATACGATTGCAACAGCCTCTGATGTCACTTTGATCCCCCTTCTGAAGCTAAGACTTGATGCTTAGTTTCTGTGAAATTCTTCATCATAAAATAATGCCTTGTAAAGGACAGTGATGGTTACAGTGTGGACTCGACATAAACACAACGGTTTGTCTTGCCTGGATCATTTCATAGTTACTAGGCATTTTATTTGCGACATAACAAGAGCTATACTATTCACTCTCAGCATTAGCAATGGATTAAGACTACAGAAGGTGGACAGTATAGAAAGAAATGTATCTCATCCCAATGAAGAGCATAAGCATGCATATAAAATGGGATATGCCTTTTTTTTTTTGCTATTTCTGCAGATTTTCCTATGCCAACAGATACATGCTATTCTGTTTCAATACAAAAAAAAGGGAAAAAGACACTTTCAGAGGATACCTGAAGGACAAAACTCCAAATACAGCAAGTGCCCACTGAGACAAAATAACAGACTTTAAAAATGTCAGACTGTCCCCTTGAGGAGACAGCTGGAAGGGAAAAATAAAAAAACAAGAAAAACTGTGGTTTTGTCATTTAATGTCACATGGGCTTGGCACAGCTTCACAAGGTTAACATGCCAGGGAATATAAATCAAAGGAAATTGTGACTTCCTGTCACATCCATATACATCAAACAGCAAGTGTCTGAGAAGCTTTACTGGTACTCTTTGTTAACGGTTCCAGAGGCAACTTAGCAGCTATTGTGCCAGACTGCATAGTTCGAATGGTGCAAGAGACAATGCAGCTGTATCAGTTTCCACAGAGTAATATCAGGGTAACAGCAAAGGCGCCAATGGATGTTATTATACAGTGATTATTCAAAGATTCAACAGCTTCATACTTAATAAATATTCAACATGCAGAAAAGGAGAGATGGAAATCAGTCAATAAGCCACCACAGCCATTTATCTGCTCCCCCAACTCTGGTGGTGACTAACTGAATCAACAATATAAACAGAAGGAGAATCAATGGGAAAAAGTGCCCTTCAAAAAATTGTTGCAAGGTGAGATTGAATTTATCATATATGCATCAGCTCAACAGGAATACATTTAGTATATTGTAGCTCCTAGAGAAATATATAACAAAAGGGTTTGCAGAAGGAAGCAAACCAGTTTTAATCTGGAATTTTCTACAGCCCACATTTCATTCCCATAAACTGCAGACACAAACCGTTTAGCTAATAATGGTAGAAGCTTTATGTACAGGATATGGAAAATCTGTGCTTTACTGGTGCGTGCAAAGAAACGGCACATTAAGCTGCATGTGTGCTTAAGTGGAAGACATAATTTAGTTGTTCTTATACTATCATAATGAGTCAATTAACTGGAATACCTGATTTCTACTCCATTTGGTGTTTCAGCAGAACCTGAGCTGAAGCAAAACAGTAACATGTTTGAAAATTTAGATTCAGGCAGCCAGGATTTCACATGTAACAAAACTATGAAACCAATCCTGTGAACTTAACGGGCAGGGCTTATTAGAGTTGGTAAATTACACAGCAGCTACTGAATATCACACTAGCCTAACAAATGTCATGACAATAAGACAAAAGACAGTTTAAATGCCAAAAATTGCTGGAGGCACACAAACAGTGTGTGTGACAGTGAAGTTCACGCATTAATATGGGGTTTTAACAGGAGCTCATGTTGTGCATTTGCCCTCAGCTGTCATTCCTTCAAAATTCATTAAACATATCTAGCTTTGGCGTTACTATTAAAAAGTATTGATTACTGCAACCACAGTGGCAACATCGGTCAGGACCAAACAGTAGATCACAATCTGTACTTATCGACCACTCCGACAGGTGAGCCGTCACCCACAAAGTGACATTTTAACAGCTACATTTTTTATTACACAGCAGATGTCCTCGGGTTGGGACACGTGTGTTTACTGGGTCAGAAATAGTTTTCTTGCCAAGTACACCGACTTCTCATTCCTGCTTCAATTCAAAGAAAGCATTTGCAGTGATGATCATCATGTCATTACTGCATACTTATGCGTTTCCCATAACTGCATACCCAGACCCATCTAGGTATAAAGAAACTAACAATATGCTGCTATTCTTGATCTGCTTCTATCTTATCTGCAGCTTTCAGAAAAGCATGATCAAATATTGTCTTCGCTTTCGAGACTTATTCCTTCTGTCTGCCTCAAAAGGCTGCTGTGAATTGGGAAGCAGGTGCTTAAATAAGCTGCTTTCTCAACTTGGAATCAGCAGCAAAATGACATGAATCTTATAGAGGTAGTCTCACTGGATGAATTCAAGGAATTCTGTTTAAGAGATTGCTGCAAATGTATGACTATTGTTGTGCCCGTTGCGGACCCTCTTTGAACCTGCCGACTGTGACATCTAAATATTCTGAGGTTTTAATATCTTTAGATTTGATGTTTACTACATTTTCATCTTTCATTCTCTATTTTTTGGACATGCATTCACTTATCTTACGTCATCAAATATGATGTAAACAATTTGGTACAACAAGGACAGCAGATTTGAGCTGGGGTAAAATCATATATTCAATTATAACAAACTATAAAACAACACATTGATACATGCTATGCTATATATCAGTATAGTTTCAATATATATTATAGTGCACTACGATCGGCCACTACATTAAAACCAGATCCCTGTGAAGATCTCCCTCATACTCCACAAGACTTCTGAAGGTGTCCTGTGGCATCAGGCACCAAGGAAATACATCCTCTAACCTCTAAGTCCTGCCATATGTAAGGTGGGGCATCCACCGATCAGACTTGTTTTTCCACAGATGCTCATTCTGATTGAAATTTTGAGGCCAAGTCGAGCAGTTTAATACTAGGTGTTGTTCCTAAAGAGGCATTAACCTGCCGAAAAAGCCACCGCCTTTGGAAAGTTGCAAGCTGTCTGTTACAATGTCTATGTGGGTGAAATGTGTCAAAATAACCTCACAAGAAATGTGGGATCCATCTATCAGAATCATCTTTCTAAAGCCTGATTATCACAAATTTAACCTCATATAACTGATTGCTACATGTTGTGCACCTACCCACTGGTGAATCATTTTTCCATAATCTAAAACTTTACACTCACACTACCATACTTGCTCACTCAGGAATACTCAGAATCAGTCAGATGCCATATCTTTTACCTCCCTATTGGCAAGGAGACTCTAGTCCTCCTCCTGTGGAAATCAACTGAGGTTCTGTCCAGCACTCAATGTTCATTCTATAGCTACAGAAGGGTAATTACTCAATAAGAAGTAACTTTGGAAAGCTTCTTGAAAAAAACAACATGTTTTCCAGACATTTCTAACTCTTTCATTTGATCAGGATGTCTCCATCTTTTCATTCATTTCTTACTCTTACATAATTTGATGATGTTTTATTGCTGATTTTAGTTATCATTTAGTATTGATTTATATATGATTTAGAGAGAGTTTTTCGTATTATTTTCGTAGCCTATATATCCTGTGCAGCACATGGTCAACAGAGCGTTTTAAATATGCTATGGAAAAAAAATAACAGCCCATCTCCTATATTTATCGACAGTTTCTTCTCGATCATAGTGTTTGATTATAATAATCAGATTGCGATTATTCATGTTTTACTCTCCTTTGTGCCATTTTTTTTTTTCAAAAAGCATATTAAAAACAGGAAATTTGTGATCCAACGTTATGTTTGAGAAGCTCTGGCTACGTTTGATGAAGTTGATGTAACAGGTAGCTATGGTAACATCTTGTCACACCCATGGACTCACGTTTTTAGTTTCATGTTTTAGGTTATGTTTTTGTGTCAGTCCATGTTTAGTTTTTAGTCATGTTTTAAGCTGGGCATACACTGTGCGATTTTTTCAATCGCGTGATTCAGCTGCTGCTCATACTGTACGAGTGAATCGCAAGGGTTAAAACGTCACAGCTCACGATTCCTGTTCTCACACTGTACGACCCGATGGTCTGATACGATCTGACTGCTCACACTGCACGACACGTCGGACTCGGTCGCCGGTCGCTGCCATGCTGTTCTGTTGTCTTTTTCTTCTTCTGTTGACAATTTTCTCTTCCGTGCCTATGTTTGCGCATGCGTAGTGTGACAGGATGAGGTCAATCGGCTCGTCCAGCTGCTTCAAATGTGCGAGAGCCTCACGAGGAGCGACCAGGATTTCAAACAAGTTTGATTTTCATCCGATCGATCGGGAGGTGGTCGGGAGGGCTTAATCGTTGTCGTTACCCCATGTATACTACACGATGCGAGACGCACGATTGAGCCAAAACTCGGACCGATCTCCAAAATAGTCGCACGAGTGAAAATCTTGTCGAATTCGGGCCAGAAATCGCACAGTGTATGCCCAGCTTTAGTTTCCTTGCACTCTGTTTATTAGTTCACTCACTTCACCTGTGTTTTTAAATTAAATTGTTAAATTGTTATGACACAGAAAGAGAATTGACAATAAGACTTTGATCAAAGGGAAATGTCCGATTATTCAAGCAGGCTGTTGGGAAATACTTTATGCAAGAATAGCAACAGAAAAGTTGACACGATATCCACTTATACACTGTTTTATGTCATGGTTTTGACAACATCTGACATCTTATGGGCCCATTTGACGAGTTGGAAAACATGCACATGTGTAGTTTTGTGTTGTTTATATTTTGTTTGGTCTGTGCTTCAATTATTTATCTATCTATTTTTTTGTTAAATTTAATGAAAATATAAATCAAAAGCTTGTGTGTGTGTGTGTGTGGGGGGGGCTCTGCGTCCACTTAAGATTATTCAAGATCCTTTCACTGAACTGAGCAGAACAGATTAATTTTTGAGAAACTAGCCAAAGTGTGTGCACCAACGTGTACGCGGTTCATAAAAGCCCTGACTCGATAGAATCTGCAGCAGATGTCATCACAATCGTAACTGCATTTAACATGTTACCTTGACAACCTAAAATGAGTTACAGATCAATAAAACCGAGATAAACTAAAGTCTAATCTTTCTATTACAGATACATTAGCAGGAGATAGGGGGCAAAGGGAAAATTTGTTTCTTTGCTAATGGATTTTGTAATTGCCCCGTTGCTTGGCAATTTTGAACGGTTCCTTGCTGCTGATTTTCTTCATGTTTCAGGAGATTGTGGAACATTAGTCGCCTGCTGCACTAAGTGAATAATGACCTCTGAACTGAAAGAAAATTTTTTTTTAAAAGGAAACTAAAGTCCTACACAAAAAACACATTTAACAGAAGAAAGCAGGAAGCCAACTAATATTTCTAACATAGGGGATTTATATTATATTAAATATGACCATTTAATAGTTTTACTACCATCATATACATGTAAACAAGATATTTACTCCCTTTCAGCTTGTCAAAGTGGACAGAGAACAGTAACATTGATTCTGTTTCTGCTGGTTCATCACAAGTCAGCTGAAGCAGCACATTCTCTTAAATAGTAATCACAGGGATGGAAAAGTGCAGGGCTCCATACATCACAGGAGGGCATGTATGAGGTCCAGAGAAATGGAGCCTTGCATGCTGGCAGAGTAATGGAAGAGGGGTGGAGCAGGTGGATGTGAGAGTCAGCAGCATGTTTGATAAGGCTGCATTCTTGGGCCGTGTGCTAATACACTGCTTTGGAAATGGATATGCCTCTAGGTTGGGGAAGCTGATTTAATGGATCAAAGAGATGCAGGGGGTACAGGCAATTGATGCAGTGTACTTATTTGTAATTAGTTGAAGATTTGAGGGATAGGCCAGTTAGATCTATCCCAAGAGCAGAACAAACAGGACATGGACAATGATTATTTGTTCACTTTTACACATATCATTTATTACTTGCTTCTTAAAGGTGATAGAGAATGGTTGAATGGGGCATTAATCCTTGTTCTGTGATGTGATATGTAGCCCAAAAAAAAATTGGTTGGGTCTGTAATGGCTCAGAACCTCCCTAAAAGGCTCTCTGAAACAGCTGTTACTATGCTGGGTTTAGAATGCGTCTTTTTCCCTTATTGGCGTCGTTTCAGAGCTTATCTGGCAACCTCATTATGAAATGCAGGTAGGTGTTGGCGCTATTCGGTTGCCGATGCTTGATTGGCTGCCCTTGCTCTCACTCAAAACAGAGCTATAGAGTAATACACTGACTGAAAAGAAAGCTCATCAGAATCAGAATTCGTTTTATTGCCAGTGTTAGTGAACAGTGTTCACTAACTAGGAATTTGCTGCGGTGTAAGGTGCAAACATGTAACATAGGATATAATAATAAAAAATAAAGAATAAAAATATATGAATATAAAATGTACAAGGTGTGTACAACAATACACAGTATCCAACAACAGTGCAGCTTCATTAGTGCAATTTTAATGATGGTAAAGTGACTGGGGCAGGTTATGAGGTGATTATGAAGTGTTCATAAGTCCGACTGCAAGGGGGAAAAAACTGTTTTTGTGACGGGAGGTTCTGGTCCGAATGGACCGAAGCCTCCTCCCCGAGGGGAGTGGTGCAAATAGAGAAGGGTCAGCTGTGATCCGACCTGCTCGCCCCATAGTCCTGGAGACGTGCAGCCGATCACCTTCTCAGCGGAGCGCACAGCTCGCTGCAGTCTGTCTGGCCCTGTCGGAACTGACCCTCTACTGAGCAAAATTCCGACTGAAGCCTGCTCGGAATCGTGCAAGCTTTGTGAAACTGTACTCCGTGAAATGCGCACAGCAAAGGAAAAGTCGGCGGTTATATGTACTGGGGATGCTGTTAAAAATAAATAAAAGCCATTGATCGCGAACATTGCTTTCCGGGATCGTAGTCCGCTTTCACAGCCTTGGAAGGCACACCAGTTCCTGTTTCTTGCCGAAGGGGCGTGTCTGAAACGGGGTGGCTGTGGATTTGGGTGTGGGGGGGCGATTGCTGAAAAAGTGACATCACTTTTTCACAAAAACGCATTGGCACTTTTTCTGGGGGATATTTAAAAAAGGGGAGTACTTGAAACAGAGGTTCTGACTCTTGCTGGCACTTCGTGTGTACTCCCCACAGCGGGGAGACTCAGAACTAACACCAAAAACGTGAAAAAGACGATTTTGATTCTCTATCCCCTTTAAGTGACTTTAGTGGATTCATTTTAGATTGTCTCGTTCTAATGACTATACAGATTAAATTGTGACATCTAAATATAATATATGAATTATCTGTGTTTGCAGCTGAGATTTGGTAAGACTAAGCCATTTGTGTCACAAAGATGTGTTAAATACCTTTCTCTTCTTGAAGGCTTGCCGTGCAAGGTAACCTCTACAGGCAGCCTGGAACAGGGTTAGATTACGCTTGGTCTGCTCATCCCTCTGTTCCTCCAGCTTAGCCAGAGTCCCAGCTCTGAAGAACAACTGGAGCAAGAAAAATGGTATACAAATACATATCAGCATAAGGAAATAATATGACGGACCATTTAATGCTTGCTTTGGCCTAGAAGAAATTAGATCCAGGACTCAGCTTTAATGTGCAGCACAGCAGTACATTTAAAACAGAAGTGAGTTAATAGGTAAATAAATGTACTGAAGCAAAAAAAAAAAAAATCAATAAGAAACAGTGTAATCCACAGACAAGAGAGCTTTATCTAAGTGATAAAGCTGAGATTATGGTATTATCTCGTACTATCTGCCTTGTCTGTTTATAATCTGGGCCAAAGGTAAAATACTGGTAAACAGCCCAATGAAACAAATCTCAACACAGTTGGTCTATTCCTAAAAGGGATTAGGTACTTCAGATACATTCCAAATGTGATGGCAACAAGCTACAAAAATGACCACCCAAATTCCCTCTACGCTAGTCCCAGTGTTTTATAAATAACAAATCTATATGCGATCTATTAACAGAGCAGCAGCTAAATACAACTGAGCATCTTCAGTTGTGGCTATCTCTACAGGTAGATTTTATCCTTTGCGATGCTTTCAATCCACTGCTGGAAGGTTATTTGAGGCTGGATGTAATTGGCATGTAAGTGAGACAGGTTGCTATGACGCCAGTGGAATGCTTTGTGAACGGCCAACTGTGCTTGTCTACTTCTGAGCACATTTCACACTCTAAAGAGTGGCACCACATGAGGCTGCCTCCAAACCATTCTTGCATCATGTGTTTTAAAAGGTTCTTGAACAAGGCACATTTCTGGGAGCATAAGATCTACTGTTTGGTTGTTTGTTATTGTTTGCTCTGATTTCAGTTTTAGCTGATGGCCACTCTCCAGATAACATGATTGGACCAGATCCAAGCAGTGCTTACCACGACTACCATACTACAATCATGGGGGGAAACAAAGGCGGCATCCGTACTGAGAATTTGCTCTAGAGACCCAAAATGAAAGAGGGAATTATTGTCTCACTGTCTGCCAGGGTAAAAGACATACCTATCAGTTAGCCACTGACTACAAGACTAATCGAAGGGACAAGGTTTGGCAACTCTCCAAAACAGGATCGCAAACTAACCTCAAAGAGGGTCAGGTGTAATGAAAAACACACTTCCCCAGACAGCAAGTGTCATTCAAAAAGAAGGTGTACTGCAGCTCTGTTGTTAGCGTTTAAAGAGGATAGAAACTGGCAGTGATTCAAAGCAAAGGTTCATTCAGTATCACCAAAGCTATTCATTTCTGTAAGATGCGCTGGCATTACTCACCCTACTCAGACCCATATGGAAGCTGCTCGTCTCCAAGTCCAAGGACTCCAGTAGCTCCTCCACAGCCTGGGTGAAAAAGCACATGCACATGCACATGTACACACACACACGCACGCACACACACACACACACACACACACACACACACAGTCTTTAAACAGCTGGATCCAGCGTGAATGTTTAGAAACATAGCAACAGTTCAGTAGTCCACAGTTCCCCAAAGTTGTTAAATTAGTAGTACAATGCTGTTTTCATTCTTCCTTCACCCCTATTTTCACATAATTTCTTTTCTTTTTTTTTCAAATGAAGTCAGTAAGCGCAGTAAAAAAAAAAGTCAAAACACCCACAAACCAATTACAATTTGTCCCCAGAATCCACCTGCTCCTGGCTCATTCATCATGACTCACTGGGTTTGTTAGCTCTTATTGCAGCTCTGAGAACAAACATCCAATGTAGCAGTGCACCATCAGCCAGCTGGGAAACTCACTTCTGCCTGTCTGTCTACCAGCCCAACCATACTGTAGTTTTATTGTTGCCACAGCCTTTTCGCTCTACTTGAGCCTTTAGCCTTAAAGACTACATCTAGATTACACCAGTAGAGGTTTGCCATGAATACTGAGGGGCTTTTGTTTGTCAGTGTTTCCACAGATACTCAGCCCCAATACACAGAGACAGAGGAAAAGAGCCACACTCTCCCTTAACCCCATTCTTTTGCACTCTCTCAACTCTCTTTGGAAACCCACTTTCTTATTTTTCTCCTCTGCACTTTAACTAGGGACTCTTTTACAGAGGATCAATAAGCAGAACACCCTCATTCATAGTTAAATACCTAAGAATGAAACGCTAACCATTGTGTTTAAAACAAGAGCAACACAAAAAAAAAAAACTGCATGTCAAAGTAACAGGACCTTGATATTTATTTATCCAAGCTGTGATTGCTAAAGATCATATGCAAGTCCAGTTAAAAGTGAATGTCTTGCTTTTATTGCAGTAAAACACTTAAACCACAATTGTGATCCCTCTCTTTCAGGAGCATGACAGCGTCTAAGTTAAGTTGATTAGGTCATTACTATAGCTCTGATGAATGTCTATTTCTCTGTCCGGTGGCTGCTGACAAACCAGGGCCAGATGTAATGAAGTTGCCTCTTCACAACATCAATCTTCCCTGCGCTTGGCACCTGCTGGAGCTGTACATTTTACCCGCTTTCTTGCTGATTGACTCACTCTCTTCTCATCCTTTACAATGTAATTCCTCCCATGCTTCTTGGTGAGGTGCGGAGCAAGCACATCGAAGCGCCGTCGAAACTCGGAGAACACCATGTGATCAGGGTAACCTGCAGAAAAGTCAATATTGAATAACATTGTTTTTCTGAAAATATATGTGTGAGAGCATTCATCAATTTAAGGTGACCTCCTTGCAGAAAAAACTCAATCTAGATAGATTTTCCCTCCAAAACATTCGGGTAAGGAAGTCCAAAGCGATTGTGATTTTTAGTGATAAGATTTAAACAGCTGCATCACCTTGCCTGTAGATCCTCAGAGCATCAAGAAGCTTGGATCCACGTATCTGAGCACGGAGCAAGGCTACATCTAGCTGCATTAAACTAGAATCTCCAGTCTCCCCTTGAGCCTCACTTTCCCCTCCTTTGAACAGGGATCCACTCAGAGCCTTCAGGGCATCCGCCTTGGGCAATATGCAGTGAACAAAGTGAATCCTTGACCTCCGTACCACGTCAAGAAGAGCATCCTGGAAAAGATAGGGCAGGGTCAGGGACTCTGATAAGAGTGGTTCAGCAGTACATGACGTATCTTCCAGTAATGCATCTACGAGCAAAAAAAAAAATCCTGACATCTTTTACATGTAGGGAGTACTTCTGGTTTTTAAAAATAATCCTTAGCAAAAGTGTCAAATCCAGCCTTTGTTTTCCAGGGATATCGTGTCAGGCTTTATATGTCTCACTACGGCGTTAAAAAAAAATAGATGGCAAACACACATTTCCATGCATGTGATGTACTCTACAATGTAAATCACATTAAGCTTAAACAGTGTCAGAATTCTGGCTTTAAATTTTTCAGTTATTGAGAAATATGCACATTTTCAAATAAAATCAATAAAAAGACTCGCTTTTGGGGTTAGAAGTGTTGAGCATTAAAGCAGTAGCAGAGCTGGATTCTGTAACAAGAAGTTTCATATCATTTTCTCCGACTGGAGCCCAACGACTGGCCTTCATCTGCACACTTTTCTTTTGATCTGCATGAAGCAATCTGTGAATGCTGTGAGACCCAAAGTAGATTCCAAAACGCATTCACAGCTTCTCACATTAACAACCCTAACCTAGCTCACTTCAAATGTTTCAAAACTTGAAATTAATATTAGGGAAAACAGATGATGTCAGGCTGATTTGTTCTCTCCTCTCACCACTTGAAGCTTTATCTGGATGCACAAGGACTTCTTCTTGATAGCAGCTACCCCTGTGGTGAAGGTCTTCCGCATGCTGGAAGCCCTTCGCAGAGACAACTGGGAAACACCCTCAAGACCAGCGATGGAACCGGACAGCACAGTAGCTCCACCTGATCGGCTCATGAACAATGACCTGATGTTCTTCCTGCAGAAGACGCAATGCCTCAGCAAGATTCTTGGTAACTTTGTGTAAAATTAGTGCTCCATTTCTACTGAACAACACCAACAGCTAGCTATTTATTAATGAAGCAAATCTAAAGAGATCTTTAGAATGATTTATAGTGAATGAACTAGGCCTCATAGTGTCGCCAGACACTAGCAGTATAGTTTGAGTGGTTGTAATTCAATGGTAGAAGAAGTTGTCCTACTTTGACATATGGGATCTGATCAAATAGTCTTTTTTTGTTCAGGAAGATACTGAGTGAAATAGCCTGGAACTATCTAAGCGGTTGCGATGATGAGAGTTGCTTGAATTCTCTAAATACTAAGAAAAGAAGCTTAAACCCATCTTTAATTATCTCTTTTAGCAAAGTAAATACTGGATCATCCTTTATGAAAGAATTCTGTTACACAATTTCTTGCAACCGCAACTTTAAAAGCAACACTTGATTACATTTATCCAGTCGCACTTACTTAAATTTCAGTGGATAAATATGAGGAAAGGAGGGTGGGTATAAGCAGCCTGTGAGACTAGATTTTACATCTGTCCTCTTTTTTCCATTTTTAACTACCAACCTTGATAAGAAAGTAGTATTTATATGCCATAGCAATGTGATAAGAGTGGATTAGACAAAGTATCTAAAGCATTTCCTGTCAAATATTTATTTAAATATCCATAGCTTCAGTACTGCTGACCCAAATCACAGCTTAGTGCAAGTGTGGTTTGTTTGCAAATGCAGCACAGCTGTATTTTCTTAAATCCCTCCCTCTGTCCGACAAAAGTCAAGGAAAAATACTTAGAAGAATATGTTGGGCTATAATGTTTTTTCTCTAGTATTTGACCATACCCGAATACTGCGGTGGACATCCAAAATAGGGTAAATGGAGATATATCTTCATCAGGAATTACTTTTACCTCAGAATATCTGGGATATTCCATCACATCTGAGAAAACGCTGATCAGTCAGGTCAGTTTGGGTTTTCATTAGACTAATTATACGCTCCACCTGCATGTGTGACACCTACTTTTGGGAGTCCTGCAAGAGGCTCAAAGCATTGGCTGAAGCAGGATTTTGCTTGGCAAAGTTCAGCCACCCACGGGCATCATACTCCACCCAGTCAGTCCCATGACTATGGCCCAGCAGAAAGTGATGTTCCTTCTCACTTCTCAAAAGAAATGTGTGACCTGGTGGGAAGATAGTGTTTGTGGTTACTTCTCCAGATTCACTGTTCAAGGAAGATGAACAGGAAGAGTTTAGAAAGACATTTATACTGTCTGCATGAAGAGTTTATCAAAACAAGCACATTTATCACTTCTTGATCACTCTGGTAAGTGCCATCTGTCACAAACCTACTTAGACATTACTGATATAGAGATAATCCCAGACTGTCTAGTCCTTGTTCATTCAATTTGGAAGAGGAATAGCTCGGGCAACGATCCATTTTACAAGGCTTTTGGTGTGGCTTGCCAATAACAGAATTTCCTGTTCCATCCACAGGCCATTGTGTAAAAAAAAAATAAATAAAATATAAATATATATATATATATATATATATATATATATATATATATATAAATATATATAAAAAAGTAATTCAAAGAAAATACACATTGCCATCAGATAATAGCCAATGGGTTTTTTTTCTAAGTTCTATCATTTATTTTGTTTTTTTAAAAGCTTGTACTTTGGAATGGGATTTCTGCAAATTACATTATAATTGCAATACTGATAAAACTATTACTTAGATGACATATTATAGCAAAAGCTGATGAAGACTAATTATCAAAACACATCGCGTTTTTGCCACTGCAAAAATCAAAGCTGGCTTCATCACAGTTACAGATAAAAATTAAAATTTTTGCATCGAAAATCCACGTTAGGATTTTCAGATTTTAAATTAAGGAATCTTCTGTCTATTTATCGCAAAGCTTACGTATAAACTTGAATGCGAGTGTGTCTGGTCAGTCGTCACCTTTACTCTCGCCCTCAGCTGGTCCATAGTAGCTAAAGAGACGCCCCAACAGCGTTTCCTCTGATCCCCCGGGCTGCAGAGCCTCCTCCTCCATCAGCCACAACAGGCCCCGTGCCTCATCTGTTCGAACTGTGCGCACCTGTTTAAGAAATGATTATATACACACATGTTTAGGATTTATAATAAAGTCCAACTGTGGACTGAGAACATTCAGTTGTATCATCAATCCTCTTTTCAATTTTACCTGTTTGACCCCTGTTACGAAGTGTCTGTCTCTACTAAAAAGATGCAGGCTTATCACATGAGAAATAGACCACCTTGCCACAAGGACATTACCCTTGTTTAATGGGAATACATTCATGAATCAAGGGTATACTTATTTAGTCTTTATTATTTATCCACTCCCTGGGTACATAAAAAAGAAGTGATGAAAATCATCCCTCAATTGCTGGTTGCTTGCCTCTGCAGTCAGGCTCTTGAATGGGAGCATAAATAGTTTGCTGTATGTTTTTTTCCGGTCTGAGCCGTTGTGAAAGGCCTGATAATATTATTAGCAATGAAAATTAAAGTTTCAAAAGCATTTATGGTCCCTGCATCCTTCAGCCACTGCTGCAATAATGGCATCATCAATTCATTTTTCCCTTCTAATAAAAGCGGCAACAGAAAGTAGTTAATAAACACACAGAGTAGGGGATTAAAAAGTAATACAATTAGTGATAGAATTAGTATCAACACAGAGAAGGAAATTAAATCCACTCCAGCACCAATGAGCATGGAATAAGTGCATGACAGAGGCTGTTCTTATCTTCCTGTAAGATAATACGCAAGTACATGTAACTTCATCAGGGGAGTCTGGTCACATAATAGCATCTTTTATCGTTTGTATTTTCAGAACCAAACAGCATTACAGTTACAGATTTGAGTGGTATACTTTTTTCCAAAGACAATAAAGACAAGCTAATCATTTTTCTTCTCTTTTTTTTTTTTAAATTAAAAGTAGCCGAGTTGGGTAACATGGTTAATACCTGAAACCAGCCTGGCTTGGAAACCAAAAACTCTTTTAGTATCTATCAGGAAGTTACACTGGAGACATCCTTATCAGCAGGGCACACAACACTGACTGCAAATACAACACGGGGTATCAGTTTGGAAGAGACATATGATAACTACGAGGCTTGCAATGAATTCAACATTGAGGCTGTTTGTGATAAAGGACATCTGAACTATGACAGAAAAAAAAAATGCACATGTGGGTGAGAAAAATCTTTGATCAAAATGTCTTTTCAGTCGAAGCAACAACTCTTTAGAGAAGACTTTCGAAATAACTCAGGATTTTTTGTATGTTTGTGGGGTGTACAGCAACTCACAGCATCTGATGACATTCCCCTCATAGGAGGGACCCTTTAGAAAGCAACACGCTCAAAGCAAACACATTGGAATTATAGCTACGTGATCTATGATTCTTTAAACCCTGCCATTTCTGTTTCCATGGTGCAGATCAAAGTCCGCAAAGGCCAGTTATTGATTTTCCTTCTTGAAGTCAATTCTCTAACCTTTCTTTTCTGCCTTCTATCCTCTTTTTCTAGCCTCTGCAGAGCCAGTCCTGTATAACATTAAGACAGCTTATATTTCTTTAACAATAATCATTCCTGAATTATGAAAGTCAGCTGGTGATCATCATGTTAAAATGGGCAACAAGGGACGGGTTAGATTCGTATAAGCATTCAGAGGCAAGTTATAAGCATCACTTCCAGAGCTTTGCACGAAGGAAAAAACAGGAAACTATGCAAATTGTACCTGAAGTGTGAAGACCACCATGTGGAAAACGGATATTAAAAAAATTAAGATTGTAAAAAAAAAAAAAAAACTCACCAATGCCTGGCTTGAGGTTTGGTCTACCACTGCCACTGAAAGAGACATGCTGGGCTCCATGTCATCGAAGGAAAGCTCAATGTTCTCCTGGAGGAAGAGAGAAAAGCAGGTTCATGGTAATTAATATTGTGTTGTGATGTTACATTTGCAAGAATGAAAATAAGAGAAACTTATTTTTAAAAAATCTGCCTCAATCAAGTTTGGAGCAGAGTTTTTAAGTCATTTTAATGCAAGTGAGGCAGTTAAAGCTCTCCTTTGGGCAGAGATGAATGTTTAATCAAGAAGAAACTGATATCCATGAAAAGACAAAGTAGGAAACGGTTCTTCTTGGCTGTGCATGGTACGGAATGGGAAGATGTAGAAGTGTGAGCTGAAACTGTTGCTACATTAGCCTTCTGAGACACAGCCTTTATTTGACCCTGTCAAAAATCAACACAAGAGCTTAGAAATCCATAACAATGAGTTGAAAAAAAGCAACCCATTTCACTGCTCACTTTTACAGTACAGTTAGTCTGACAAAACGGTAAAGACTGAATAATAATTGATTAGAACTGTTCAGTTCACTAATATTGACTTGGATGGGTTTGTTGCAGTTAGGGGCCAGTCATCAAGTACGATTGCCTTTTATGGTCTTTGCAAAGATGCCAAGAGACATAGAAATGATGAAGATCATTATGGAATTTAAGGATAAATAAATGAATGAATGAATGCATAAATGAATAAATGCACATTGCATTAAATAACAATTTTTACTTAACCACAACAAATCTATTCAAACTAAAAAAAATATCTGGCATTTACTGTGACAATTTTACCTATAGGTAAATGGAAATGCTAAAAGGGTCATTGCCGTTACAGATGATAACATTTCTGGGGTGAAGTGGAAATCATTACACTAAATTACCTTCACCAGAGCAAAAATCGGCATGCAGCAGCTCACAGTGAGAAAGTGCAGGTTGCACTAGAAATTGCTGGAAATGTCAGTAATGTGGCCATGACACAGGCCTGTGTTCGAGTTCACTGTGTGTGAAGCGGTCTAAATTATCTTTTTTTTTTTTTTTTTTTTTTTTTTTCTGCTATGCCTGTGCAGCCGAAACACAAATGTTACACCAACGGCTTCACCACTCAACAGCATTTAAATCAAAATTACAGAGCCTGGACCCGTTGTTCACATAATCCCTTTTTGACCTGCCTGTCACTGTCGCTGTTAACACTATGTGCCGTTTTTAAATGAGTTTGACCCAGTTTGTGATGAGTTTTACGGCTTCTTCTTTTCTCAACTTGTACTGACAGGAGAGAATTACACTGCACAGATTTATGCAACACTTCATTTCACTCAAATTCCCTTTCTCCCAGGCAAAGGACGTGGGTGGAAAAATAGGTGGAAAGTCCCTGGATCCTTGTTCACAATAGTTAAAGGAATAGGATCAGAATTTCTGGTTAACTAGTGGATTATCAGCCAAGAGAAATATTGCTATATATTGTTGTGACAGCTGACAGGGGCCAATCCATTGTAAGTTTAAAAAAATCATTTGTCCTTAAATAAATCCTCGAGGTTGACTGCACACAGTTATCACGGCCCAGTCCTGGTAGAATGAGCTCAAAGGAGGACAGAAGAAGAATAGTCTGTTCATCAGGGAGCAACACCACGGCTGTGCAGCTGGGCGTGTCTCAAAGGCTGCAGTGAGTAACTTTACTTTGATCTTGGCAGAGAAGGTGAAGACTGGCATCACTAATGAGCTCTAACACATGAACTACTTTGACTTGTCACAGCTTGTGACAGGTGTGACGGAGAGCATGTCTGATGTGTGAACACATACACTATTCGAGTTGGTAGATCGGAGAGAACATCGCAGCCAAAGGAAAAGAGAAAGAGGTGGGAGGAAGACAGAAGCAACGGGAGTGAGGGTGTATGTATGCACAGAGCATTATCCTTCATGTCTTTACCTCTTTGTATCTTTCCAGTTCCTGAACAAAGGTGCGTTGGTAGAAGAGGCTCTGGAGACGTTCCTGAGTGTAGTTGTGGCATAGGTCTTCAAAGGTTGTGCCGCACTCACGTTTAGCGAGCCTGGGGTTTTGAAAGCCTGGTGTGTCCACAATGATCAGAGAGCACAGGGAGTGCTGGCTGGATTTCAAGGCCCTTAACAACACAGGGAAAAGCCATACACAAGTTCATGTTTAAAAAAAATATTGAAAAAAAAAAACAGCATTGCAGTACGTTCGACTACTTTTATTGATTAAATTCACTGCATAAGCCCAAGCTTCAAGCTCCCTCTTTCTCCACTACCATCCCAACTTTAACCTCAATCAACATAATCCTATTTCTCTCCTGCAACCTCAATCCAAATCAGAAAGTAAACATGGGTGCTTATATTCTTAAAATACCAGCTGAATCCATCGTTTTCAAGACGCTTTGGTTTACAAAGATATATAAAAAAATAAATAAATGCTCGTCTTGATAATACAACAGTGCTGTCAAAACATGACATGTGCAATTCAGTTTAGATACTAACCGGTTTATCAAAGAAATGATGACAGTGAAGAGCTCAGAGTACAGCCCAGTTGCCATGGCCTCTAAGCACTCCTTGGCTGTAGCTTTGGATCCTGGTGAAGGGAAGCAGCCAGAAAATACACATCAGTAATTACCATTTCAAAATACCTCAATTGTCAAATAATACAAGAGTATCTTATAAGTAAGATTGTCAGCATCCAACTAAAACTATAGGCCCAGTATTTGCTCCTCAAAAGGAAATTCAACAGCATCATACTTGGCTGTATAAAGCCCAGAGGCATAAAGTATCCAAGCTGTGCCTGAAATTGTCTTTTTAGAGCAGTGTCATTTAGGACTCAGGTGCTTTGGAGCTGGTCAGACCGAATTGTGCAAACTCTGTGCCCAGCAGCAATGGCCACCTGTTAAGCTCACTTAATTCATTCCACTATCACACAGAATAGTGAGTTTATGTTAGGTGGGGGGATGTTTTAATATGTGCACATACACATAGTGGACAGCCGGTTTATGTGCGAGCAGAGATACAGGGAAGGTGAGACCGAGGTCGTTTCTGTCCATCCCTGCTGTGACAGACTTTTAACTGTATCCCTGTGCCCTTCAAAATCTGTTGCTGCCTTGATGGAAGTCAGACAACCTGCACATGTGAAAATCAATGTGAGGCAATTATGATTTCAAGGACAATGAATGAAGAGGGGATCCAAAATTGCTTGTCTTGATGGTGTGTGTGTGTGCACACTCATCTGTCAATAGCCATTGTGAAGCTGTAGTATTCATTACTAAGATAAGCTTTACTTTCTCCCATGCATGCAATTTCCCTCAGGTGATGAGCAGACACATATCCGGATGCAGGTAAGAGTGCGAAAACAGAGTGAGAGTGACAAAGAGAAAAAAAGCAAGGCGGGGGGGGCTCCGAGGAAAGAAAAAAAGAATACTGGTAAATGTGGTCTGTGGAGTACCTGCATCTGCTGTGCCATTTTCATCAGAAGCCTGGCGGATGGTGCTGGCTCTGGGCAGGGTGCCCTTGGCCTGATGCTTGAAGATGGAGGAGGAAAGCTCTTCCAGGGTGCAGCCCAGCAGGTAGGCCGCCTTCTGGGCCCACTCATGACGTGCAAATTGTTTCCTGCCAGCTGAGACACATGCATGAAAACGTCCATTAGAACTTCTGGCAACAAGATGCAGTTGGATTGTGACAATCCTGTCTCTCAGGACAAGGTCATGCTTCCAGTCTGGTGAAATGGACATACCCGATAAAAACGTGCATGAAAAGCTTAGAACTAAAAGAATCTAGGTACATTACATGGAAGCGTTGCTGAAAAGAAAATATATATCCACCAGCATCTACAAGCAAAAGCTTAATTTAAGTATTAGGGGACAAAGCTGATTTGATGAATTTCAGAAACACAAATTTCTCATAAATAGTAATAGAAAAATTATGGAAACATTCAGATAGGATCACAAGCTTCAGTTTTAATCCACCATGAATTGGTATCTTTTAAGACTGAAGGAGAAAAAAGTTAGGATTTTCTACAGAAATTAGTGGGCTCTATCAGTTTTATCACCCGCAGCGGCCTTGCCGCCTCCTTATAATGATAAGCAGGATGGTTGTAAAGACATTTGAATATTTGCTTTGACTGCTATGTGGCACAGCAATTACTTAGATTCTATTGAAGCTCCAAAAAGGAGGAAACTGGGTTTACCAACATGTGGTAAAATGGCTTATGTGGTAAGCCATTCATCTACCTACATTTGTCAGTTACAATAAACAGAGAAAAATGAGTTAATTTCAGGAGCCTCTTTAAATTGTTTTGGGGGATTAGAGATCATTGCTGCCCTCTAGTGTTAAACAATGAGGCTGCATGTTTGACTAACCTTTTATTGACTGTTTAATATCATGAGCGAGAGCAAATACAAAACCCGGCCAAGGCTATAAATGTGTCTTTTAATGATGCAGAGCCCACTTATGACTAAATGTGGCATTGCCATATAACAAAGTCAAACTGCCACCACAGTGGTAACCCTCTGTCGACTCCCCCCACACTACCATACAATACTTAGTCTGTATTTAACAGGAAGACAACAGTCCTAAGTTTAAATGTCATCCCCTAATATGCAGATCAGAAGAATATTGTTTAAGTTCTGCTTTCCCAGAGACAGACAATAGCATTGTTCAAATGCTCTCAGATTATTCCCAGATGGTGTTATACTGCCATCAGAGAGATTGGTAGCCAGCTGGAGGGGATCTGACAATAATTTGGCGAGCAATACTCCGTAAGGGACTGTGCAGACGGGGGGTGAAGAGTGAACGAATGAATGAAAAGCACAAAATGCAGCACATTATTTGGGGTAACTATGACGTATATCATTCTGACACTACAGTATGGATTTAACGAACAGATTGGCAATCAAATAAAAGCATGTTTTATAAGATGAAGTATCCTCAGTTTAGGCTGAGTTATACTTCTTTTAACTGCCCTTGCGCTTGCGTCTTGCGCGTATGTTAATGGCTCGAGACGTTTATGCTTCATTTTGCTTTGTCGGCGGTTGCGTGTGCTGCGTGGCGATTCACCGCCAGGACAGTAGGTGGAGTAGCGGGTTTTTTCAATGACAAGCCTACTACGATGAAAGGAAATTCACCGCCAGGAGCTCTTTGGCAAGTCTCTCTTCCATAGATTCATGCTTCTTCTTCTTCTTGTAAATAGCCGGTATTTTGTCAGATTTTCAACACCTTGGGGGTCTAAACGACTACTTTCTCGCCTGAAAATGTTTCAAATGTTGCTAAAGTTATATATTTACAGAGTTTAGCCTATAGCTTAAGGGAAATCAGCTTTTCAGGCCGGCTGATTTCGGCTCGGGCAGGAGTGAAGTGCACTGTGTTTTTCGACCACAGCCAGTGGCTTGCGCTTGCGTCTTGCGTGAAGTTTAGAAAATTGAGGTGACACACGCAAGCACGCAAGGGGGGGCTTGCAACCGCGCAAGGGCTTGCGTTGCGGCTTGCGTTGCATCTTGCGTTACCGACTATAAACCAGGCTTTTGACTTTACTACATTTCTAAAACTCACAAATGATACAGACAAAACAGAGTAAAATTAGTTAAGTGACACTGAAAAAAAAAAAAAAGAACAGGAGGGGGAGAGTGGAAATGATAATTTCACCTTTAAAAGCCTACGTGTCTTTGATGCTAAGGATGTGAATATGAAGAACCCTTACTTCACAAAAAATACACATCTTTTTGACAGTTTCAGCCTTTGCAAATGTCAGATTTCTAATTTTAAGATCAACGTTAACTGTTGAGATGAAGATTGTGCTCTCACTTGAGATAAAAAAAAAATTAAAAAAGACTTGTGTCTTTAGTTGGGTTTCATTATATTTGTTGTTTTAGACAGAAATGAATCATTGTGTTCCTGAGGATAACTGTTCCCGTTACTTCAGTAATGACAAAATAAATGTTTGCATTCTTAAGCTGTAATAGCATTTTCTAACAACTACTCTAGTTTGCCAGTAGTTTCAGTTGCTTTTAAATATTGGATATTTCTTGCATATCTATTTTGTTTTTTCAGTGAGAAATGATACTCTAAAGAAGACAGAAGTTCAAATCTAGAAGCAAAAATTTAATGGCAGCCTAAAATTATAAAAGCAAGAAAAGTCTGTGAAAAGAAGTCTCCAATGATTGTTTTTTTTTTTTTCATATGCAAATGTTATTAGTTCTAAAGCTGAACTTTTCTGTAATGGCCTAATTCTTCATTCAGAGCTGTAGATCAGAGCAGCTCAGACTAACAACCTGTGCAGAATGCAGCATCTTCTTAAAGTGCAGATGCATAATTCAGTTGACTGGATTACATCTGTCTTGCATCACACAGACGATGCTTTCAGAACGGATGCTTGACATCACGTCAGATCACGTCAAGTGTTGCTTGAAAAAGATTTCGGTTGACAATGACATTTTTTTGTCATCGCCCTTGTTTTTGTGCGTTACAAATTCCCAAAGATTTGTGCTGCATCTCATCGTGAAAAACATGGAGTCAGCTTTAACATGTCAAACCATTCCATGGGTCCAGAAATCTTACCCTTGGTAGCTCCTGCAGCTCCAAGATGGTAGATAGTCCCAAGGATGAGCCAAAGGGCCTTCTGTTCATCCCCACTGATCCCAAGAACCTTCATAGCTGCTTGCAACTTGGAAAACTGCTGCGAGGCTCGCTGCTTATCCTCCGTCTAGCAGATTTATATAAAAGTACTTCAACTTTTTAACAGGCAGAAATAGTATTTTCCTCATTTCAGTACAATCAAAAACGACCACTCTTTCATTAACACTTAGCATTTACCTTTGTTTGTGGCATGATTCCAAATGAATTGTTCTCAGCAAAGTGGTTAAGGTGCAGCTCCGTTCTGATAAAGCATTGAAAGCATTACCGTTACCAGTGCAACTGACTGCAGTGCTAGATCACTGACATATATCCATGTAATACATCAAGTGCAGAATAGAGGTGTAATGTGCTTTTAATTAGCATAAGAGAATCAGTACTGACTTGAGAGAGCTATCTACTCCAGCCATCAGGTAGTAAAAGACATTAAAAGTGGACTCTCCCTCTGGTCTTCTTGTCACCCTCATCTTCTCCAGAAGCATGGTCTGTGAAGCCACATTAAAACAAGAATTATAAAGGAATAATATTATTTTATGCAACACAAGTAAGCATAATAAAGGCTGGACTTGAAGGTGACTTCGGTGAAAACAGAAGGCATTTGGGGGGGCAAGAACATAACAGAAACAAAACAAACTGCTGGTGTTGTTCTTTCTGAAATGCTGTTTTCTGCTGGTCTTTTTCTAAATTGCTGGTGTTTTTTCCAATTTGTTTTTCTGTCATGTAAACAGCGTTTGTGGTTTTTTTGAGTCGTCATCATGCTGCATGGAATTTTCTTGCACTTTTGCTTTTGTCATCGTGTTTTGTACCCAGGGACCACCGTAGTATTTGCTGTTAGTCAGGACAAGAGTTCATTTGTACCTGGATAGAGGCTGACATCACCAGGCCTGCCTGGTCAAAGTCCAAGGAAACAACATGGGAGAAGCGACTTGCGTTTCCATTCATGCAGGTGGAAGCGTTCCCAAAAGCCTCCAACACTGAATAGACCGCCTGCCATTTCTCTGCTACAAGAGACAAAGGAAAACGCTGGTATTTAGGAGATCTCATCATCAAATAGTCATTAAGAGGTGCATTTTTTGGGGAGTGTATCCTTTCCAGCCTACTGGAGAATGTCTTGTTGGTGCTTCCGGCAATGGTAATCAGATATTGGATCACGTGTTGACAGTTGGTGGTTTTGCCACTTCCACTCTTGCCAAGCAAAACAATGGACTGATCCTGGCGAGTGGTCAGCAGGTTCCTATATGCAGCTTGGGCTATGCTGTAAATGTGAGGCGCAGTGTCCTCTCTTCTACAGCCCTTAAACATTTGCATGACCTGAAAGGAAGGCAAGAAGAGAGTTCAGGAGAGCTGAAAAAAGAAAAAAATTCTGCTGAAAAAAAAGGTTATTTCCCTTCAGTTACTCCAATTGTAGACCTATTTATTTCTCACTACTCTCTTATTTATGCTGAGGCACAAGAGATGTTCATTACATGTACAGGCTGCCACCTACCTTTTCAGAATACATAGAGGGGGCACTAATGGGGTTAATGACCACCATGTTGGGCCCGGTGTGGGTGTGCACCAGGTTACTGCCATACCGCTGTCGTAGGGAGTGCATCACACTCGACTCATTCAAATACTGCAGAGAAGCCAGGTCCTCCATTCGGTCAAATAATGGAGGGTTTGCCTAGAGTTCAAAAACAACGAGAGAGAGTCACATACTCACCCAGCATCATCAATAATGGATGAGGTTCAGGGTTGATTTGATGATTAAATACCTTCTCTACATCGTCTTCATCCACATCCAATAAAGATCCATCACTCTCCAGGCGGATTTTCACCTTCCCCTCAGGCAGACTGCCCGTCTCTGTCTTCAGGAGAGTTGCTGCATCACCACAAAGTGGAAAATTAATTAATTGGGAAATGTAATCTCAACCCGAGTTTATCTGATCTTACATGCCTGACAACATGGGGCACCTGAATCTCTTTTAATAATGTCTGTGATTTATTCAAACTTAGGACACATTCAGCAAGAAAACAGTGTTAGGCTACAGAAATGTTGCCTGAAGCAAATGGAAGTACTTCATTATAGTGCCTTATCAACATCAACATTTTAAAAACATTAACATTTCTCTAAAAGCTACTTCAACATCCCTGCAATAATGTGTTGATATTAAAAAAATAAAAACATTGGGCAATTATTGCAGATAAAAACAGTTACAGTTATACTAACCCAAGGAAAATCCGTCCTTGTGGACAAGCCATACTTTTTCTGTCTCATACCAGGCTTGTTCTGCTTTTATCTGCTCCTCAGTCTTTCCCTGTTAGAATAAGGGCAACAATAAGGATAAGATAAGCTTTTATTAACAATTATCAGACATCTTAAAGGGCTATATGGATCAAATTATTGATTAAAACCACGTAATGTATTTCCAAAGGTTCCCTCAATTGAAGTTTTAACAACAAGAAGTGATTAACTTACAGTTTACTTTTAAAAGAGTCAAGGGCAACAGAATTCACTGGGTGTAGGGCTTCTTCCAGTAAGAAAATATGTGATACTCTTTAAAGCATTGGCTCCCATGACTCTCCTTTTGATGCACCTTTAAAGAGTGTTCACTAAACTGGCTGAGGTGCATTTAATATCTTCACGATAAAGACATCACGGGCAGGAGGCAAAAATGTTGTTTTTTTTCTCTCATCACAGCAAAGTGAATCACATAAAAAGAAAAATCTGACTTTAATTATTGGGGAAGGAGGGGATGAAACACAGCATAAATCCAAGCAAAAACAAGTCAAGTGTCTCGAGAGTCATGCATGAAAATAACACAATTCAAATAAGAAATACAATCAAGCTTACATAATAAACACTGAGGGGGGGGGTTTGCTTTTCTTCCTCAATCGATAAGTTCTTTCTAATGTCGATACAGGACAGAGTTAAAGTCCCCATGAAATGTTTGTTTGCATCTTTTTAGAAGAAATGTCTTCTTTCATACATAAGAGGTGTTTTGTAGATGAGTATTCTGTCCTAAATTGCGAGAGTGCTGATTCACTAATGATGGGAAACACCTTCCCCAAATGCCAGTAAAGCTGATCAATCAGGGCTGTCTAAGCCTTTCAGAGGCGAAAAGCCATTTCAAGGGAACTTCAACTAATGAGTCCTGGCTCCGAGTAGGGTAGTAGAGACACTTCAACAGGCAGAGCAACAGGGAAGGCAAGTCCTGGGATTCTAACAGGTGAGACTGCTTCACTAACAACCACCACAGTGACTAGTTTGTCACACATAAATCCATATAGCAGACGTCACTCTGAAATGGGGGGGGTCATCAATCAGAAAAACAACCACTCATTTCCACGGTCAAACCTTAGCTGCAGCTGAGTGTGCTGCCTGAAGAATAGCCACTGGGTCCTCAACAAGCGTGGACTGGAGAGGGGAAGAATCACAATCAGTATTTTGAGTGGTTCAGTGCAAAGAGCTATGTCAGCAATGCCAAATATAGCACGTTGAAACAAGCAGTGGAACACCAGTTATTGTGAGTGAAGAATTAATACACGACACTGCAACAAGACCAACAGCAGTCCAACAATGAAATAGAACGCCAAGCAACTCTAATAGAATAAGTGACTGGATCAAGTACTTCACCATAAAATAATGAATGAGCAGAGATTACAAGGGGTGTGGAGGTAAAATGTGCTGTCTGTCTATAATACAAACCGTCACAATAACAATATCAGATGTACATACTGCAAAGTAGAACTGTTGGACAAAACTTCTATGTAAAAAAACGTCTCTATGTAAAGTACTGCATAAACACAATGATGCAACAAGATAGAGTACATAAAGAAATACTGTAATACTACAAGCAAAGTCAGGGTTCCTTGAGTTATTCATTTCAAAGGCACCCATCTCACCACAAGAAGAGTTTAAGTGCAATAACCTTTAGACATAGATTGCTGCTGCTGTATGACTGCTAGATTACATCAGTACTGCATGTACATGCCAGTGTAAAAACAACAGAGGTTCTATACAGACACAGGGCACACAGGGTGCAATGCAATTCTAATGCAGCAATGCTAAATTAACCTTGTTGTGACTTTCTAAATCCTGGTCAAGGCCCACTAATCACCCTAACTTTTGTAACCACTGGTTCATTTGACATTAGTGCATTCCAGGCCTCTGCATGAACCCAGCAAGCAGCATGAGGTATACTACAGAGAGGTCAGTGTAGGAGAACATGCTTAGACTTCAGCAATTTAAAGCCACAGGGGCCCATGGTAGAGCCGGCTGTACCTGAGAGCTTTTGTGGCTTGCAGCACCCTAGCCATGCATACAGCAAAAAAGGGAAGCAACAATTCAGGATCCAGTGACCCTCAACAGCAAGGGAGGAGACATGAATTGAGACAACAGCTCATCAAAGCAGGGATGAAGTATAAAGGGAAGTCCTCTGGACCTGGAGGCAACAAGTAACTGTTCAATGCCATAAATCTAACACCACAAAAAAATGTTAAGAATGACAAAGTTCATCGTCATTCTGTGGTCGTCTCACTATCATTATGCAAAAAAATGGATGCAAAGATGCAATAAGCCAGGAACACTTGCCTATGAGAAAAAGATTTGTGCCAATTGCTCTCCTGAAACAAAGGAACGTTACCAATCAAGACTAGATGGACGATTGTGGGAGGAGCCTCCTGTGACTACAATCCTCTTGGCAGACGGTTTGTTTGGGGCAACCAAGTGGAACTCTGGGATTTTTGGACAAATTTCCCAATATCACAGTAGGCAAGCAGCTTACTCAAGCTAGTCACAGGTTAAACCCTGGTAAAGCATGGCTCATGCACACCATAAAAGCAGAGGCAGATATGATTTACATCGTTTCCTTCTAGAGAGAAGATCTTGCTCACACGCTTGTAGTCCTCCTCAGAGGGGATAAGCCCTGGAACCTACAATTGGACAGCAGGGGCAGCAAAAGCAGACGTGCAACCAGAAAGTAATATAAATTCAAACAAAAGTAAGTCCTATTACTGTCCACTGGAACATGGAAAATATCCTTGAAAAAAAATGCCTTTTTCTTTTGAATGTGAGAAGCACACACACAGTAATGTCTACCTTTGGAGGAGGATCAACACGCTCCTGCTCATTTGATGCAGACTGGGCAGGTGGCAGTTCATCAGGGAATGGTTTACCATTGGGCACCAAAGGGGAGGGGGATGTCTCCTTTTCCTTATGTAACGTATGTAAACATTTACAAAAGACAAACGTGCGCAAAGAGAGATGAAAAAAAAAAAAAAAGGTGACAGGATGAGGGTGAGGATGGCAATTATGTTTTGGCTTGGTCTATTTTTTCTTCTGACGTTAGATTCAATTGTTTCACATCAACAACTATCACCAACTAATTTAGTTTTCAAGTTAATTCAATCAGAAAATGAGTAACAGAAAATGGATGTGAACATAAATTGGATTATCAAGCCTTGCAGCAAGAGTGTGTAGTTTTTGTTCTGTATTTGCTGCTGTCTGCATGTGAAATATTTGAAATGGAGGTTGTTCAAGTTCAATACGTTTATTTTTTCTTAATATAATTTTGGTCCACAATTATAGGTTCAGCAGGTGCAAAAAAAGCTGGATTGCTAGGCAGGAAAAACTCTCAGTGATGCTTTAATTGGTCTGATTATTACCAAAGTGAATATCTCCTGAAAACAGTATTAACAGTGTCTTTCAGCACCAGCTGCATCTCCAAAATCAAATTCCTGCCACCATGGTCAACTGTTCCCCAGATTTCAGACATCTGCTGATATAGTTTCCAAATGACTTGCAGACATAATTCCAAGAGACTAAATAACAGCAACAAAAACAACCATATATAAATCCCAAACTGTAACACAGACGGTGATCATTAGAAATGTCTACAGCACAAATGTCCTTGAATGAATATGTACTATGAAAAGCAATATTTTGGAAATTAACTGAACCTAAACTAATTATCCACGGACTTGCACCAATGGTAATTGATGACAAACCGAGATTCTGGTTCTCTCTTGTTCAGGCAATTAACACTAAACTGACGAGAACAACTAATGACTTCAGTTTATGAGGATATCAGAGTTCTGAAAATGTTTCTTTCATTTTTAAAAGAATGCCGAAAAAAAATCCTTCAACTTTTGCCTGACGTGTTCTACCGCAGAGAGAACAACTTCAAATCTCTGCCTGCAGAAAGTGACAGTAATGAGTCACACCTCAGTGCTCACAGGCAGTTTCTACTGACCATTCTGCCAAAGTGCAGTCAATGAGCATATGCTTATTCCCACTGATGAAGGCTGACCACGAGCTCACACATGCACACTGCTTCCTTTCACCGATTCAAGTTTTCAGAAATGAAGACCAACTTGTGTTTTGGAGAAAGTGCATCAAGTTCAAGTGATTTTGTTAACGTCAAAGATTAGGTGCAGCCTAATTATAATGCATGACATAAAAAGTTAGAACACATATTGAGAGCAGATTTGCTCAAGTTTAAGTTAGAGGACAGTGCGTGTATATGAGGCGTAACATCTTGTGTTATTTCACTAGGCATGCTCAATGTAGAGGAAAAGAGGCAAACACTTTTTTCTCTTAGTACCTCTGTTTTCTTCACACCTAACAGACGAGACTTTGGTATGAACCCTGCAGGAGGAGCCAAAGGATCTGTCTTCGGGGCAGGGATGAATCCTGGAGGTCTTGCCAAGGGATTCTGTTTTGGGGGAACTGGGCTAGATTTTCTGGCAGGGATGAAACCAGGTGGAGGAGTCAACACATTTTGTTTGGGTGCAGGAATGAAACCAGCAGATGGGGCCAAAGGGTTGGGTTTGGGTGTGGGGATGAACCCAGCTGGTGGGGCCAAAGGGTTGGGTTTGGGTGAGGGGATGAACCCAGCAGGTGGGGCCAAAGGGTTGGGTTTGGGTGTGGGGATGAACCCAGCTGGTGGGGCCAAAGGGTTGGGTTTGGGTGTGGGGATGAACCCAGCTGGTGGGGCCAAAGGGTTGGGTTTGGGTGAGGGGATGAACCCTGCTGGTGGGGCCAGAGGGTTGGGTGGAGAGATGGACCCTGCTGGTGGGGCCAAAGGGTTGGCTTTGGTTGGAGAGATGGACCCTGCTGGTGGGGCCAAAGGGTTGGCTTTGGTTGGAGAGATGGACCGTGCTGGGGGGGTGAGGTTGTCAGACTTTGGTGGCTCAGGATTTGAGGCTGTAATAGTTGGTACATCAGTGGCCTCTAGCGTTTTTTCCACAGATTTTTTTTCCTCATCATCCTCCACCTTTTCTTTCTCTTCTTTCTGCTTCACCTCCTCTTTGGTGTCCTCTTTACGGTCCTGAGTGCGGGTACGAGGCCGGTGCTCCTTGGTTCGACCTCTGCCCATGAGATTGGTCAGGCCCATAGAGATATCATCATCCTGCCCAGCAGCTTTAGCTTTTGTGAAAACGGAGTCTGCAGCATATGTGGGCTGGTTCTGCACTTCTGTCCCAGTAGGAACCACACGCCTAACAACTCTTCTCACAACCCTCACCACCTTTTTACCACTACTGATCTCCTCTTCCACTGGAGTGTCGGGGCCCCCCTTGGCAGCGCTACTATTGGACTTCTCAGCTGATGATGATGATGATGATGCAGTCGACTGTGAACCATTTGCTGCATCTGGCCCAGCCTTAGTGACTGCCTGTGGTGGCTGACTACTATCAGACTGGACACAAACAAAGCAAGGGAGTGTAGATTATTCCAATGGCTGACACAGATAAAGTGTCAAAGAATTTAGCAGATGGCTCTAGTCCGAAAAACTCTTGAGAATTATTCTGAAATAGACTTCTATCATTTGCATATCTTAATACCCTTGCAATCAGGCCAGAAATACAATAATGTCAGTCATGTGCAACTGTGAAGTTCAATGGCAAAAATGCATATCCACATTCTGCTGTTGCATTTCACGCAAATTAAAACAGGTGGAGACAGCACGCTAATAAAATGTGGGCCTGTGTCAACAGCCCTTAAATTTTTTATATTCTATTTGTAAAAGGAAACTGAGGTCTTAATGAAATGTCTGTCACACGCTTTGGTCAAAAATGGCACAAACAGTACTCCTTTTTTTTTTTTTTTTCCATTAAATTACAGCTCTATTCAAGTGAGCCATTTTAGGAGCATTGAGTGATCCATTAGACTCTGCTCCTCTCTGCCTCATTGAGATCTGTAGTACTTAATAACCCTCGGCACACATTATTATGGTTTGACAAAACATACAGTAAATAGATGGAGAGCTTAGGTCACACACTAAACTGACTTTACTGGTGAGCGAATGAGGCCTCTTTTAGGCGCAGTCTCGCCTTGAGTCATATGTTGAACTAGCCTACGTTGTTCAAACATGCATGCAGAATGTAACAGCTGCTGGTCAGTTAATAACACCACTGAAAACTCCTATTGTTATCACTTATCGGCTCCGTAAACTCTGGACTTCCCTTGTGCTCCACTCGTCTGTTTTGTTTAAGTCTTTAGCAGCTAACATGAAGAACTGTTGCTTGTATGGCCGGTGTTTCATCGACGTTTGCTTTGTAATTTAACAATGCTGTACTGGTGATGCATTCAAAGACAAAGGGATAACAGAGTCTCCAACTTCTGACTGGTTAAAAAAGTGTAAAGCTCACCAATTAGAAGTCGGAATTCCTTTTTCGGGATAGAAAACATTGAATAAAAGTACGGCTAGAGAATAACTAGCCAAATTATTTCTTATGTTAACAATATAACTGCCGATGAGAATTGATGTTAAGCAAAAAGCATTTCAGCCTTCCACTTCTGAGGTACAGCGTACAAAGCCTTATCTTAAGTTAAAGTTAAAGTCGGGCGGACATGGGCTGATAACCCTGTAGGGTGTCGTGTGTTTCGACTGCAAATCTGAACAGGTCACTCACTCAGATAAGGAGGCCCAAAACAGTTATAGTGACTTCAGCCATCCCAATATGTCTTATCAAGCACAGGCAAAAGGTGTTTTTTTTTTTTTTCATATGTCCCCCCTTAAATAATTAAAGTGAATGTCGTGAAAAATTAAGCGATTCACTGAGAAAAAGAAGTGAATTACTGTCCACACACATGCAGCTGGAAAAAAAACACTTACATCTGGCTTGCTGTCAACTTTAACCTACAGAAAGGAAAGCAACACAAAGACAATCAAACCCCACATTCAGACCCAGTAAACGAAGGTTAAACAAATTGAACAAGCAACCAATATGAAACACAGAAGCGGGACTTCCCTTTTGCTCCCAGAATGAAAAGCGCGATTTGTACGCCATGGTGACAAGCCAGAAGTCATGGATTTAAGCTGGACGACGTGGAGAATAAATGTATGGAAAGATGAGAGGAAAATGAGAGGCAGTCGAAGAGTAGGGGATGGATTGTGCTGAGTGATGAAGAATGAGAATTTAAGGGTGAGCCCTGGGGTCTTGTTTTCTGCTCACAACAGGTTATACGTCAACAGGGCAGTGGGGAAAATGCAGAACTGAGAATAGAAAACAAGAAGAAAATGATGAAATGAAAGCGTTGTTTCTGTCACAGTGTAACAGATAAATGTAAAAGAACATGAGAGAGAAAGTCTATGCTCTCCGATAGCTGTTTTACTATCTATGGGCCTCACTCTCAATCAGTTACTATAGCTATGCATGCTGAATGACCATTTGCTTCAATCACTATGGTAAAAATAATGTATTTAATTAGTTTCTTTCACAGGGATGGTACAAAATTGGGTACAACAGAATGACTGGGAAACTACAGAAATAGGTTATGCCATCAACAAGACGCGGGACTACAAAAAAAACTTTTAAACTTCTGATACAACATTTCAATGGCTAAAGTCAAATTCGGTGGCGCCACAGTAAGAATGAGTTACACAGCAGCTATTTCACCATCTCTGGCCTTGCTTTCCTCAGCGTCCACTCCTATAAATAGTTTGAGCAGCAAAGGAGGCCATTCTGAGACACTATCAGAGCCCAAATGGAACAGCTAAGCAGAGCATGTACACCCTAGGCAGATCACACCACTCGCCACACACACAGTCCACCAGAGGCTCAAGCCCATTACCTCCTCTCTGGGCCCGGTTAACCTTCCAATCTTCATTCAGTCACTGAAGCAGTGCAGTCAGAGTTAAGGTAGGGTAAGACCTTAGTCTGCTGGGAGCAGACACACTCATACCACAGAGAGAGAGGGCGACCTGGAGGGCGGGGTCAGAACCAGAGCCGCACAGTAAAGCTGTGGTCTGAGGACTTGAGGGGGGGTAATATGAGAGGAACTGGGCTGGGGGATGGAAGAGGGACAGCTGCTGAAATACAGAGAGGCTATTAATAGACTTTGCACAACTACATTCATTGCCTCAGCCATGTTTCCCTGCCACATTCTTCTCCTAGTGACAGTGTCCAAATTACAGTCCAACTAATCAGATACTAAACTCATTTTTATATGTCCTTCCAGCAATTTAATGATAATTTTACAGTTGACAAAAACAAATATATAGCTTCAATAATAAGACGTAAAACAAGACTTTTCAGTTGAAATGGCAATCTATCTCCTGAATCAACCCGTTCACATTTCCTGACATTTAAAACTACATATATATGCATGCAAATACAGATCTGTTTATCTCAGGCCACATAATATGGTCAGTACTTGTGTGAGACATGTCCTTCATTTCACATTCCACACCACAAGAGGGAGCTATAAACCAAATAAGTGATTCCCTGCTTCAGCAAAGATTCTGCTTTAACACACGACTGAACAACATTCAATACTGCGAAGTTGCAAACCTCCAAAAGAAATGCTTTACACACAAACACACACACATTACAGCCATTACATGTTGATCGGTAGCATCTACATCACACTTAACAGGATTTCAAACTTTAAAGTCATCATACAGAATGTCATAACCTATCAATTATAACAAAGATGTTTTTAATCCGCATTGTGGCAAAACCAGTTGGGTAAAAGCAGCACACATAAGGGTATGCTGGCTATGGGTAGGCGTTTATCTCTCCAGTTCCATGAAGAGCAGTCATTCGAGATCAAACAGAAATGTAGCAACAGGCTTAACTGGGTGGGGATGAGTTTATCCAATCATGCACATTGTTTTCCTCTTCATAAACCCATAAACAGCAAATATCAAGCAAACAAATTGACTGATAGCAGCTATGTGTGTGGTCTGAGCAACCTCATCCAGAATCGGCAGAAGGAAAAAGGGTCTGTGAGGGTTTTGCTACTTTACAAGTAATGTCAAATTGCGTTTAATGAGTGAAAATACACTTCTTGCAAAACATACAACATTCCTTCTGGTGTTAAGCTCAGAAACTCACATGTCAACAGTCAGCAAGATCAAATCAACCAAACAGCCGTGCTGGTCTATCCAGCACAGCCTGCTAATCCCCAGGAGTCTGTTACTGGCACATAGCTATGTGTTGACTTGTTTTGTCTACACATGGTTAGCGCAGAATAAAGATTAAAGACTACGTGCACCATAGAAACTGATCAATCGTTCCATACTATGAATATGGTTTGCCTGCTCAGACCACAGCACAAGGTGAAGGCTGACACCAGAGTTCACAAAAGTACAAACTTTATTTCAATACAAAGAATGCAAGGTTAATCTCTGGGGGATAAAGTCCAAAAGCAGGTGTCAAAACAGTGACTTCCTGCAGCAAAATGGTGGTGATCCAGTGACTCACCGTGCATGCATTTCATCTACATCCTCTGAAGTATGGACAAAAAAGACAATTCTGCTTTTTCACCACCATAAGAGCCACATTATTACAATAATAAATAAAACTTGAAAAACAACATACACAATGAAAAATATCTAAAATAATCTTGAAGCGTAAACTCCTGTTTAATCTTAGAATAAAAGTATTTAATTCATTGATGCAAGCTGAGGATTACTGAGTAAACTCTCCAATGCAAATAAGATATTGCATGAGGCGTTTGACTAGCATCCATGCCTCTGTCAGTCCAAAGTTCAGTTGAATCATGGGATGTCACACTTTCAAAACTCTAGCCCTGAACATTAGAGCTTTTATCTTTGAAAACAGACCATGTAAAAGGGGCAAAATACTGACAAAAAAAAAAAAAAAAAAGACAACTTCCAAACAGGAATAATGATTCAAAAGTCTGAACATTGAGCAACACACACCTTATCTCAATACAGTTTGTGGTGAAACTAATGAAGGCGCCACGTCACAAATGCCTGACATGTGCTTCTTTAGAACAGTTCTTGCTTCTGGCCAACAAGACAAGGTGTGGATGGCAAGCGTGTAAATCTGACTGACTGTGACGTGAGCAACACACCCAAGAATTCGAGGTATCTGCCTCACTTTGTCATAGTGAGACATTCAAACGAATAGTCACACAGGTATCGTTGTTGGTGTCAGTGCAACAACACAAAAAAAAAAAAAAAAAAAAAAGCATTTTGTTAAATATGTATTGTATGTGATCTCCACAGAATGAAAGGGAAATGACCTCTTATGTATAGCTTCGATCGTGAACAAAACACCTTGTTCCAATGACACTCCACCCCTCTCTGACTCCTGTTTGTACTCACTGCCTCTGTAGCATCTCCCCGATGGTAATGGGGATGATGTCACTTTAATGAGCAGCTTGGAGAAGAGATTAAACCATTAGCTAATTTCTGAATTATATAACTACGTCTGAACTGCAGATAGGCAGGAAATGTGTGCAGATAAGTGATGCAGGGGTACCAGAAGAAACAGATGCCCACCCTCAGAAATGAGCTCCCGACACTGCATATGACAAAGTTTCTGCCAGAAAAAGTCACTCACTCCAAAACAATTTTGGCAACAGTAAGCAGGCCGATCTGTGAAGTACAGCAGGACTACTATATGTGACCTAATAGATGTGTGGCATCTTTTTACGCCTATCAGTACTGGTTTTGTCCTTTCTCAGTCATCTTTCTACTGAAAGCATGACAGAAACCTCAGCAAAAGTTAAGAGAGCACCTATGACACCAGGATTATTTCTGAGGGGAAATGCTATGTATACGTGTGATCATTCAAGACAATGAAACCCTTCGATGTCTGCGATGAAAACCTTAAAGTGATACAAAAGACTTTCAAAGCTTCGGAAATTAGAAGAGGCAGCCCCTAACAGTTGCCCTTATGTTTTGTTAAACAGTGGCTGTCACCCAACGGACAAAAGGTTCGCATGCATGAAATTATTAAGTTTTGGTGCAAAAGTTCTTTCACTCTCTTCAGATGGGATCAACCACCGACCCCGTTTGAGCAGAAAATATGCTAATCTTTTAGATAATACAGGATTTATTTAGTGTTAGTCAGATTTAGATTTGTAAGGAGATTCCTTTTAAGACAACCAGACAGATTTGTGTGAAAAGGTGCGGGACATATTATGCAGCTGAAAGCTGCTGGTGCTGTAATCAGAAGCCATACAATAATGCAGCCGGAAAAAAAAAAACAGACAGCAGACAGCGAAAGAGCAGGTGTTTGGCTGATAGCTATACTGAGCACTTTTTGTTCAGTAACAGGCTTATTATTATTGTATTCTCACTGCAGTTACACCGGTTGCCTGGCAACTTCACACTGATGACATTGTCCCTCCACAAAGTCAGTGCTTACCTGCAACCACCAACTGTCTCCAGCTATATATTTAACAGACGGGCACTCGAGCAGCATCGATCTTGTCACGCACACATGACAATGAACTGGCATATTTCCACAAAAAAAACAATAAAGTATTACACGTTCATGCATCACCAGTGGTATCCAATTGTCTTGCAGTTCTTGATCTAGAATCCAGATCTTATTATAACCACCTATAAATAGGGCTGTTGGTTCTAGGTCAGCCTCACAAGCACATTTTCAGCTTTTTCAAATGGCCTGTCTCATAATGATAATCAAGACTGTTTGAATATAGGACAAAGTGGGACAGGAAGGCAAGCACTTCATGCAAGGAAGCAAATTAATTGTGTGTATATTACCGAGGCTGTTAATTCAGCAATTAGCCCATCATATTATAACTTTTGTTCATGGTTACAAATAAATCAGACTGTGACAATGAACCAAATTTCATGCTGTAAAGAGGATTCATTTCATTCCGCAACTATGGTATCGGCACCAAAGTTTACCTAAGAAGAGGATACTCAGCGGGTAAAAATTCCATTCTACCAGTCTATCCTTTTAAAGTAGTTAGTATACTTCACCCACCATTACTGATGCGACTCAAATAACAGTATACAGCCGTGTCCACCACCAGAGAGCCAAACAACAACAGGCTCAAATTCAGGTTGTATCGGCTAATAAACTATTTAACTTGATGGCCCTCTACTTGCTGCTGATGATTATCCAGGAGAAAAGAACTGAAATGGGCCGCCAGCCAAGTCTTAGAAGACCATATGGCCATGGGCTGCGGTGGCGTTTGGGCCGTTGTTTCTTTCAGCGTCCCATTGTTTGGCCTCAAAGGACTGGGGGGGGGTGGAAGGGGGATTATATGTACACCAGAACACATTCTTATTCAAAACACATACACCCACTCTAATAAACACATGCACAAAATGACATTACCGGTGTCATTACAGTCCCACCCATAACTAAGACAACTTTAATCCACTATGTGTGCAACAGACAAGAGACTTAAGAGGAACAAAAGGCAGACAATGAAAAAGGCTGTTTCTGTTTCTGTCCTGTAATTGGAAGTAATGAGAACTTTTATCCAAACATGTGCAATGAGATATAGCAAAATGTTACATAAATCTTTTAACAAATTGTCATAGGACCCAAAATTAAAACAAAAACTAAATGAAGTGCAGGTATGAATTTAATGTGAAGGTACAGAAAAAAATACCGAATGATTACTGAATGTGGACAAGAATTTATTCCCACAGAAGACTAAGCGTGATTCAGCAGTAGTACTCACATCAATGACTTCTTTGTGCAGACCTTCAGTGGTCCTCAGCCAACTGCGGTTCAGCTCACTCAGCTCCAAAATCGGCTGAACCTTTAGCCAGACCGACTCCCCAGATTGACGGATCATCTCCACAATTTCATCTCTGTTTTTGCTCTCCACGTTGATTCCATTGATTTCCACCAGTCTGTCTCCTGGCACCAGACCCAGAGACCGGTCCTTGGTCCCAGCTCCTGGTTCAGCGAAATGAACCACACGCCGGCACACTCTTCCGTCCGGCTGCCTTTCTAACATGGTGGTTCTCCTCAAAGAGAAGCCAAAATCCCCAGTGCTGCGTCGCGGTATCTCAAGCTCTCTTGGATCTGGTGTTGGTGGAGCAACAAGCACAGGCAACTGCAATTCTGCACCAGGGAAGGTCTTCTCCACCATCTCAGGAACGTGAACTACGACGGGGCTTTTTGGGTTGGGGATGGAATTTGAATGAAATGCAGTCCTGTTCTGGTCAGAGAGCTCTGAATCCTCTGAAGCATCAGCCTCTGTGCTCCTTTGAGGTAAAGGTGCTCGCCTTTGGCTCACTATTGAATTTTGCTTGGCCAGTTCCCCAAACTTTGCTGCCCTCTCCTTTACAGAGCTGCGGTGGTGTTCTGGTGCATTCCCTGTCATATCCTCAGAGGCGTTTGCACTTGTTTGCCCCAAATCCTGCTCTGGCGTGTTGTAAAGGTGCTCAGCATCCAGGTTTGTCAGGCTTAGCTCGGAACTGGTAGCAACTTTAATTGGGATAGGGTTAGAGATCTCCAACTTGCTCCGAGAGTCCCTTTTGGAGCTCCCTCGGTGAAGGTTGAAGAACCCTCTTCGTATACCCATCTCTTCCAGGCTTTTTAACTCTGCCTGGGACATGCGTTCTTTCTTGTCTTTCTTGTCTTTCTTCTCCTTCTTTCCCTGCTCCTTTTCCTTCTCCTTCTCCTTGTCCTTGTCTTTCTTAATTAGGTGAAACATGCTTGACCTTCTCTACGGTTATTAACCAGTTTGACTTGTTTACAATGGGAAACTGTCAGATTTAGGCTCTCGTGTAGTTATCTGGAAGCATCTACGGTGGGTATGTCGTCATCTAAAAAGGGCAAAATCAAGAAAAGGTTTAATGAAAGCGCCGCATTACAATCAAAGCTTGACTACAAAACTGGCAAATCAGCCACTGGTCATATAGGCAGATTATTTCATCCATATTTGAGCCTCATAATGCTTACTGCAGGATTATTGTATATTTGTACATAGGCCTATGTATTTGGCTTAAATTGACATTAAATATTCTTCTCAAATTTCAGGGTTGAAAAACACTCCAAGACAATTCTCATCAATATGCACTTTTCATATAAATTACCTGGTTTCACCCAAGATATCAACATACAATCACAATCAATTATGAATCCACAGCAAAGTGTATCCAGTACCGTACAGTACATTACTTCCACTCATCACAGTCTCAACAAACTGCCTTAAATGTATTTAAACTGCGTATCTGTAATTTTTTCGGAGTTCTGTACACTTACACATCTGTGACTCAATTGATCTGACGTTGCCCTACATGCACGACGCCTTTGACTTTACATTTATCGCCCTCAAACTGTCCAGCAAACACCACACAAAGTGACGAAAAACGTGTGAAAATTTGTCCATGATGTTCTCCACTGAAGCTGCGAGCAAAGCTAGCAAACCTGCTCTGTTTTTTAGTGTAACCATAAGCAGAAAATTCGCACTTAATCCACATTTAATCGGCCAAAACTGCTATGACATAGCCACAAAAGAACATTTACAGTTACTTTGAAGCATTTTATAGTCACGCCAAGTGAAATTCTCATGGCGACTTTTGACTGGAAATGAGAGTTGTGTCCTAGCTTCACTGAAGTCGGTGTACAGCATGTATAGCCGGGTTGTCGCTGTGACAGGTCCTAGCTTGGCCATAATGCTCTCGCTTTAAGCTGCTTTGCCCTCATTCCCGAGCATTGACATTTGGGAATACTTTCAGCAATGTAAGAATGTCATTCATGAAAAATAACAAGAGTAAATGATGCTAGAGGGTATGACAATTACCTACCTGAAACAGCTCAAAACTGACAGCGTTGTCCTCTTACTAGAACTTTTCGGCATTTTCTTCCTTGTAATTGTCAGTAGGTGCGAGCAATGTACTCGTGATGCCTTCAAACGCTTGCTGTAAACTCGGATCTCAGTAAACTATGGTGAAACGTAAACAACCCATAAGAATGCAACAACACTCCTCTTTGTTTTTTTTTAGAAATAATAAAATTAATCAAAATACATACGACATATCAATAGACTAAACCGTGTGTAAATATACAATTCGAATAAACAAATTGCAGTTTTCTGTTGTTCAATAAATTAGCTTCAAACTGAAATGAGCAAGTATTTCAATACAAAGACGTGAAGAAACAATCCATCTTAAACTGTTGTTTATGGATATGTGTTCGAGTTGGACCCAGACTAATATTTGGGTCGTCAGTATCTAAATTTAACTCAATTTGAGTAATTCCAACAGCACCTGAAAGCAACGCCAGTGCACACTGGACAGCAGTGACCCCTCCTGGTCTTTTTATTTGCGAGACCCAAAATACAGAGGGTGTGGATATGGATATTAGTCCCTTGCTGTCAGGTTTTACCAAGTATCAAGCATCTCTTCATTTAGAGATAAAGATTTATATATGATGATATTACTTACTTACTTTTAATCTTGATAACATATAAATACTCAATGCATTGGGATGAATAAACTTAATAAAAAAAAACTTATTCCCCACTTGATAACGGTTTCTGATCATACACTTCAGAATAACAAAACAATAAGAAATTAACAACATCTGTTTATTCAAAGTCATGTGCATTTCTGTTTACCAAGTTAGCTAAGTATGTAATTCAATAATGATTCTAAATTTGAATGCTTGATGATTAAATTGTCACCTGCAAAGCTACAGTAGATTCTCTAATGGTTCCTTTTTTTCACAGCAATAGTTGTATAAATGTTGGAGTGAGGAAAATGTATGAATACATTATAGAAAATACAATCATTATCTGCAGATACCACTTCAGAAAACTTTATATCAGTACTTCCCACTACAATAATTACATAATTGAGGAGCCCAGTGATTTTCCAAGGGGCTCCTTATTTCTGGCTTCATGGTGCCAAATAATTACACAAATTGATTTTAATTGTGAGGCTTGATACAAATACACAAAATCTACACAGTTAACCTCAAAAATGTGATAATCACTTTCATTTTTCAGTTTCCCTGAGGGAACCTCCCAAAGGGATTAATAAAGTCGGCTATCTTTCTATCATTGTATTATATTTCATAACTAAAACAGTTTTTTTTTATTTAGAAAAATAAATTTTAATCTTGAGATCCACAAATTGAATCAAAGGTGAGAAAAAATAACGTTAAAAAAAATAGGAAATGGTTTGAAATCATTTACAGCCAAGACTTTTTGCCTCTTCCTATTTTGCCCAAATTGTGTTGTCTGGTCTTAGTGCGTTCTTTTTCATCTGAATTTCTCTTCGACATGCACTCCAAAATAGAGTCTGTCTCAAAAGAGATGGCAGGACCCGGGCTCGGGACACCGCTGCTCTTGTCTCGGGACATGGGCGCGGTGGTCTGCAGGACAACTCTTCCACGTAAAGAGTGTTTGAGCTCAAGCAACAGAGGGTTGCTGTAGGAGTACAATTCCACCTGCTGCACGGTTGCCCTATTTGACTCGCAGCGTGTGCAACATGCAGAGAACAGCACTCTGAAAATATAAATCCAGCCCAAATAATGCAGTTCCACAATGTTCAAGATGAAGCAACCGAGACTGACGCTGAACATGAAGTTCAGAAAGATGGTCTTCTCTGTTGCTCGAGACACAAAGCAGTCGGTTCTGTTTGGACATGGGTAGGTCTCACAGCGAAACAGGTGTGGGACTTCGAATCCAAAAAGGTAACACTGCCCAATAAGGAAGATTATCTCCATGATAGAGCGCAGCAGAACATGTATGATGTATATAAGCAGCACTTTACTTGAGAGTTTAGTTGGGTCCTCTCCCACGTCTCTCATTTCCCCCTCCAGTTGGCTCATCTCTTCATACTCAGCTTCCTGTGAGCTCCAGTCCTCATTAGTAAAAGTAGTGTCATAAGGATTGCCAGCTTCCAGGGCTGTTTCCTTATCTATTCCTAAATGTCTGTGTCTTTCCAATGAAGGTGGCGCCCTGGACACCACATCGGCCTTCCGGGCCTCTAACCCTTCATTCTTGGTAATTTTTTGCAAGACGTACACAACGTAGAAAATCGAAGGTGTGGAGACAAGAACGATCTGGAAGACCCAGAACCGCAAATGCGAGACCGGAGCAAACGTGTCATAACAGACATTATTGCATCCGGGCTGTAGGGTGTTGCAGGTGAACTTGGACTGCTCGTCGCTGTAGACCGCATCTCCAACAAGAGCCACAAGCATGATTCGGAAGATGAGCAGCATTGTCAGCCAAATCTTGCCAATAACTGTAGAATGGTTCTGAACTTCCGTGAGGAAACGACCAAGAATGGACCAATCCCCCATTTCTGTGGACACACAGCACATAACAATTACTGAATTGTTCTTAAAAGTTGTTGCCTGTGCACTTTAATGTTTACTGGCATGTGTTACTTGTTGGTAAATGTCTTGTCCTGTATTCACATTGGGTTAGTTAGGAACGCAATTTTGATCTCTCTGTATGTCTTGTATATATGAAGAAGTTGACAATAAACCTGACTTTGACTTTGACTTTGAAAAGGTTGATCTTAAGGTTTAAACACTTAATGGGCTTGGCAAGAAATTAAATTTACCAAACAAAATGTATTTGTGCATTAAAGTGTAATCCATTATAATTGGCTGGGAAATCCTCAGCAAATATATACTAAAAATCACACAACAGCTGTCTCAGTCACAGTTAAATTGATATTGTAAAATCTAATATGATTTTCAAATAGATCATTTATTTATTTAGTTATAATCAAGATTAATTTAGTATTCAAATATACTGTCACTTAGGAGAAGCAATTACCACCAATTTCTCTTATTCACACCTCATCAATGGTTTTTCATTTTCACAAAAAGTATAGAAAACTGAGTGAGACTAATTTGAAATTAATGAGTTATTTCAGATTTAAAAAGTCCCTGAAGGACTATCTAATGAGCCATTTCTTGTTTGGAAGTTAAAAATGATCGTTTTCTGTTAAATTCTGTTATTTTCTACTCCCCAGGGGGAGCTTACCTTTGGAGAATCTGAGTTTTCCGTGTCCAGTTTTGGAAAAATATCACAGGAATCGATCGGCATAGCTTTATTTCTAAGTGGAGCCCATTGCTATATGTTATCGTGTCTTTTAAGCTGGATATGGACAGAATGGGCTGACCACACATATTCTCTAACTCTGACTGAAACGGTCATTGCACTGTATGTGAATAAAGGCTTTCAATGTACAGTGGGACAAAGATTGAAATTTACAAAGGGGGCACCTTCGCTGAAGAGCCATTCACTGATGAGCAGAGAATCCAAAGAACCAACTGGAAAGAGTGTGCACAATACAGATTCATGGACAGATCTCTATCCTCTTTAATTTTAGAGCTCCAACACAAGTGTAATTTCCCAGAGGATTTTAATATTCAGGTTATTGTGGGGGGCACGTTGCTGATCTTTTAAGTGTAATGTGAAACTCCCCCCCAAAAAAAGCCCTAATTTTTCATGCCTTTTACAATGAACGATTACAGGGTTACTCACAACTTTTTACTTTTTTTAACTTTCCTTTGCCTGGTGCTGCCAAGAAATTGTGCTCTCCTGCTCTTACTGACTCATACAATAATCTGCACATATTTGTCAGTTAGATTAATGCTAGGAAACCAGGGTTTATTTGTTGTGTCTTTTTTCCTGATTCATATGTACACGGGTCAGGAAAAAGGACGTGGGGTGATATCTCTTGATGTACCTTACTTATCCGAGCCTTGAGACATCATGAAGGTTATTTGGCATCACATATTGTATTGTACTATTTTTTTGTTTTTTTGCTCTCTGCAGTGTACAGTGTGTAGTATCAACTAACCACAGAAAGGCATCAAATATTTCTCTTTCTGCATTTACCAAGGCCCAATTCCTCACCTTGACCCTACCCCACAGTTTTTAACTCTTGCAGAAATGGTAGGTGCTCCTTTTCTATTAGAGACCGAGGAGTAGTGGTTGCTTCACCATCCACGTGGCCCTCAATGCCACTGTTGAAGGGCTAGATGAGGGTCTAACTATCTTTTGAAGGTCAGTCAAGTCAAGTCAAGTCTTTTATTGTCAGATACACAGAACAACAGAGTCGGACTGGGCACTGAAATTCTTAGGACAGGACACCGTACAGCGGCTACCATAACAAGACATAACATGCCGTAACATGTCATGTCATAAGTACTCTAAGAAAGACAGTAACAATAAATAGGCAATGTGGATACTACAATATAGCCTGGGTCCCAGCCGAACTTAGAACTGCCCATAAAAGTTTTGGTCGGGAAGTTCGGTCTGGCTCTGCTCAGTTGGGAAATCATTATGCCCGACCCAATCAGATTGCCCGACCCAATCAGATTGCCAGGGCGGGCTTTATACGATGATGGGCAGATGATCAACAGGGACATTATCGACTACGTCACTAAAGAGCTGAACATGGCTGCCGCTGGAGAGCTAGGGTGTGTAGATTCTGCCATCGAGTCTGTTCTACAGGATCTCCACATTGCATTCATTTTGAAAGACGAACAGAGGAACGCGATAAAGGCTTTTATCGATAGAAAAGATGTTTTTGCCGTCCTTCCTACAACAAGTGTGTGTTGCTTAATCTACGTCACATACTACGTTGCTCTGATTGGTTGTAGGTCTATCCAATTGAGCGAAGAGTCATTTTTTCTCCTGGTTCGGTTGAAACACGCCCCATACTCAAAACTCTATTGAGCGGTATCAGACTCACATTCTGACTAGAATCGTGAGTATGACGTAGTCAGGCTAACTACAATATACATTTTAACGTTAATTACAAAAGCTGTACTGAACATATAATAAACATAATAGCCTATGCTAATCTAAGACCTATACTAACCTATAACATAAGGTAAAATAAAAAATACAATATTGTGCAATATTGCAAGTTGCAGTGCAAACAGCAGTGGAGGTAGGCATGTGTAAAGTATAAAGTGTGTAAAGTATAAGTGTAAGTGTCGAGTGTGTAAGTGATGAGAGTGCATTATAGTCCATTTAGGAGCCTGATGGCCTTAGGATAGAAACTGTTCTCCATTCTGCGGGTGCGTGACCGGATGCTTCTGTACCGCCTACCAGAAGGCAGCATGGTGAACAGTCTGAAGGATGGGTGATGGCAGTCTTTCAGGATTCTGCCAGCTCTACGAAGACATCTTGTGTGGTAGATGTCATGAAGGGTTGGGAGTTTCCTACCAATGATACACTCAGCAGATCAGACCACACTGCGTAGGGCCTTACGGTCCATGTCTGTGCAGCTCCCGAACCACACTGAGATGCTACCAGTCAGGATGCTTTCTATAGTGCACCTATAAAAGTTGGTGAGGATGACTGGGTTCATGCCAAACTTCTTGAGTCTCCTCAGGAAGAAGAGGCGTTTCAGGGCAGCTTTGACCACCTTGTCTGTGTGGGCAGACCAGGTGAGATCATGGCTGATATTAACCCCAAGGAACTTGAAGCAGCTGACTTTTTCTACTTCAGATCCGTTAATGTGGAGGGAAGCATGCTCCACCCCCTGCCGCCTCCTAAAGTCCACGATCATCTCCTTAGTTTTGCTGATGTTGAGAGAGAGGTGGTTCTCCTGACACCATGTTGTTAAGGTGTCAACCTCCTCTCTGTAGGCTGACTCGTCACTGTTAAGCCTGATTTAAGCCTGGTTTATAGTCGGTAACGCAAGACGCAACGCAAGACGCAAGATGCAACGCAAGCCCTTGCGCGGTTGCAAGCCCCCCCTTGCGTGCTTGCGTGTGTCACCTCAATTTTCTAAACTTTACGCAAGACGCAACGCACAAGCCACTGGCTGTGTTCGAAACCGCCTACTACTTGAAAACGGCATACTCATCGATCTGACAGTATGCAGAGCGTTTACACACAGTGCACTTCACTCCTGTCCGAGCCCAAATCAGCCAGCCTGAAAAGCTGATTTCCCTTAAGCTATAAACTCTGTAAATATATAACTTTAGCAACATTTGAAACATTTTCAGGCGAGAAAGTAGTCGTTTAGACCCCCAAGGTGTTGAAAATCTGACAAAATACCGGCTATTTACAAGAAGAAGAAGCATGAATCCACTCGAAGAGGTCCTGGCGGTGAATTTGCTTTCATCATAGTAGGCTTGTCATTGAAAAAACCCGCTACTCCACCTACTGTCCTGGCGGTGAATCGCCACGCAGCACATGCAAGCGCCGACAAAGCAAAATTAAGTATAAACGTCTCGAGCCATTAAAATACGCGCAAGACGCAAGCGCAAGGGCAGTTAAAAGAAGTATAACTCAGCCTTTATAGTCGGTGACGCAAGACGCAACGCAAGCCATTGCGCGGTTGCAAGCCCCCCCTTGCGTGCTTGCGTGTGTCACCTCAATTTTCTAAACTTCACGCAAGATGCAAGCGCAAGCCACTGGCTGTGTTCAAAACCGCCTACTACTTGAAAACGGCATACTCATCGATCTGACAGTATGCAGAGCGTTTACACACAGTGCACTTCACTCCTGTCCGAGCCCAAATCAGCCAGCCTGAAAAGCTGATTTCCCTTAAGCTATAAACTCTGTAAATATATAACTTTAGCAACATTTGAAACATTTTCAGGCGAGAAAGTAGTCGTTTAGGCCCCCAAAGTGTTGAAAATCTGACAAAATACCAGCTATTTATAAGAAGAAGAAGCATGAATCCAGTCGAAGAGAGACTTGCCGAAGAGGTCCTGGCGGTGAATTTCCTTTCATCGTAGTAGGCTTGTCATTGAAAATACCTGCTACTCCACCAACTGTCCTGGCGGTGAATCGCCACGCAGCACACGCAACCGCCGACAAAGCAAAATGAAGCATAAACGTCTCGAGCGCAAGGGCAGTTAAAAGAAGTATAACTCAGCCTTTAGTGATGAGGTCCACGATGGTTGTGTCATCAGCAAACTTCACGATGAGTTTGGAACTGTGCGTTGACTCACAGTCATGTGTGAACAAGGAGAACAGGAGGGGGCTGAGGACACAACCCTGGGGGTGCCAGTGTTTGTGACCACTGTAGCTGAAGTGCAGTCACCGAGTCTCACCACCTATGGCCTCCCTTTCAGGAAGCTGTAGATCTATTTGCAGAGGGAGGTGTTTAGTTCCAGGTCTGCAAGCTTGGAGACGAGTCTGGAGGGGATGATGGTGTTGAACGCTGAGCTGTAATCAATGAACAGCATCCTCGCATACGAATCCCTCTTTTCCAGGTGGGAGAGAGCGGTGTGCACTGTCAGGGCGATGGCGTCATCATAAAAGGCGTTCAGCTCGTCTGGTTGTAGTGCAGAGGACTGGGTTTCACTGCAGCATCTCCCTTTGTACTCTGTGATTAAGATTAAGATTAAAGGCTGAGTTATACTTCTTTTAACTGCCCTTGCGCTTGCGTTAATGGCTCGAGACGTTTATGCTTCATTTAGCTTTGCCGGCGCTTGCGTGTGCTGCGTCGCGATTCACCGCCAGGACAGTAGGTGGAGTAGCGGGTTTTTTCAATGACAAGCATACTACGATGAAAGGAAATTCACCGCCAGGACCTCTTCGGCAAGTCTCTCTTTGAGTGGATTCATCATAGACATAATATATTGGGATTCATGCTTCTTCTTCTTCGCTTTCTACGTTGGCGTTTGAAAACAACGGTCTTTTATTAGGGGATGAAACCGGAAGATGAACACGCCGCCGGATGTGATGTAGATAGTGGCTTGTGCTCGCGTCCAGAGTGGCTACTCTATAGCTCTGCTCGCGTCTTGCGTTTTGCGTGAAGTTTAGAAAATTGAGGTGACACACGCAAGCACGCAAGGGGGGGGCTTGCGTTACAGACTATAAACCAGGCTTAAGATCCGATTTATTGGTCATGCATACACACGAAATTTGTCCTCTGCTTTAACCCATCCAGGTTGGCACCTGTTGACACACACATGCACAGGGTCCCACACTCAGAGACAATGGCGAGAGTGGGAATCAAACCACCAACCTTCTGGTTATTGGACGACCGACTCTAACCACTGAGCCACGACCGAAATGGCTTTGTAATGGCTTGCAGTCCACTCCACATGCGCCTGGGGTCAGAGCCATGGTAGCTGGACTCCACCCTGGACCTGTAGGTCCGTTTAGCAGATTTAATGGCCCTCAAGAGGTCATATCTGGACTTCTTGTACTGATCCCCTGAGTTAAAGGCGGCAGACCTGGCTCTGAGACTGGCCCAGACCGCTGTATCAACCCAGGGCTTCTGATTGGGGAAAAGGACCGGACAGCCCTCTTGGGAACCATATCATCAATGCAGTGGTGCAGGGCTTGCTACCTTTTGATTCCTTAAAGAAAAGGGGAACCTTACCTCTGCAAAAAGCTGCTATAGCCCAAGACTGCTGGGGGGCCTCTGATGTCACACCTTTCCTGACTTTGCTGTCTTTTTCACCCATTTAATATCTCAAATGATATTATGTACATTTGGCATTATTGTTGTAATTAACTTGTGTGTTTCCTGTCTCATCATGTATCATTTGAATGGTGTTAGGGTGTTTGTTGTCCCCTCTTGTCTGTCCTCTCAAACCCCAGCTGGTCGAGGCGGGCGGCCACCCTTCCTGAGTCATGCTCTGCCAGAGATTTCTTCCTGTTAAAAGGGAGTCGTTTCTCTCCACAGTCGCCTCATGCACGCTCAGGATGGGGGATTGGCCCGAAGAGAAGTTTCGGTGTAATCTGTTGGTTTCCTTAGCTAGGAAATTGTCTCTGAATTGGCTCCGTATGAATGAATTGGATTAATTTTTAATTTAATTAATTGGATTTGATTGTATTATGATTACAATGAGTCTAACTTGAATTGGACTGTATTACGGAAGTGCCTTGAGATGACATTTGCTGTAATTTGGCGCTATATAAATAAAACTGAATGTAATTTAATTGAATTGAGGGTTAGGGCCAAGGGATTGGTTCATAGAATTATTTTAAACTCCCATAAAGTCAGTTATTCATTGGTACTAACAACTATATAATGTTTGTATCATATTTTTCTCTTTCAAATGACTAAACTAAAAACTAATGAATAAACCATCTCTGAGCAGGTGCAAAGTATCAGGATCACAAGTGTCAGTGTTGATTCCTACGGTTGTCACGTCAGTTACCAGTTTTTCTGAGCATTGAGCCTCGGACATGCAAGTTCTTTTTTGATGATAATATGAACACAAAACTGCTATCTGATCGGAGAGATAGACACAGTCAGGGATTTTTTTCTGTACTGGCTGAAGATGTGCTGTAAAAAAAAACACTTTTGGGAATATTGCCAATTTATACCAAAATTAGCACACTTAACACGTACATAAAAAATGGTGTGAAACAGTAACCTGAATCAGCATCTAGTTAGAAGGTTTTGAAAGTGACTTAACATTTGTAATTGTAATTGAGGAAAAATCTAACTATCATCAATACAGAATACATGAAAAATTTATGATACTAGTTACTTTGAATTGGCCAAACATAGTTTCTCAGTCAATTCTACAGTATCCGTAAGTTTCTCGTGTCAAATAGACAGTTTTTGAATTGTGACTTAACACTTTTTTGTGTCTCAAGAGTTTTTATTCATTTTCATTTTTTGGCAAAATTCATCATTGAGATTTTAATTGAGTGCTTTTATATCGTCAACATGGTCTTCGATTAAAAATAACAGTAACAAAAACTACATAAATGATACCTGCTGTGTGAATATTACCACGAAAAGATTCAAGATTTTTCTGTTTGATTTGGAAGTAATTCAAAACAAAAGTAACCCTGAATGTTTGAGTTTGTAACCAAGAGGATTGTGTTTTGTATTCAGTCAATTATTATCTCAAAGTCATTTTATGTTACCTTTAAATAACATTAAAAACATATTATTTCTTAACAGGACTTCATTGTTTCTAGACAAATAGGGGTGAGGCTCATTACCTCAACAGGTTTAATGTGGTAAAATGCAAAAATGATCAAATCCTGCACGATGAAAGTAAAAAAAAAAAAAAACATGTTTAACCTAAATTCAAGTGATGGCACCTGTTCATTCGCTTTACAAAACTGTAGACTTTATATGTTAGTCGTTACAGTAGTTTTCGTTCATCCATATTTCATGAATTAAAATGAACTGCAACACCTGCAACTGCTCTCTCGAGCCGTCGACACTGAAATAAATCTTCCGGAAGGAACGACTACGGATCGAGTCTCTCTGTGTCTATTTTGAGAAACAAAATGCACCCTGGATGATTTTTTTTTCCTAATAAAAACGTGTAAAATGTAATTGAGACCCAGTCATTTTCAAGCCACATGCAAGAATCTAATATAACAAATACCCCTCAAAGCGTCAGGGAAAAACCATCCAGAGGGGTGTTCAAAAATCCAACAATACTTGATTACTTCTGGAAAGGGAATGAGCGATTCAGGAAATCTTTCCGGAATGTTTTTCATGGAACATTATAAAATGAAATTAGTTATTTAACCGTATGTGCTCTGGAAGTCACTGACGTGAATACACGGATTATCTTCGAAATACTTCAATTCCACACGCCCCGCCAAATAGTATGAAAAGTGGTTCAGCCCTCGAGGTTACCGGAAGTTGTTTCAGCTGCCATGTTTGGTTGCTTTGTTGTAGGCTTCTACCAGGTTTCCTACAGAATCAGTAAGTGTGGAAATGGAGCCGAGCTGGAGTACGTTTCTCTTCCAAGTAAGTTGTCTCTATGGGAGGGAAACCGCGATAGTTCGTCAAACCGCCTTCATTTTTTTAAGCACAGGTTATATTAGCTGCAGATTCGGTTTTCAAACGAGTAATACCAAGAACAAGTAACGAAGCAAAACAATGGTTTATGAATCCAGGCTTCCAGCTGTGAGGCTTGGGAATGACGCTAGAACAAAAAATCAAATCTCCCTAGTCCCTGCTTGAGAAACGGCTTGTTTTTTTTTTTGTTGTTGTACGGACGTTTAGAGTGTGCACGTTACATACTTCGACAGCGTTTGTGATTTTACTAAGTTTGTTTGCATGGTCGAAGCCAGCAAAACATGCGGTACCACTTGAAGTAAAGCTGGAGACGCCACTGCACCGTTACAATCGAGACAGACCTGTTTTTTTTTTTCTTCCCCCCTTTGACTGGAGGCTTTGATCGGACGCCGTGGGATAATGAGATATAATGCCAGCGAATATTTCCAATTTAATGTGGAGAATGAAACGTGTATTTTAGATTTGAAAGTAGATTGTGTTAGCAAACGTTGGGCAACTGTATGCTGTGGTTAGCAGCCGCTGAGATTTACTAACGGCGATTCCCAAGTCCGCGGTCAACTTTCCGCTTGCTTCAGCCTGTTCGGCAGTAACTAGCCAAGTGGCTAACGATGTTTAGGCTGCCTTGATTACACTCGCTGGCTAATTTAGCTTAATCTGGGTGAGGCTGCCGTAATGAGCTTGCAAAACTGGCGTTACATGACTTGATAACGAGTGTCGTACAGGTTTATGTTCATTAATAAGCTATTTATTCTGGTGAGCGTTGTGGAAAGGAATTCAAACTATGCACACGACACCAGCTAACACTAGCACCGAAGAAGCAGGTTTCAAATTAGCAGCGACCCTACGCGATTTAAGGATTTAATTTCGGCCAGAAAGTTGAGGGCTGCCGTTATGTGACATTCGCCCCGTTTTTGGTTAATTTCATTGTGTAACGGCAGGTCGACGTTTACTGAAAGAAAGTATCAGTGTTATTTATTCTTGTGGCCTAACTTGTATTTTAAAAATGAGCTTGATGTGTACATGAGAAATGTAGGATTTCAGGTTTATGTCATTTTTATTTTTAATTTGTTTGCCTCCTTTATTTGTCTTCAGTGTAATTTCATTAGCTTGTATCCATATGTGTCATCTCTTTGTTTATTTATGTGTATTTCTTAGTAGTAAAGGGTATTTTTATGTGTATTACTCCTTCACGACCAAATCCTCACGTGAAGGACTTTTTTTTTCTTAATTAAATTTCTTTATATATTTTTTTTTTTATGAAATTCAAAGTACTTCTCACTCAGTTTTTGGTAGAAAATCAAACCTGTTTCACTACATTTACACGTAAGAGTCGCTGAGTAACAGGCTAATTATCTTCTGGAAGTTTCTTATGGTCAGCTCTATTTGGACTGTAACATTCACCACTAGCATAAATATTCAGTCTTTTTGTGCAGCATTATTAAACTGTATTATTAGCTCCTTGTATTAAAGCATGACGAAGTACATGGTTTGTTAAGCGTCGCCTGTTAAGTGTAAGGTTGTAGAGTTGGAAGAAATTTGGATAGTTGCTTTAAGTTGTTTCAAGAAAGCATGACGCATGACAACCTCATGCGACAGGCCATGTTTTGGGTTTTTTGTGGAACTTCTAATACTTTGTTGTGCTTAAAATGGATCTGTTAATTACATCTTTGTGCACTCTTTCTTGATGGTGACAAAGGTCAACAGATGGTGTTGAGCCACAAGCCCTGTGTGTGTATATGTGTTGCGTCTCAAACTGTTACCATGGCAGTTTGGTGTAAATGACTGTACAGTTTTATAAGAATTCTCACATGTTTTAGTTTGTTGGTCCTTTTGAAAAGAAAAAGTTATGACAAATTCTGCACTGAGGGGTGGATGCTGACGTTTGCAGCCAATGAAATGCTGCTTCTAAGTTTTTGGTCCCTCCTCCGTGACGCTACTGGAACAAAAAAAAAAAAAGAGCCAGTAAAGCTGACCAATCACAGCAAACATGGCTTTTTGGGACTTTCAGAGCTGCCATTTTTAAAGAAAATAACAAAAATGAATGCTTTCCATGTCAATGTGTGGACCGTCTTGCATTTCACTGAACTGCACCTTTTATCTCCTCCTTTTTAGATAATTGTAAAGTATAAAACACGATTCGGTGTCACTCAGGTTGCACTTGTGCTTCGTGTTTGGATCAGTTTAGCTTTGGATGTAGATCGGTGACGCACCGATAATACTGAGAAGTTGCAGGAAAATAACGCAGTGCCACTAAGTTTGTAAGTCAAAATATGTGCTTGAAGTTCTGGCTTCAAGAGTGAGTCGAGATAAACTACAGAGAAAATTCACAGCAGATGCTTTTAATCTTTTCATAAAACGAAGTTGCGCACTAGCAAATGGAAGCTGAGGATAAAGAGGAACAGTCAGATGTGTAAATGTGTAGCAGCACATTCACTTTTTTTGAGGCATTTTGACTTGTTGATGATTATTTTAAACAGTGACTCAAAAACTATCTTAGTGAGCCATGAAACACCAACATTTCTGCTGTGAAAAGAATTCAACCAAACGATTTGTTCAGGCAAACAAAATCCCATTACAATTGAATGTTATTGGATTTTACTCTGTAATGCACACATTCAAATTTCAGAGACTCGGTTCCAAACAGTGTTTGACCTCAGTGTTAAGTCTATGTACCAGGTGGATTATCATCGTCATTATGGATTCGACTACACTGGCTATGCTGCAAATGTGTGACGTTTAGTCACTTGATGTATGATTTCAAGTACTAAAACAGCACAACAACAGAAGATGTTGTTTCACAGATTATATGGAATTTTACACCCTTTTTGGGAATTTCAGTGAAGCCGGTTTGTGACCATTTTAGAAATGATTGTATAGAAATATCTCCTGTCCGTGTATTTAAAACATTTTTAATCTTGAGTATATCATCACTGCTGTTTAGATGTTGTTTGTTATAGAGGTGATATATTAAATGTAATTTTGTTGCATGTGTGGAAAGATGACAAAGTGAGATGGTTTAAAATGGCTGATCCGTGTCATCCAAACCCACGTGAATATATCAGGCATTCCTCTAAAAACATTTTCTCATTTCTAGCGGAAGTTTTAAGTTGCATTATGAAGAAGTGAGGCCCTGAATTCCTACAATTCATATTGCTTTATTTTCTATGAAAAAAAGATAACAAGCATTCAGAAGTGATGTTTTCCAAAAACTTTGGTCCACCTGATATAATGAGTAATGTCCAGACTTTTTGTACAGTAGGAGGACGGCCGAGACAAAACCCAACACGTGAGCTGGAAGTGTTAGAAAAGACAATGGGGTAATATTTTTATATATATATTTCTATTTCTTCTCTTTTGTGTTTTTATCAGTTGTAGTTTTTTTGTTTGTTTTTTTTTTCACAATTGCGCAAGCAGCTGTAGAGAGTGGCACAAAAGACTGAAGAAAGGCGGTGCATAATCAGACCATGAGCTCAATTCAAGTCTACAGTGGCCCACGGAGCCATCAGGACACTCCCTCCATTTTGATGTTATTTATGAGGGAGCAGCCCCAGTTGTCAGAGCGCATTTATGTCAAAATGGTCAGAGCTGCATGAAGGCACAGCAGCTTACAGGCCCTGCACCTCTGTATAGAGGCCAGGCTGTCTGCAGTGGCTACGTCTGCTGTTCACAAGCTTCACAAAGAGGGTTTCCCGGCTGGTATCTCCCCCCACCCCACCCCACCCCTGGTGTGCCAGCGGACTGGGTTGCATTGGCATGATGATGACTAATCCTGGAAGGTGGCAAGTGTAAGCAGGTGCTCAGACAAATAGATGGTGGTATTTTCTGATAGTTCCCAGGTCCCGTTGCATATGAGGGATGACGGCTAGTTTAGCTGAGTAGTGTGTGGATAAACAATGTCTCTGTCTCATGAATAGATGAGCCAAATCAATGAAGATGAGCATACAAAGATCCCCTGCTGAGGCCCGAGTGCATCACTGCTCAGATTTGTGTCTTTCACAATAGGCTGGATGACATAAGGAGGACATTGTGTGGTTCATTTTTCTTTTCTGTCCCGTCTCCTCTTTTGCTACTCCTGTCTTGGCTGGCCTTTTTCGATGGATGATTGAACCTCAAAGGAAAGGTCAAGTATTTCACCTTGCCCTTTCTTGCTAGTGGTTGACAACATGGTTGTCTGGACTGTGTCCGTTTACTGCAGGAGCAGCGTTGGCTCTTTTTGTTTGTTTGTTTTGTGCTGTTTAAAAAAAAAATTTAAAAAATGCTGTTGCAGAGACTTTATCTGTGGAAACTACCAGAAGCATTGATGATACAAAACCAATTAATTTGCTTCAGCAGCCATTTGTTTGCTGCTCTGCTAATTTCCACGAATGTTGTCTCAAGATTATTTAGCACTTGAACACAGAAGCAGTATAATTTTTAAAAGGATCATTTAGACTAACTACTATCCTTCGTTTTAGAATAAGCAACACAAGTTCAGAAACTCCCAATTATTATAGATTCCTTGTTGCGCTTCCCAATGAAACTTTTATTTTTGGGTAGTTGTGATGTATAAAGTGTTAAACTGGAAAGCAGTTACAGGCTGCTTTGGGATTAGAAGTTGTCAACAGTATTTAATCTTCTACATTGTTCGGTTTAGGATGTTTTTTTTCCCTCCCACCTTCTGCTGTAGAATAAAGTAATGTTTGGTTATTATATCTTCAGTTGATGCCCAAACAAAAACGCGTTGAATCCTTTTTAGTCAAAGCTGTGTGATTATTTTTGGGACTTTTGGGGTCTTGCTTGATAACATTGCATAGAATGAGTAAACCTGTGTCTTTTTCCTCAGTAATATCAGAAATATGACTACTTAAATGAACTTAAGCAACTGGTTGTTGGTACTTTTATTTGTTCTCAAGCTTTTTATTTCATTTGTGCAGTGGCAGTCATTCATATTGGTTTGCACCTGCGAAACCCCAGGAAATGGAGTGTAGTAGGCCACACACAGAAAACAATTGTGCCACTATATGCGTTTTATTTTTCTACTTTAAGTTGTTTTCTGCTTCACTCAACCACATTTCTGCTACTCTGTAGCTCTTAACTGAGCTATGTAGTTGAGCTTAATGGCCTGCCCCTTCAAGAGCCTTCTTGGCAGTTAAACTGGACTCTGCTATGCCTCTAATTTGGTATGCCTGCTTTGCAGTCACATGATGAATCGGCACTGTCACGATGGGATCATTTTTCATCCAGTATATTTGGATTGTTCTGCATTAGTGGCATGCTACGTCAGCCTCATTAATTACAGACCCAGTGCCCATTTCATATCCTGGAAGATCCTTTTAACCCTTGTTGTCATAGCGTTTTTTAAGTTGATTCTTGACTTCTGACTTCTGAAAATGACACCTCCGTGTGGTGGAGCGGCAGTCAACAACATGTATTTTTGAACTGCGGGGAATACTACTTGTTCTCAAGTTGCAAGACCTCATTCTGGTGTCATTAACAACTTACCAAATGTCTGAAATTTGTCTTAGCCTAACCAAAAACATGTATGCTTGTTTCATTAGCAGGCCAATGAAGCCCTCCACCACCAGCACCAGGTGGCCCAGAATAGCCTGCTGCCACTTCTTAATGCAGGAGCTGAGCAAATTGACCAGAAGCCTGTCCTCCCCATCCAAATAGACCAGAAGCCACCCGTCAGTGCTGCTGATCTCCTGAAAGACAATGTGGCCAGTGGAGGAGGTCAACGGCCACAGGTGCAGATAAAGAAGGAACACAAAGGCAAAACACCTTTTGTCTGCGGTTACTGTAACAAGGCCTTCCGTGACAGCTACCATCTGAGACGTCATGAGTCCAGCCACACCGGTATCAAGATGGTGTCGCGTCCAAAGAAGACAGCCCAAACAGCCCCCACCATGGTACCCATGATCGCCTCCATGCCGCGAGAGAACAACGGCAACTCCTACATCTCCACGGTAGCGGGCATCCTCTCTACAGCAACCACCTCTGTTTCTTCAGGCACAAGTATCATGACATCATCAGCAATGGGCAACGTGCCGCAGCAAAATGTTCCCAAGAAACCTGCCAAGCCTGTCAAGAAAAACCACGGGTGCGAGATGTGTGGCAAGGCCTTTCGTGACGTTTACCACCTGAATCGCCACAAGTTATCCCATTCAGACGAGAAGCCTTTTGAGTGCCCCATCTGTCAGCAACGCTTTAAACGGAAGGACCGGATGACCTACCACGTTCGCTCTCATGATGGGGGAGTCCACAAGCCTTATGTATGTTCTGTGTGCGGTAAAGGCTTTTCAAGGTAAGAGTCACTTATTTTTGTCAAATCTGGCTCGGTAAGAATGAAATATGTTGTTCCAACTGTCCTGTGAACTCCAAGGGTCTGAAACATCCGTTAATATGCCTCATTGCAGCACGCTAATGATGGTTACATCAGATGCTGCTTTGATTTATTTCTCTTTTTGTTCTCTTCACTGCACTTTGAAGATCTTTGACAAAAAGCACAAGTGGTATCATTTTAGAAAGCAACAAAGCAGGGGTTGGCATTTTAAAGAAAGCCTTCATAAGTCAAAAGTTGAGCAGTCATCAAATCTTCATCTTTATTTCCAAGAGTTACGCAGCTTAGTTGAAAAGCTGTTTGTGAGAAAGGCCCAGTGCACCCTGTATGATGTGTTCGATATCCTGGATTATCCTGTGTATCGCTACATTAGCTACTGAGATAAAGCAGTCGGGAATGCAATCACTCCAGCATGTTTTTAAAGACAAATACATGCAGGAGGGATATCGCTCCTAATAATCTGTTTAAATGTCAGATTATTGGAGGCTGTGGGGACTGTTTGTGCAGCCACAGAGTGCCATTTTCATACTGTTCGAAGTGAGACGTCAGCTGTGACATGATTTTGTTGCAACTTCTCATGTGCACAGCTACAAAATGTAAGCCATGGTCTCCATATTTAAATGTCATGGTGGAAAGCAGATTGCTTTTCAATCTGTCTTTAGCGCTTGATTTCTGTTGCGCTCCGACACCGATCTTTCTCACTGCTCATTTTTTTCTGACATAACTCAGCTTTTATACTCTGCAGCAAAAGGTGACTTGCATTTGCTTGCAATGGGACCTGCAACAGAGACAATAGGAAATCCTTAATTGGTGAGAAAACGGGGACGAGGGCAACAATGATTGTTTTCACAACTGTAACGGTTTATTTTTCTGCTTTTAATCAACAAGTACCAACAAATAAGTAGGGCCATTGTAAACAGGAAGTTTGAGTCTGAGATCTAATTTATTCTTGTGGGAGGAGAGACTGAAGTAATTTCACCCTCTGGTGGTTGCATTCCATGGTCATAGAGAAAAGTCTTGACTTGTCTAAATGGAATTTAAAATAATGTGATAAGTAAATAAACATGCTCTTCGGATGATGTATTTATCTGCTCCAAAACAGTTTAATCTTGCACGTTAGTGTAAAAACATGCTCACAAGACTGAAGTATCGTTTTGAATACTTTTAAGTCTTTTATGCTTATTTTTGGGGTTTTTTTTGGCAGCAAATACACAAAGAATGTAGTTACAAACTGCAACCCAATGCAATAGCATATCTATATTATTAAATCCGGGTTTTTAAGGTTACTGAGTGGAACTGTAGTAACGTGTGCTGTCCGTGTTACCTTTTTGATTCTGAGCTTTAGTTCTTATTTATGTAATATGCAGTTCAGATTCGTACTTCTGACCGCCTTGCCATTTCAGCATGTTTAAACAGTCAAACATGGGAGAGCACCAGCAGATTAAGAGAGGGGGAGGCGTCTCTTGTCACTTTGCAGTTCCCGCCAGCATGTCACAGACTCTTTCCCCTGGGAATTCAGTGAACCGTGTGTAATGTTAAGGTCAGCCATTTTAATAAGTAGTATATAAACATTTTTAGGGGAGAGTCTTAAGATGGGCTGAGATTTGGAATTTGTTTAATTCGGGGAGTATTTAATTCGGTGTTGATTAATCGGTGAGTGTTGGTTACGGCAGTAAGTCGTGTCCTGCGAACAAAAACCTCAGCAGTGTACCGTGCTCACGCTGTTGACATTAGCTCTGTGCTGTGTACAGCAGTTTTAGGCATGCCTCCAACTCAGTGACGTGGGCTCGGGATTCATCAGCATACTGGAAAGTGAGAATGGGGACTGAATAACAGGGCACTGAGTCACTGCCACTCAGCCAGATCTGTAGGCAGGCACTGTCTGGAGTCTGCTCGTCAATGGGAGAGAGAAAAAAAAGAAAAAAAGCTTGAATCCGGTTCACAGCACCACTGAGAAGATTCTACTTGACTCCTCTGATTTGTATTAAAAATAAAATTCCAGCAGCATGAAACTTTCCGGTTGGGGAGCAGCTGCCAAGCTGCAGCCCTTACTCGCTCCATTATGGCGCTTCGAACATGATTCAGCTCACAGCTTCACCAACGAACATGCTGACAGAGGAGGATCAGTGCCAAGAAGAATCTGTGAATGCTGGAGTTTCGCTGTAAAGGTCAAGTGGCAAACAACTGTATTCCAGTGAACCGTTTTCCAGTTATACAGCAGATAAACCTACAAGATTCGTTATTATTTTTAACAGCAAGACAAATATTGTAGTTTAAGGCTTTAATTTAGAAATCTACATTTGGACTAAAGAGGGTAACGTATGACGGCATCGGTTAAACACCACATATTGTCACGGTCTCTGTAACATTTAATGATTCACTGTGTTTTAGCTGTATTTTCATGTCTATTCCAAATTGGTGAAATGAGTGATCAGGTTTAATACTTGTGTGCTTGCAAGCTGTCGCGCTTCAGAGAACAATGGAGGAAAGAAAGGCCCCGTTTTCACCTGTTGATTCTGCAAGGCTCACGTTACTACAAAAGTCCACTTCATACTTTCTCATAGTTGCTCCTGTTGCAATAAGCACAATAACTCATCATGTAATGGTGTAGGTTTACTCAACATTGTGCTTCATGGTCTCCCGACCTTTTGAGAGAATGCTGTGTGTTAAGATTTGGCTCTTAGTTGGAAAAATGCAAATGCTTTTCCTCTAAGTTATCGTTAACATCTTCACAATCCTTGAAGTAATGATGAGGATTCTGGCAAATGAAGAACTGTTATAATAAGCAAACTGTCAGTTTACAGAAATCTCAAGTGGAAAATGGGCGGAAAAAGAGGGGAAAAAGCTTCCATTTCATTGTCTTGCGTGTTTGAAACTAGGTCAAACTAATTCACGCACCATTGATCGTGAAGAATTAACTGCCATTGACTGAAATTTTTAGGGATTTTTTTGCCCTTCCCCTCATTATCAAAGCAAACAGAGCACATCCGTCCTCTTCCACACTTTTAATGCATATTAAGTTTGGAGTTTAGGCTTTTGGACTTGAATGGCATTCCTTGTCACCAAATTACAAACACACTTTTTTTTAATGCTATTAATACATGTAGCTACTTTACCATTTCTGACCTCATAAGTATGATCTTGGTGAATTAGGTAAAGATGACATATCTGCATTACAGAACTGCATGATCTGGTGTACAGGATATATAATGTAGGGATATATTACAGCAAAAGTCAGGTGTCCTTTTATTTATTTATTGACTTATTAGGAAGCAAAACCATTTCAACAAGATGTCCTGTGCTCCTGTGGTAATAGTGAATGTTGGGTCACTCTTCTGCAGCTCATTGAGCTCGCTGCATCCTGCTGCATCCTCTTTCAAAGATCGAACGTGTTTTTACTCTTCTTTCCCCTTGTTGTCTTTTATTTTTTTCTTAGACCAGACCACTTGAGCTGCCATGTGAAGCATGTGCATTCCTCAGAAAGACCGTTCAAATGTCAAGTAACGGTAAGAATCTTGACCACAAGTGTCCAGATCTCGATACCCACACGTATTGTTGTTATATTCCACTGACATATGGCCCTGTAACTGCAGGCCTGTACCTCTGCTTTCGCCACCAAAGACAGACTCCGCTCCCACATGATCCGGCATGAAGGCAAGGTCACCTGTAGCATCTGTGGGAAGATGCTCAGTGCAGCCTACATCACCAGTCATTTGAAGACTCATGGACAGACCAACTTTAACTCCTGTAACAAAGGTTTGTCAGCTGTGATGAATACAAACTGTTAGTTTACCCAAGAGTGGAGGGGATATGAAAGAATGTTTTTGAAACTACATCAAGCGAAACTCAAGGTCTTGTCTGTAAAGCGGGCCAATTTATCTCCATTAACCCCCCCACACTCATTCATAGGAGACAACTGGTCTGAGACGTTGGTTGGTACAGATGTTTTTCATAGATTATCTCATAATGTCTATAGATCTAGTCTTATACCCCTGAATGGCTTAAGACCGCAGGGTCTAAAATCCGATCATTTAAATTTAAAGCAACACAATGTAACTTCTCAAAAAGCCCATTATGGAGCTCCCCCTACAGGCTTGGAGGTAATGTACGGTTACACTGTCGTAAATACAACACCCTTTCGCTTTCACGTTTCACGTTTGTTGACGAACCGGTGAGGAGTCAGAAGGTGCAAGCTATGTCGACCGAGAAGGTAAGAGTAATCAAATGTACCTGGGAGCGTGAGAGGGGTCTATTTGTTTTTGCGGTAGGTGTGCCAGAAAGCAAGTCGAAGTACTTCCGCTCAGCTCCCGGGCCAGTCCAGCAAAGTTACATAGCGCAGTTTTTCCAACTCAGACCCCCGAAGGGCATAGGAGACAGGCCAATCGTAATATTAAAACTAATTGTAGCCGCACAATTTTTTTCAAGCTGTTATTTTAAGGTAGAAATGTTACATAGTATTGCTTTAAGGCCTTAAAATGTCTAAAATTCTCTTGAAATCTCATAAAATGTCTTAAATACGATTTTGAATGGTCTTAAAAATGTATTGACTAACTTTTATTTAATGTATAAACTTCTGTCTCGCTTTTAAATGTTTGGATTTTTGAGGACGCTATAACGGAGCTAAAGTACCTGTGCAGCCCGGTCAGAATTCATCAAGCACAACCTGCTAAATAGTTTGCTGTTTGTGGTTGCTAGCAGCGCCGTGACTGAGGAGCGGCTAATCAGTTAACGCTTTGGTTAAGATGGGTAAATGCAAATTTGACAATTTGTGGCTTCAAAACAAACAATTTACCTCAGGATTGAAGACGGTTGATGGAAATATTTATGAAGCACACAAGAAAAGTTTTAAACTTGGCACATTGGGCATCAAGGCGTTGGAGTTCCACGCCAAATCGCAAAAGTATAAAGCTGTCTTAAAATGCCAGCAGCAAAAGCTTTCCATCAGCCAGTATTATTCCACATCAGGATCTGCAGCATCGAGGTCCAGCTCGACCCAGTCTGCTGCACCTCCAGCTGACCTCCGGACAGCGTTTGGGTCTGCGCCCACACTAAAAGCAGAGGTGCTCTGGACTGAGCACCAGTCACATACTGGCAATGAGAACATTGATGAGCTGTTCCAGACCATGTTCCCGGATTCTGAGATAGCGAAAATGTTTAAGTGTGGAAAAGACAAGACGGCGTACATCGCACAATTTGGATTAGCCGATTTCATCAAGAGAGACCTTATCTCCAGAGTTAAAGGCCCGTTCGTGCTGATGTTCGACGAATAAATTAATTTTTGCAACTAAATTCCGAGCCTCCTTTTTGCCAGTATGGATGTGAAATGGGTCATACATTGTATTGATTATGGTCTTTAAAAAGTTTTAAATTTGACTTGTTGAAACCTGCAGAGACCCTGTTAATATTTAGGGATTAAAATGACGATTCTTTTAATCTCAGAGCAGTCAGAAAACATTAAACAGGCTTAAGGCTAACAGTAGCTAGCAACCTGTTAATTTAATAATTCATTCTAATTAATTCAACTATTTTAGCTGAAGAATAGGCAACCTGGGTTGATGTCTTACCCTCTCACTACAAATTAATTTCTTCTTCATCTGCTTTCCTGTGAGTTTCTGGTTGCTCCTGCTGCAACATTAACCTTAACAATAAACTGTGGTGGTGTGTGTTTGAAGTGTTTTTTTTTTTTTTGTTGTTGTTGTTCTTTTGTTTTGTTTTTGTCATCATCTAATGCTGATCTTTATGTGTGTGATTGAAATTGGATTCAGATTCTGTTCTAACTTTTAGAACTCTTGTTGTCTGACTCTGGTCTTACATGGTTTTCTTTGTCTTCTTTACTTAAAATTGTCTTAAACTTTTTCTCATTTTACTACGTGCACATTCCAATAATTCCCATTTTAATTGGAATTCAACTGATTTGACTTATTGTAGAAGAAAAGTTTAAAAACTGCATATTGTTTTTTTTGTTTTTTTTCAGAGGGTAACGAAGTCTGCAACTCTGCCTCAGCTACACCTGTGACCATTTCTGCCCCCATCACCTCAACGATGAACCGGGGCAACCCAAACAACAACCCTGTCACTATAGCTGCACAAATGAACATTAGCACCAACACAGTCAACATTACATCTCCAATCAGCCTCCAGCACCCAGTCACCATCACCGGCCCTGTCAATATTTCCTCTGTGAACATCCCTTCCACAGCACCCATGAATATTGCTCACCCAGTCGCAATAACAACCCCCATGCCTATGAATATAGCCGGTCCACTAAACATTGCAATGAGGCCACTGGATAGCATGCCTTTTCTGTCCCAAGTCCTGCCTTCTTCCCCACCTTGGTAATAAGAAAAACAGTTAGCATCTAACAGGCCAGAAAGAAAGGGAAAATGAAGTGAAACGGGAGACTCCTTTCCTCGTACTTGCACCTCGCATGCAGCTTCCCCCCCCCCCTCCCGAACATGTTCACTTCACCAAGCCCTGAAGTGAATATTTACATGAGCTGTGAGGTCAGTAGGAGCTTCCCAAGTCCTAACTGTGTCCCAGCTAAGGTTAAGTGACTGGCATGTGATGCAGGACACTTGAATAGAATTTGAGTAGGATTTATCTTGAAATCAGGACAGCCGTAAGACTTAGTGTAGTCAGTTAGAATGATGAAACTGTGATTTGTATCATGACAAACGAGAGTAGAGGATTTCTCAAGCACGCTTGAGGACTATACGAATATACACCTGTGCTTTTGTACGGGAGATGTGAAATGGACTGAAGCAATAACGAAATTGCTGTTTCTGATGTTTTACAAGTTCTCCCGAGGGCGTCTGGGTGTTACTTTGTATGTAGTTTTTTTAACTATAGCCTGCTAATCACTATTTAATGTTATAGGAAATGAGTCAAGTAAAAGGGACAGCAGCTTCCACGTGCATGGAAGACTATTTTTTCACAATGTTATAGCGTTTTCTTTCTTCTCAGATAGTAGGTATGCTCTTGAGGTACAGTGACTAACTTGTACAGTTGACATAGTAATGTATTTTCATGTCGGCATTTTAATTTTTGCTTTTGTCATTCAAGTGGACGCTGTCCTCTTGGCCATTAAATATTTTTACTTTGTTTTCTATTTGTATGGAAACGCAAAGGTTTGTTTTTATTTGTAGTGGGTTTTTTTTGTTTTTTTTCATGAAGTCTGAATGGAATGAGTCTTGCACTGAAGGCATATCCTCCATGCAGGTGAACAGCAGTATTATCAAAGATCAAATGGAGTCTTAAGTGTTTTGGTCAGCCAGCCTACACTTGAGGGCCATCTAGTGGCCGGTTATGTAAGAGCCTGGCCTTGTAGTGGAGCTTTTCAGCCTGTTAATGTCGTCGTATAAAGGTGACTAAAATAGTTTTAGCGGACTCTTGATTACACTGTTTTATGATAGTTATTTATCATTAATCTGTTACAGCCCCAAGGTGATACTAAGGAACCTCTCACTCAGGAAATGCAAAGAAAAGCCCATTATTCGTGAAGTTCTTTGAATCATGGCTCTTGATATTTCTATGCTCCGTTTTGGACTCCAGAACACATTTGGCTTCGGAGCGTTGAGTTTCACTTATTAAAAAGTCCAAACGTATCTATTTTAAATAGCCGTCCATTTAAAAAAGAAAAGAAAAACGATCATTTGCTGTACAATGACATGAATGCTGTATTTGTTTTCCTTTCACGTTCTCTGTCTGCGCAGCGCCGCGGCAAAGAACTGGATGAGTTTGGTGAAGGTGCGAGTTTGTCCGTTTAGAAGAAACAAAATGGGGCAAGATTGACGTTTGCATGACCCCAAACACTGTAGCTGTTAACTATTTTTTTTTTAAATGAATACCATGTTATCTCAGCAGTGTTGCAGCTCTTTGAGTTGATTCAGTTTTACTGAGAAATGCAATATGCATGTTTTTGTCGTTTTTGTTTTTTTCCTCCCAAGTTTTTTTTCTATTTTTTTTTTTTTTAAACAAACAATTAGCGTAGCTTTTTTTTTTTTTTTTATGCATTTACGTAGACACACTATAATAGCCTGTTTTGCCAAATTTGAATCGGTAATAATGTGATAACCTGACTATTTCTTGTGGAATTGAACATCTCATTTATTTTAAGGAAACGATTAATTGGAAATACCAGGACCCTTGTGAAAAGCAGTTGAATGTATATCTTTGTACAAAACTATTTTAGTTCCAAGGATATGGTAGTTACAATAGATGTGAAAGATAAGATAACCTTTTTTATAAATCTTTTGTATTAGAACATTAACATTGATAATTTTGTATATACGAGAAGCTAGGCTTTCTGATTAGCAGAAAGGTCAAAAACATTCCTACATTTTTTTTAAATGTACGTTTGTCAAATTATTAAACATGCGCAATGTTATGTGCCTTTTATTTGGGTTGTCTAAATAAAAGAAAATTATCAAACGTGTTTCTGTTTTAAGTACTGTTTAATATGAGGTTTTAGCAAGGCCTAAATGCAGAATGCTGTTTAACACGTTGCTCATTCAGGTCGTGGTTTTATTGTAAAGGAAACCTTCTCTCCTGAGGCTCCTGAGGCTGCTCAGATCCTGAGCACTCTGGGCGAGGTTTTCACCTACAATTGTTCTGTGTTTTTCTGCATCGATCATTCATTGTACCCTAAATAGTCACGGTCCTTATTAGGGGTGGGACTCCAAACTCACTAACTAACAGGATTCTATAGGAATACAAGAGTACCCATAGGAAGAAGAAATAAATAGTTTTTAGTCTTTATTCATTACCCGTAGACATACCAAGGAAGAGAGCCGTTTGGCTGTTGCAGAACCCAACTAGGTTTTGCAGTTAAAGGATATCTGTGTCAGGACCTTTGCATGTGATCATGTGTGCTGGTATCTGCCAATATTCAGCTTGCTGACTGGAGTCGGGTTTATAACAGCCGACAGGTGTGTCCTGGTTGTGTTGCATTGACTTTTGTCTTGAAACCAACCACATTTTGTTTGCATTTAACTTTGTGGTGCACGAAAGCCATGGAAAGTAATTGAAACAGTAATAGTAACGGGCTTCTCTTCACACAAAGGATCCTTTCACGTGAACAGTTAAAATAAAGATTTGAAATTATGTTCGGTTATTTTTTTTTATGTATATTTCATTGTTTCCCTGGTATTAAAGGGGCAATTCAGAGCAAAAACAACTGGTATCAGCAGTATTTCACAAATTTCTAATTGTTAATGTTTCCTGTGAATACAAAATCTTACATTTTGAATTCATAACGTTCAGAATAGCCTTTAATAAACACTTATTTTATTACTTCTTTACCATTTTGGAATCTTGGAAATGAACTCAAATCTAATTCGATGAGCATCATTATTGGAGTTGATAACATGCAAACACTCCCATGATCGTTAGTGCAGAACACTCACTGAGTTTCAGTGTGGTAAGACCATATTTGAACGGGTCTGTTTCATCTCAATTATATCCAGTGTTTTAGGCCAGATTACACGTGGATGGATACTTAATTCCCTTAGTTACTGCATCATTATTACCGAAAAATCCATGACTGTATCTCTCAAAATGGATTGAAAGTAAGAAGTTTACAGCAAAGTAGAGATGATCCGTTCAGCTGGTGGACTCCACTCCTGACTGAATCATTGTAGAAGGTTTTTTTTTTTTTTTTTGCCATGGACAGAAATGGCGTGTACCGGTGCAGAAGAAGCAAGTTAATTTAGTATGTTGAGTAGAGGGTGCTCAATGTTGTCTCTTATGTTTAGCAGCTTGTGCAACACCTATAAAATATGCAACATTAAAGGACCTAAGCTTACTCAGAATTTTTGAGCTTTAGTGTTGAATTTCCAGTCCGTTGATATCTGTAGTTCCCCCCATAACCTCCATCTCTTATCCCAGGAAGGAAACGTTGTATGGCTTATTTCCTGCTCCTCCAAAAATCCACAGCCATCTTCGTTGCATTCTTCTCAGTCAAAATGAGGTTATAATTCTCACACCATGCCCCAAAGCGGTTCATTGGTTCTCTAAACTCATCCTCCATCTGTATCTCACAGTTGAGAGGAATTGCAGTTGGACTGGAAGTCTGACTGTGCAAGATTAAGAAAAAACTGGGACTGTGGTTCTCCTGTGCTGCTTATCACCTTCTCAATCACACAAACTGCTCTGTTCATCAAGCAGTCAATAATCCAGAAGGTTTTCGAGAAATAACTTGCCAAAAGATAAGGGACATACTTAAACACCCAAGGGAATATTAGGTTTTTTCAGTTACGTACTGACTTTTAAAAAAAATCAGTAGATATAATATTTTCTGGGTAAAATTATTAAACCCTTGGCCTGAGATGCTAGTAATGCCCCATTTAGCAAAAATGACTGCCACTGTTTCATGCACAATTCCTTCAGCTGCAAGATGTTTAATGGATTTCTTCAGGGGATAAGCTTCAATTTCCATATACTTCTTCTGCACTTTGGTGCAGGTTTTGTTAAATAAACAGTTCTCAGTGTAATATGTCATGTTTTTTTGTTCATCTGAGTAGGTATTTACCTTCCCTTAAGACATGATAAGGACCAGCTGATTTGTTTTTTTGTTATGTCCTTATACTGGAAAGCTTTTAATTGAAAGAGGGTGTGTTTTGTTAGATGACTGTATATGCTGTTGCCGTTCAATGATTAACATAAATTTAAGCATTATGATGAAATACTGAGAAGATCCATCCCATTTTTACATTTTCCAAACAGGAATATCACACAGAAGATATCTTAGCAACATTTTTTGGGACATTTGAATTCGATATTTCCTTAGCTGGAGGTTTAGTTTCAGCAGGTAATGAGTGCCAACATCTTACTTTATGTCCACAGAGTGTGTTTTCAGCTTCCACGCTCAGAGGTTGCTCCACGACATTTTGAAACAAGCCTGTTTTGTATTTTCTTTATTCAGGTTGTGGAACAAAACTGGCTTCACTGTGTAAACTTTGCATATGGTCTATGGTTTCAGCCAGTCTGTTTTGTTTTATGTCGCTTGTTTGGATTACAGCTGCATACATTCTGTGCACTTTGGCACAACTTTCATTATCAACCTCTGTTTCAGGAAACTGGATTAACCAGTATGATTAATGGAGGTTCGTCAGTAAAGTAACCGATTGATTAACACAGACATCTTGCTAATAATGTAAATAATTGAATCTTTACATAAACATAGATGATATAAGTCAGGAAAAATAGACTCAAATTGGCATCCCATAGGATGACTGTCTTCATATTGCTGCATTTTTTAATATTTGCTATAATTGGCTATGCTTTTGAGTTCTCATGTCATCTGGAATCTGAATAATAATTCACATTGTCCCTGCACTGAATGATGGATAAAAACTACTCTATAGATTCAAACTGTAGAGAATACAGAGAATCGTTATGCTTTATCTTCCACTGGATACGTCTGTCTGGGGATGTATCCCAAATACTGCATGTATGTCAGTTAATTCTCTGTTTTTTAAGGTTGGGTTGATGACAGCTTTCAGGACACTGAGACTGTGGAGAAAGGCCTCATATTTTAAAGACTTGGTAAATGCAGTGGATGACACTGCATCTTATGACTCTGTTGGGAATCCTGCCTGATTCCCCCCCAAAGAGTCTTGAGTGCAGATAACATGCATATTCACACTATTGTGAACAGCCAAGTTCATGAAAGTCTCATAAACCCTGCTGGCAGGTTCACCAAGTGAAGCCCAAACAACCGAGTTCACTCGCAGTTCAACTGAGCTTGCAGTTTGCAGGCTGCTTGAATAAACCAAGGGTGCTTTGCAGCCACCGGCAGGTTTTCAAAGTTGCAACCAAGGGTGGAGGCTGGTTGGAGCTGTTGCTAATTTGTAGGTTGAATACCATCAACCACAGAAGCTATCAGCCCTCCAAAGCACACTGCTGGTTTTTGTTGAAAAGTAGAAGTTTTAATGAACTGACTGGTGTTGGCAGCTTTCCATCTCAGAAGAACTTCTTTAAATTGTTACTGTTATTATTCTACCTACAGTACAGTGATCCACCTTAACATCAGAACCTTCCCCGATGCAGTTCTTGATGGACGAAAGAGACGTTACGCTTCATGTGTCCAGCAGGTGGTGGTGTCTACGCATTTTCATCGTTAGGTGTCATGGACGCACTCCCAGGTTTAATCTACCCGTGTTGTCCCACAGCCAGAAACAATCCAGCAGGTTTCCAATGTGGCCATGTTTATTCACGTTCCCATGTAGGATTGTGAGTTCGACTCCTTTTCTAACGAGATCTAACTCATATTATTAAAAATGTTTTGATAAAAAGAGGGAGGAGTGAAGCACATTTCTCCTGTGTAAGGTGGAGCGTTCAGCAAGGGTTCGTTGCTCTCTGGCTCTCTTTTCATGTAAGTGCATTCATATCAAACAGAGAGTAGAGGTTTTAAATGGCGTGGTTAAAAGGTACAATCAAAATAATGACATTTATCAAACGTGCAAGAATTTGTTGTTTAAGTTGTGCAGAGTCGAATGAACTAAATGTAAATTTACTGCATTATACTGTGAATCCAGTACTTTGGTGATCCGAATGCTGCAAATGAATAATACAGCTTTCTCTCAACACCAAAACAACATTTTACTTTTAAAGCTTAATTTATGATCCAGTGACAACTAATTCTTACACTTCTGACTGGGCTTCTGGGAAAAGCCTGTAGGCCTACTGTGAGAAACAGTGAGAGAACTAGACTAACAGGACTGAGGGGTGGCGTCATGAGCGACTGCGTGACACTTTGAATGGAGACCTTGCTCAACCAACCTCACTGACTTTTGCTGCCTTTATGACACACGCAGCACTTCCTGGATTGTAACAGAACTGGTGGGTGAGGCAATAACAAGGAGGGGAAAGCCAGCATGTAATCGACCTGACCTAAAATGTGATGAATAACTCTCACTCCAACACCAAACAAATGCTTAGGGTTACAATTCAGTTACATATAGTTACACTTAAAAGTGAAGGAAAGGGCCGTGGCTCAGTGGTTAGAGTCAGCCGTCCAATAACCGGAAGGCTGACAGTTTGGTGACCCTGTGCATGAGTGTGTCAAGAGGTGTCAACCCTGGATGGACACATTTCGTGTGTATGCATGACAAGAACTCTGATCTTAATCTTAAAATCAGTACCGGTGTTCTTCATGTACATAAATATAGTATATCAGGCTTTAATCATGGTCCATAGTGATATTTTGGCAAGCTTAACATTTTGTAAAAACAACATATCCAATACCTCTTCTCTCTCTGAATGTAGCAGCAGCAGTGCTAACAGAAAGCCACCATTTTAAGTGTTTTCTTCTTTCATATTAAAAAAAATGAATATTTAACCCTGATTTGGTCATAGTGCACGGCATAACATGTAAAACATGTGCATCCTAAATGTGCAACATTGCATTCAAAACCAGCATTGGGCACACACGTGTATTTATTTGAATAATGCAAAGTTTTCAGCTGGGCCAAAAATATGTATTCAAAAGGTGCAGTGACCCAAGTTTGCCGTGCAGTCTGCCCATGCGGACTGGGTCAAAGTGATCCCTGGGGGTACTCACCCTCTCTAACTTGAAGGAATGCCCCTTGGAAATCCTGCCCAGTAAAGAGGACAGGATCAGATTGTGCAGAGTCTAATTCGATCTGAAGCTGTGAGCCCCACGCCACATGTGGTGTCTCAGCCGTCCAATAGTACAACAGTTTAAACAGCTTAAGAGAAAGGATCATGCTGTCGTCAGCTCTGTGAGCCGTGCCAGCGACCTGCCAACGGTTTGATTGTTGTTTAAGTGTCACTTTGCTGGTACTTTTTCGGATTGCTTGCATGATGCTCATTGTGCATCACTGAGCACAGGTTAGTCGTTTTCAAGTGTCATTTTAAAGGAAAAGGAAGTCTTGGAGAGAACTGCGGCAAAAACAGAAAACACTTAGGGGAGATGGCACAAATGGTGAGAAGAACCAGGGAAACCAAGTCCATACCGAGTACTGTACAGGAGGTAAAAAAGTTCTCTAAATACAGAGGGTTCTGCTATGTTTACATGTGTTGTTTTTACTAGCATTAAATTGAATGCAACAGATGATGAGCTAGACACTTTCTGTTATTCTATGTCAGCACAGAAAAAAAAAGATCCTTTTCTCATTTTTTTTCTATGTTTGCATTTGATTATTGATTTCAGAGGGTATGATGTCGTACTGTCGTAAAATATACTAACATGTCTCTTTAAGGTTTATCTTTGACTGGATCCCTTTATTGGTGCATATTAAGTTAATTTTCCAGGCAAAGAGGAGTTGAAACTGGCATCGTGGTCTGCTGGCACGTCACCATCAAATCTGCGCTGTTAATAAAGCAGGACTGAATGATCAAGCTGCAGGCCAACTGCAACAGTTAATGCCCGACTGGTTTTATTTCATTATTGCAATGACTTAATAGATTTGCAATTCTGAAATAAAGCTGTATCCGATTTTAAGGTTGATTCACAAAAAAAAAAGTTTATTTGCTAGTTTCAGGTGAATTGAGGCTGACCTAGTGGTATACCAAAACACTCAGTGAGGTTTCTAATTCCTTTTTCACTTCTGCACTACCTGATTTATATATTCCACCATTTCGGGCTACAATATGGATTGATACATACAGTTTCCAGTGGAAGACACCATGCATTTCTCTGCAATCAAAAGAGGAGACTGATAGACAGATGGAGAGGAGAAACCCAGGGCTTCATGACAAGTGACTCATGTTCAATTGTATAATTAGGGCATATTAAAGGAAGGAACATCACACCCTCATTGCAGAGCTTGTACTGTTGCCTATTGGTTGAGGGGAAAGCTGCTTAATCATCCCACCCAAACACACATTATAAGCAAAATCCTGATATGAGAACAGATGATCTACTTTGGCCCCAAAGTTGCAGAAGAAATTGTTAATCCCTCGTTTTTGGTTGCACAGTTTTATGGTTTTTAGTCTTGAAAAAGGTTATGACCTTCATTTAAGTAACAGTTTAGGCAAACTTAGGCAAGTAAGAGTGAATAGTTAAATGAGAAGGAGGTCAGCTGATCTCCAAAAGGCCTAAACCTAAAGATTAAACTTTTTCTTCTACTTCTTAATCAAGAATACTGTATTTTATTGTTTTGAGTGCAATTTTGGAGAGGGGAAAAAAGCTCAGTCGGGAGGTTTGGACACTCCCAAGAGATTTACTGAGATAATACTTACAAAGATCTCAAAACATTTAAAGCTTGTTGGAGTTATATTTCTTCATTTTTGGGAATGGTCTGGTAAAGCATTTGCTTTTTAGGTCGTATAAACTCCTCAAACCTTGTTCTAACCTTATTTTGAATCTTTGGAAAGGGGAACTAAATTACGAGTTTGGTCTTTATTGGAGTATAAAAAGGAAGAGAATTATTTAATAAATATCTGAATGTAGAATGCAGTACATTTCAATGTGGCTATAGTTAACTTTACTCAAAGTGCCTGTAGTCTGTTCATCATATTGTTGAAAACATTTTCCCACCAGAGCTCATAGTGCTTTAGCTATGCTCAGCACACTGTAATGACAGTGTGTGGTGCTGCACATGAGGAGGTGAAAGGTGGTGATTATTCTTGGAGCCCAAACCTACTCTGCCACTTTAAACTGTGCAGTGTATCAGTGCTGGAAAAAAGGGTTAGTATTCAGCAGCCCAGATTTCCTCACATCGTTACAGTAACTGACATCTTATCATATCCTTTGACAGTACTTTTTTATCTGCTTTGTATGGAAGCCGAGAGAGGTCGTGCTGAATTTTCTTTTAAAATATCATTATCTCGAGAGCTAAAGTTAATCATCTGATTATCTTAAGGTAATGAAGCTCAGCTTGTAGGAGTTTAATTGTAAGGTTTAATTATGTTATTATCTCGAAATAACAAGGATTGTTTTCTCCAGCTAATGGATATCTAGTTAGTTCGTTAAAGTTTGTCTTCCCATCACCATAAAACAGGAGGATGGCCTGAAGGACAGCTACTGGCTGAAGCGTAACAGAATTACTATCTTTGGATATGACATGGAAGTATTATTATTAGTATTAATATGTGCATATTATCGCCACTGTCTGTGCTTAAGACCAAAAGTTGACCATATTCAGTCCAGCAAACATGCATCTGATGTGCACGCCTTGACTTAATGTTATACAATCTCCACAGCTGTCGTGACAGTAATATTGAACAATGAAATTGTGTGTTAATACCGAAACTAGTCTTTTCTGAGATCACCATTATCACCCTACGATCTCAAGAAACCAACGCTTCCTTTCTCATGAACAACAAAAAGCTGACTTTCCAGGAAACTCGATGAAATGGCTTGTTATCACATGAAATAAATGTTATCTAATTTAGAACAAGTGCACAAATGAAGTCTTTGCTCTATGTTGGCACCCCAGAGAGTGGTACGTGTGAATCTGCATTTACAGTATGGCTTTTTAACTTCTGAAATGATCAAGAAGCACAGGCACTGCTAATGAAAATGTTCACAAAAACAAAAATAAGCATGATCTGTGAGTGTCCCAACAAACAATGATAGTGTGACAGTGCGTCAATTTTCTTGATACTCTGAATCATATCTTCTAGGAATTTGTGCTCACCACAACAAAGCCAGTATTTGACTCTTTAAAATTGTTTTAGTGCTGCTAGTAAAGTATTTGTACATACCAGGCCACTACAACATATGTGTTTTAATACAATTTGTGTTGATTTCATTTCCACTGTTCTGAGCATCTAAATGGAATGCAGCCTATGTTAAAGCTATCAGACCCTCTGCTACTGCTCTTTGCCTTACAGGTGGATCTTTTTCCCCTTGATAACTTAAATAGCTGTAAATATTGTTCGATATTTGAACAAAACAAAACAAAAGTCGTTGGTGTTTTTTGTTGTTGTTCATTTCTTTCGCGTAAGTAGGTGTTGGGGGAGTTTGGGAGGTGTAGTGTGGAGTGCAGTTTGTGTAACCTGCATGACTTCAGTTCCCATAGTGCACCGCGCTACATGATGTTCCCAACAGCTGACAGACGGTGAAGCCTCTGCCAGAGCTGTCGGTGGAAGCTAGTGTATACTCTCGTCGGAAGCCAAACACGGACTGAAAATACAAACCGAGCATTAACGGACTTCGGACCGTTTTACGACTTGAGCACTGTCGCGATAAGAATAGATTTAGTTTGAGTCCCGTCTTTAGCTTTTACATTTGGGAGCGGGGGACAGTTGCTGTCAGCTAACTTCCACAATAGGTCACTGCGTCGCTGGGCTGCTGCATGTGTTTTATTTGAGCTCAGCGGTTTGACTCCAGCCCTTCCAGCCGTGCCCAATGCTGAGGAATGGATAGCGTGTCTGCCAAAGGAGGGAATATGGTCGAGAGTGATGAGCAGCCGGAGAGGGACAGCGGCGGTGGCGCAGCGATGGCCGCACTACATCAATGCGAACTCATCCAGAATATGATTGATATCTCCATCTCCAGTTTACAGGGGCTGCGGACCAAATGCGCCGCGTCCAACGACCTCACACAGCAAGAAATACGCACTTTAGAGGTAATGGGCTTTTCGGGTGGGTCAAAGTGGCATCCCTCCATAGAAAGCAGTTCTAGTCAAATTGCGGAGTCATGAAGCCCTGACGCTGTCCGCCTCGCGGGCTGAATATGGGCTGCGAGCGAGGCGCCCTAACTGTGTCAGAGCTGAGCACATTTTGTCGCTTACAGTGTGCTACTAGGTCGATGCACTGAGGTGACGACGGCTGGAAAATGTTTATCACGAGGGCTTCATTATCTCTCTAGAATAACCGAATAATCCCTAAATGGTGGAGACGTCAGTTATGCATATGAAGAAGCCACTTATGTGACCTGTTTCTCAGTTATCTGTCAGCAGCTCCTCGGATAGTTCACAGCACCGTGCCGTGCAGTTTAATTCATCCTGGCCTAATGGCACACATTCAATAATCTGGTATTGCCATTATTTATGTTACCGTATTCAGATCCGCTACGGATTTAGCGGTGGTACAACTGGGCCTGCAAGACAAATACAAAATGAGACGTAGCTTCCGACGTGTTCCATGTGGTTCTCCAAAATGTAGGCAAGCGGGGTCGGTGTTCTCCTTCTGGATGCAGATTCGCTGCCGTCGTGTTTGAATGACTTGACAGTGCTTTGCGCAAGAGTTCTTTTATATTTTATGGTTTTTCTTTCGTTTTTTAATTATTTTTTTTTTACACATCACAGTTAGTGTAAGAAAAGTCATGCCTGGTAATGTGAAAGCATCGAGGAAGCACACGACATTTTCTCACTTAACATATCATAAACGGTCAAATACTGGCCTACTTGACATCGCTACATGGGGGGGAGATGTACAGTCTAGCATGCATCATGTGCTTTGCTGCTTCCGTTTTTGTTCTACCTCAGCTGTGTGTGTTAAGTAATTTTTGCTATTCTTAATTTATTAGCAGTCCTCTCGGCCCTTTGGGATCGTCCTTTAGAGGTCTGGTCTGGATGCTGTCGCTCAGACTGTTATTTTGTGTAATGGCAGTAAATGCCGTGTGTCTAAATGTCCATTTTTCTGGATTAAGACGGCAAAATGTTGGTTGCTTACATGGAAAATCAATAGTCCATTTCAAATCAAGTGGACTTTAATTTATGATTTGTCAGTTGTACTTCCTTCTAATGACATATATAGAATGTAGCTGGCAGGCCTGCGTGTTTCCACATGACAACAGGCCCCAATTCTGTCTGGGATCTGTTTAGGACATAAATGACTTGAGATCAGATCACAGAAAAAGCTGGAATATTAGTCCGATGCCCTCAAATAACCACAATGAGAGTGGAGTAATGCTCCCAACACGATAGATGATAAATGATCAATTTAAGATGTAGATGATCAATTATCTGTGTCTGTTTTTTACATCTGTATAGCTGACCAGCCCTATGGACGATTGTACAGTTGCTCCTAACACCTAATGTTCCAAAGAGAATGGGGGGGTTTAGTTTAAGCTACTCTGGAACCACAACGAACTAGGTTCAAAAGACCTTCAGTATGCTAAAGAATCGTGTTTTTAATGAGTAAAGTAGCTCTTTAAAGCTACGTTATTTATTTGCGGTGTTCGATTGTGTCTGTAAATTGGCTACTCTCAGGTCGTTTCCCTTTGCAGGGCAGGCACATCCATGCAGGAAAAATATATACCTTAAAACCATGAGATGACAAAGCAGTCTCATGCTTTCAAGTTGAACTTTTCCTCCAGTTTAAGAATAGGAATTTTGGGGCACCTTAGCCTGCTGGAAGGCTTCTGGTAGAATTTGGCAAGCTGATGAGTTTCACTGGCACAAGTAAAGAACCCTGATGTTTAAAAAAAAAAAAAAAAAAAAAAAAAAGTCGTCAGATTATGAACTGAGATGGAAACCAGAAAAAAGCCCCTGCTTTGCTTGTTTTTTTTTTTTTTTTTTTCAGTTGTCTGTTTGAGCCCACACTAAAACCCCCTCCCACTGCTTTTCAGCCGTGCGAGAAAATGTAGCTGAAACTTCTGGTTACATTTTTGTTTCCTGAAGCAAAGTTGCAGGTTATCGAATGCATGCCTGAACTGGTTAAAGCGTAGAGGTAGCAGGGACCTGTGGAGTCATGGCCCGTCCTATTCTGCATTCTTCAACTCGTCTTTATCCGTTGTCATGTGTGCGTCGTCGGTTTAACAGGACGTGATCTGGCAGAGTGCTTCCTGAGGTATGCTATCTCGTAGATACATTTTGCACCGGCATTGTTCTACATGACAATGGACAGGCAGTGCCGCTCTCACATGCTTCTTGAAGACTACAAAAACTACTCCGGGGTCTTTTTCCTGTGCCTACAAGGCCATTATTAGGTACTATCTCTAAATATTATTCGTGAAAACGGTGGATGTGGTTTTCAAAAGTTGGTTTTAGCTGGTTTGTGGTTTAGCCATGTTCAGAATTGTTCCCTCTTGCACTTTGAGAAGAAGAAGAAGAAGAAGAAGAGCTGAGAAGAGAACCTTTTGCTTTGAAATCTACTTGCTGCTGCAGTGGAAATGAGAGCCTCAGAGTGCTCACTGACTTGAAGTTGCTTAACTGGAAATGGGTGCTATAGACATTTTCTGGCTTACAGCAAAGCTATTTACTATCTCTGTGATATTTAATGAATTTCATTTGTGAAATTTCATTTTCACTGATTGACCACTGACGCAAATGTACAGTCATTAAGGGTTTCTGTTGGGCTTCAGCGCCCTACCTTTTGTCACGGAGCACACTCATACACACAGATGTTGTGGCTGTTTCAAGCCTACAGTTCAAATGGAAAGTTATAGAGGTCTCTTTCCTGAGTAGTATTCTGTCTTTTTTTTTTTTTATCTGTTTCTTATCCTGGTATCTTTACATAGATGAGCCAAAATACATCAGCTAGCACATATCCAGTTTGTGTTAAGGTTACTTCTGAATTTTTTTCCCCCGTTATATTATCCTGTTTTTTCTCATTCTGCATTGTTCTGTGTGTTGTTGTTACAGTGTATGCACAGCTCACCTTTTTATTTGCGAGGGTATAAAGATCAAGCTAAGTGCAATATCGCCTTGTTTGAACGACTAATTTCTTGTCTCTCCAACAAAGGGACAAATATCTAAGCAGATGTACAGAAAACGATGAAGGAGAAGGCCTTACAAATAAAGCGAGCATGTGAGAATACAGTCTCCCTTTAAAATGTGACATTTTAGGATATAACTGTAGAAGTCGGAGGGTTACTTTCATATTTTCTGCTCAATCTGTCCTGTCTAGAACATCCTGTGAGGGGAAAAAGAAAACAATGAAGGTCTTAGTGAAGAATAATAAACATTCTCTCATATCATAAAAAACAAGTTTGTTTGCTGAGTAAGTAACCAGGTCACTTCAACGTCAATGTAAAAAGAAGTTTGAACTGCTGAAACTGTGATTTAGGTTTAGCTAGTGATCACCAGTTCAGGTTCGGCTTAACACCAAACATGTCTCTCATCATCATTGTTCAGATGGTCAAGATGTGTGTAGAACAAGGGTCTGAGGCCAGCTTCACAACAGCCTTGGGCGTGTGCCTACACACTCCCGTGTTAACAGATGAGTCCATCCACGCTGACCGCATAACACACGTCTCAGCTCAAACTAAGCCGGAGCCACCTGACACACAGTTTTGTTGTGGGACCGCCCAGTTGTAGATGGATAGATACTTTATTATCCCATTAGAGAAATTGTTTTGTAACTGGGCAAACAGGTCAAATCTATTATTACATGATGATGACAGTTGTTGATTTAGGCAGTTGTGTGTGACTGGTCTCAAATTACAACCGGTTAACTCTCATGTGGTTACTTTTGAAATCTTATCAGCTATGAATTACACACACAAAAAACCTCTTTAGTTAGAAAAGTGTGCCAGCTGTAGCTGGCCTGCAGAAAGCTAGTTGGTTGTATTAACCACATGCAGCAGTGCCACACCGCTCGACCAGGTTGAAGCCAGTCTTACTTCCTAAGTCTTTACTGGCAGACTGTTTCGCAACTTCCAATAAGTGTGCATTTTCACTTCTTGCTTCACCCTTTCTTGAGATTTCTCTTGTCTTTTGCCTCATCTGTTACAAATCAGTAGATTAGGTAGTTAGATTCTAGATGACCATTTTACTTCTGAAACCAATTAAATTCTCAGTTCAGCCATTATATTAACTGCTTTATATCCTTTAAGATGGGGGGGGGGGAAAGAGCACAGCTTTCCTCCAGTGGCCTCCCACAGACTCGAAACTCTAGCAAGCACACTGGCCTGCAACTGTCGACATATGATATGTAGTTAAAGTTGCAAAACGTAAATGTCACCACGACCAAAGCTGTTAATTTGTTCGTTGATTTTGTGCAATCTGTATGAGGTCATGGAAGTTGTCTCACTTGTGGCGAGGGTTATCGTTCCCATATTGCGCTGGAGTGCAATCAAGTGCAGCTTGAACTGGCTTTATTCTCTCATTGGGTGAGCTTTATTATTCCACTTGAACTGTGTGTGTTTTTTTCTGCTTTGCCAGTGAGAGGATAATGATACTGGGCTCTCAAATGGAGTGCTAACTGGTACTTCACTTTTCACATGTTAATCCCACTCAGCTTGGTCTCTGTCTGCCTCTCATGATGCTGCCTCTGTGTTACTTTAACAGTAGCTCTGTGTTGATTCCTGACAATTGTTTGATCATATCCGCTTGTATGTTTCTAAACCAAATAGATTTACATCATCAAGACGCATAGAAATAGCAGTTTAAAAGCATCCTTATAACAGAACCCAAGTGTTTTGCTTATGTGCTTCTTTAAATCGCCTAAATAGATGCTGGGAGGTATTTGCTCCAAGCTTTAAATCTTCACATGAGAGTAATTCACTGTCATATCTTTCCAATCAGTGCTCTCTGTGATTATCAGAAACAGCAAAGTGTCACTCTGTTTTGTCTCCTCATGGTGTTGGAGAGAGTTTGCTGTGCACTCGTGGTGCGAGCTGTTGTGGCTGCATCTATATTTAGACATCTTTCTTCCTACGCATTTTCAGGGTTGGTTGTTAAATAAGAAAATCAAATGACGCGCAAAGAGCCTCTGCGAGAGGGGAGAGCAGGCAGGAAAGGGGAGGGGAGAATCAAAGCCAATCCGCTGGACTGCTTCTTGCGACATGACAACCACTGCGTGTGCGTTTGTGTGTCTATCGGACGCCTAGACAGCAGAGAATTTTGCTCACATCAGGGTTTAGAGGAAACGCAACTCTGGTGACAATCAGCACTGACCCTGACTTAGTTTCCTTATTTTTCCCTGACAGTAAGGGAGGTGCAGCCAATAAGAATGGACTGCATGATGTAGAAATCCGAATGGTTGAACACTGTAGGCAGGCCTTGATCTATTCTTGAACTGGCTCAGGATGAGTTGCATTACATCCTGTAATTTTTAGGTTTCCTTTACTCTTTCTAGGGGGGGGGGGGGGTTGCTTGCTTGCTTGCTTGCCTGCCCGATCTCCAAGTCATTAAGTGAATGTACCTTCTTATGGTAAGAGTGTCCCCCTAGAAAAGGTTACCAGAAGTCACATTTGACTGTTAATATCTATAAGTCTGCCCTGAGATATTTAGAATAGCCTCAGTTGCCATATGTTCTTTTGTTAGGTACAAAACAAGGCCAAGTGTTTGTCGAGGCTTGAACAGACACACCTTGCACTTCTTTACAGAGAGAATTGGGAGCAGCTCTGGTACCTCTTCACCCTCCCAGCCCAGTAGCTGTGATGGAGGAGGGGCAGTCGGCCATTGTCTAGGACCAGCAGCCATGTACCCCCAATGGTCCCACCCCCTCTTGTGACCTGACCTCTGCATTACTGTGTCTGCCATTGTGTTGATAGAATTCAGCAACATACACAGCAGTCCGTTGAAGGTTTGACTTGCATCGTACTGTAACAACGCAGTGATCAACGGATCAATCTGAATTAGATGCTTTTGGGACACTAACGAGAATGGTCACATGTAAAGATAGAGGGGTCTACTGTCTTGTAACCGCAGACAAGGAAAATGTGTGTGTCTTTCAGTCTGGAAGAAATGAGCTGACCTTCCTGTGCAAATATCATTTTCTGGGATAGAGCATTGTTGCTCGGTTCTCAGATAGGCCCTGCTATCCTTGGCAGGTGCACCAAAGTGGCTGTGTCAGCAAGAGCCCTGAGAAAACAACTGAGGCGGTGGGATGGGCTTCCCGAGTCTGCTGTGTCAGGCCGGCCGCTGCTGGGACTCCTCTGCCTTCTCTGGTGGCTCAAACACTGGCTGTCACTCATCTCCGTGCAGCAATAGGCCGTTGCCATGGTGTTGTTTAGCTCCACTGGCAGGTGGGCTCTGACGCCATTTATCCTCCCCCTCCTCCCACCTCCAGGCCACACGTCAAACACTGTTTTTCTCCACTCCGCACCGAAAATAAAATGCAAGGGGCCTGTCATTATCTCTTGGCTTCTGGCGCGTCTGAGTGTGCTCCCAGCACCAACATGCACATCTCTGCTATCGGTGAGGGATTTGGGGACACGTGTCCTTGTGTAATCCTATCCATCTCACTTATTTAGGGTCCTAATTGGTAAAGTGAATGCCCTGTGAGTGACAAAGAGATAAACATGTTGCTAGCGTTTGATAGCTACAGCAGCTGTTGTCATAGGGAGACACATGGTGACTTTTTTATGTTGTGATGTATTGTGTCTGAGCTCTGTGTTTCACATGTATGGGAAAATCCCACTGAAATGTTGCTGACGACTCTGAAGAGGGGTTGCTAGGTAACCTGACGTCACAGTACTGCACTATTGTATAGGGAGGTAAAGAAGGAGGCTAGCTTGCTAGCTACATTGAGTCGATGCCTCTTGCTGTTGTCCTGCTAGTAGCCATGCTACTTGTGCTTGCAGAGAGCACTGTGAATGATGTTTAAAATTTCCATTTAGTTTGATTAGGATGTGGCATAACCATTTATCACAGCTTCCCCTTGTGCAGGACAGCTGGTATCGTCCATCGACTTTGTATATGTGCTTGTATGTCAGTTTGTTTGCCTATTTGTTTAGAAGTATAATCTGAGGAGCTGCCTTTTGTTACTGGCCTCTGCACTATTTCTGACAAAGACTGTGTGGGCTGAATTGTATCTTTTTGGCATATGTTTTTACCATTTATTTTGATCTTGACTAATCCGCTTTCATGATGTATTCGAGTTAAGTGACTTTTTATTAGTTTATGTTCAGTGTTTTAGACTTTCTCCATGCAGTTGATGATTGAATGGAGTCAAAAAGCAGGGTCAAGATTAAAACGTTGAGCATTTACAGCCTCTTCATCCTCTTTCTCTGTCCTCTTTTCATTTCTCCAGCCTGCAAAAGAGATTCTTTTGTTAGCTGCGAGGAGGCCGGCTTTTTACCTCCCAAGGCCGCACTTTCAGAGAGCAGCTCGGCTGTACAAGTTTCTGTCTGGTTGAGAGTGGATGTGTCATGGAGATGGTTGAATGAGCAGAGAAAGACTAGCGCTCGCCATTGTTGCTGCGGCATTCAAAATGTGCGAGGTGGGTCGGGAGCTAACTGGTTGCTGCACAGCTCCTCTGAAGGTGCTGCCTGTTGTAATGGACTCTTACAGATAGACTGTGAGATAAGGACACATTATACAGTCATGCTGAGCGGCACAATGCCGCCGCTGCAAACCAACACCATGGTGTTCATTGTAATGCTCACAGGACGGACCACTGCACTTGACATGGAAGCATTGAAGTAAAGTCTCAGTTTTATAGAGACTCTGAAAACAAGACTCGAACTTAATCATTTACATTACTTGAGGGTTTTGGCTTTCAAACACATCAGGGTTATTTGATGTTTCTGACATACAAGGCTTCAGTTATTACTTTGCCAATGTAAGCATGAACAGGACAGCAGCATGACCGTATGTTTCTGTCGATCAGTACTATCCCTCCGAGTAATGTTGACGGGCAGATTTCAATAGGCGAGCTTTTGTTCTTTGCTCGATTCGCTCCATTAAGCCATTACAACGCTGTGGCATTGTGAATGCTGTCTGATGGGGACAACGTGATGCAAGTTCAAAGAAAGTGATGTTTCTCTGCATCTCTAAATCTGCATTTATTTACTCCATCGTCATAGTCATCATGGCCATGACGAAAGGTGCAAGACGCACAGAGTTACAGATGAAAAGGAAGTACACTGACCTTGTTACTATCCTAAAAAGTGATCGGTCATGTTGCACTTCTACCATCTCTGAGAGCGTTGATGTGACTGAGCTATTTCTTTGCTGCTAATGTATTTATTTGCTCTGCCAGCAGCACAGATGCTCTCATTAGGTGACTAGTCCATGCACGATAATAGCAGTTTCTATCTAATTAGCTGTCTTGCCCACAGAGGGCACATGGAAACCAATACTGGTGCTGTCACAGTACAGGTACGAGTAGTGATTTATGCATCTGTCTTTTGTTTTATTGGAGGTACATCTGAAGATGGAAAGGTTTGTCACGTTCTTGTGTAATTTAATCAAGCAGATCAGCAGTTGGTAACTGTTTCTATTTCTCAGAATGTTATGCATATAGACCATGAGCTGCACAGCTTTTCTACCATCTCCACGAAAACAAGTTTTCTGCCAACACAGGTGTGGCAGACACCCGTCAGAGCGAAGGCCTCCACACACGCTGTGAGCCTCCCCTCCAAACTGCCTCTCCCATCTGAGCTATGTTCTCTATTGCTCCCTGCAGGTGAAGCTGATGAAATACATCTGTAAACAGCTGCAGTGCAAGCAGAAAGTGCCAGAGACCGAGAGGCCCGAGGCCCTTGACAGTTACCCACGCTTAAGAGACTGGCTGCGCACCATCAACCTGCGACCAGAAATCATTGAGGTAGGTCATGTCGTTTTGTGTGAATGCCAGTTTACTCTGGCCTGAGCAAATGCATTTGTGTCCCATAAATGTGTGTTCAGTGTGTGTGCTCGGTCCATGTTCACATGTGCATGAGGAATGCCATCAAAAGGCCACTGGTCACACCTTTTGTTGCAACAGAGACTCTGCTGGAAGTGGTTAATTTTCAGAAATGTTCTGGAGTTAGATTTATCAAGATGCAATGCTTAAAACATGCTTCTTTCAACCAATACAGCATCCAAAGTGACTATTGATATTGCATTGGTACCGTAAGATCTCTTTGTTTGTTTGGACAAACTCATCTTGGATGCCTAAAAGCTGGTTCCCAGCATCCTTCCATTTCTAACTTGATCCCACGTTTGTGAGACTGAAGAGTGACTTTTCTACAATGTGTGAGGAATGTCTCAGACGTAAATGTTTGTTGAAGTCTCACATGTGTTTATGAAAGCTTTTTTTTTTTTTTCTTTGAATTAATTTGGTCTGTAGTTTAGTGAAGATGAGTTTTTGACAGCTGTGCGGCTGTTAAAATGTGAATTATTTGTTTTTAAATCCCCATTCCAAATAAGAACAAACAGAAACCTCTTAATTAAATCTGACTGATGGACTAGTCTATGAATAAAAGCCTGAGATCACTGAATGAATATGGTTCCTGTGAAGATTTATTCTGTATGTAGTTTTATTCTCAATAAGAACCTAATTTTAGTGCAGATTTTATTTAAAGGATATTGTAAACAGTAGTGTTTGCAACATTTCTCATCAAACTGCTAAAGTAAATGGGTTGCAATAGGACCAGTTATAGGACAATTTATCTTATCTTACCGACTTAAAAGATGTTATAAGATGATAAATGAAGATCACACCCAATTAGTTCACTTCTGGGCCTTAGAAAGGCATAAGAAAGTGAAATGTTAGAACATAAGGGTGCCACTATTTCAGTCTTTTTCCATGATTTCTTTTTTCTTTTATATTCGATCCACTTGAGATTTTCTCCCCTTTCACTTGTGTCCCTTCCTATGCTGCTGTAAACTGTTTAATCCTCGTCTGCTACTGTGTATTTGTGTTGCTCTCACCCCTCTGTCTTTGCTCAGCGACTTAACTGTTGCATGCTTATTTTCAAATGCTTCTGCGGCTGTTGGTCTTCGGCTTTCCCCAGTTTGTCCATGCTTTTCTTTTTGTTTTACGGCTTGACTCAGTAACTGATTATTTGCTCTTTGTTTACAGCTGAGTTCTGTATGTCTTTCTCAATTTTGCTCTGTTTGCCTCCCAGTTTGCCTCCTGGCTCTCACTTCCCATCAAAGCATTTAGTCGTGAGCGGGAAAAGTGTTTTGGATAGAATAGTAGGTGCACAGTCATATCTCTTACATACCAGCAGGGATACCGTAATAGATGTGGAGCTGTCATGACATGTTGATGACCCACTTAGATACTCACACATTATAAGAGTGAGATTTCTACAGTGCATCTCCTTGTTATGTGCTGTGAGGACTGTATTATGTAATGAATGATGGGAAACCATTGTGATTGTAGATGGCTTATTTATTGAAAACAACTTTGCTGCTCCCATGCTTCAAACGGTAGGCTTCATGTAAGCTGGCTTCCTCAATGATTTCTCTGTAAATCTTTGAACAAGATTCCTAAATGTTGATCCTTCTAGCCGTTTCTATTTCTATGTGCATTTCAGTATTATGCACAGAGAATTCTAAAATGCCAACCTGTGAGGAGATGCCTAATGTCTAGGAAAATGAATGTTTTATTGCTTTCTTTACTACACTTCCAGTGGAGCTCAGAGCTGTAACGATGTTTCAGGGAGGCCCCAGTACAGCTATCGTACACAATCTCTATTATTTGTGTGGATAAATTTGTAATGTTGCTGTAAGTGAGAAGTCGAGAAGGGAGCGGAGGACAGACAGCCACTTTTGAGTATCCCTTCTCTCATCGTCACTTGTGTTTTTGTATGTGTGCGCTTTGCTTTGCTTATAGTGTACACACTGTAGTGTGTGGGAGGCTGGCCTAGTTTTGCCATCCGTGCTTGCCCTCTCAGAGCAAAGGGTTTAACCTGACTGATAAGTGATTGCGCACTTCCCATTCCAAAAAAGAAGAAAAAAACATCCCAATTATCTGGACAAGATCCTATTTCCTTCTGTGCTCCATAGATTGCAGTGGCTGTATGCTGTTATTTTTACTTTCCATCCCAGTAACTAAACACTGGATAAACATTACATTCACAGTTTCTGTTCGGTCTTCTCTTCAGCTCCTTGGTGTGCAGTTACTCTCAGTGATAATCATTTTAGTAAACAGTCGAACAAAATAAACCCTTTGATTTGATATACTTGTGTTACTTATGTAATACTCATAATGGAAGAAGAATTCTTTTTTTTTTTTTTTTTTTTTGCTGGTTTGAAAACCACTTCCAGTATCCTGTTGGGTTCTTTGTAATGTTGCATTTGGTTATTTTTTTTTCTTTATTCGTAACACAACTGGATGCTATATTCCACTTAGCCATGACCCAATTCTAAGCCAAAAATGCAATGTGGACCCACATAAAGCCATTTAAACTCGCAGGATACCCCTAAAACTGTAAGAGCCTGCTAATAAACCTTAGCTGGCTCTTGGTTTGCACACTTGATGTGAAACTAATGTGTGAAAATCTAAAGTAAGAGCAACACACTGCATGATTTCAAAGCGAGGCAGGTTACCTCGTCTTCGGTTCTGTCAGTTATCATCGGGTCAAATGTAGTCATGAGTGTGAACATACTTCTGATGTTCTGCTCTTGAGTAAAATGTTTTATATTTTTCTATATATTCAATTGTTTTTCTTATGGTCCTACTTTCTTGTCTAATTGTGCTGAAACAGTCAGGTTTTGGGCTCTTTTATTTAACCATACCTGCAAGAGACTATATATGAATATAAAGTTGACCAAACCAGCAAAACTAAAACACTGAATTCAATGAATGGTGTAAGTTAGATGTTGTATGACTGGCTCAGAACTGTATTTAAATACTTAAGATATCTATATTATATTATCTCTAGCTATATATATATTTTTTTAAATGAGCTTTCAGCAGTTTCTCCCTGAAGCGTCCTGCAGATTGCTTTTTGTTTTTCCTTATTCTGTATAGTCATAGATTACCTGCTATCTGTTTCTCTTGTAATTTCTCCTCTGCAGGCAGTCGAAGTGAAGTTGTCCCTAGATGCTTTGCTGCAGATGACCCGTCCTCAAGTGAGAGATGCAATGCGAAGACTAGGGTCGAGCTCAGAAGAATGTGCTAGACTCAGTGCTGCCCTCTCCTGTTTAAAGAGTGCCACTGAAGGTATGTTTGTTAACACTATGGGAGCCTTCATAGATATAAATGCATCAGTGTTTTGTCTTTGAGTTTTCTAAAAAAAAATTTTTTCTCTCTCTTTTAGGAGGTGAACTGAGAGACGACAGCACTTCGTGGCTGTCCGAACACACCAGGAGGGACAGTGGCTCTCTCCTGACCGCAGACCAGCTAACCAATTTGGGAACTCCCCTTCGCCCTCACAGTCCATCTCCTCTAGCCCGCCCATCGACTATCCAGTCTACCCCATCCACCCCCTGTGCCACCTTCTCCCATCCTCGCTCGGGCTCAGTTTCAGCGGCTCCCACACCAGAGGCGTTTGCATCATATATCCACAGTGAAAGTCCTCTCACAGATCCGTTCCCCATGCCCTTATCCCGCACAGCACGGCTCCACGGACGCACCTCCACCCCACCCATAACTCCCCCTTCAAAGAGGCGGCACCGTCCGAAGCCCCCCTGCACCCCTCCACCTCCATCCCGCAAAGTCCTGCATCTGCTCCCCAACATCACGCTCACACGCAGCAAAAGCCACGAGTCCCAGCTGGGTAATCGCATCGAGGACCCCTCCACCAACAAGTAGGTGTCTCGCTAAAGCCTTGTCAACTGACGTATTTTTGGAGAAACAGTCCGTGTCCACGGGTTTTCTTTAGTACGTCAGATAAGAGCTAAATAGTACCTTTCGACCAGCACTGTAATTATGACAAATGACCTTTGTTGGCTCTGGCACCACATGTTTCAACTTTGGGCAGTTTAAAGAAATGTCCTGAGGTAGGAGAACTGCAGAATCTTTTAGTCCTGGTCAGAATAATTAGCCTCACTGAATTATAACTCGTAAGTACACAATATAGAATATGTTCAAAAGGACAAAATCATCCATGTTATCAAATGAAACGGGTAATGTTCAAGTAAGACTCATCCCCGCTTAATATTCAGCATTCACATTGTCATAAAAGATAAAAAGGGACTGTTTGTTTCCAGGTTCTATTTCCCAATGATGAAGATAACCGCTGTCTTAAGAGCATCAGAGATGCTATTATCCAAAAATCTAAAGACTCCAGAAGCTGCAAGGCAATTGCCAAAAATATTTCAATTCTTGTTGCAAGTGTAAGCAGTTTTATCAAAAAGTTTCATCATAATGGAGCCGTTAGGGACAGGATGTAGCCCGATGAGGAAATTAAATAAAAGAAGTGAAAAAAATGGTTTGAATTGTTGGAGGGGACACACACACACATCCATAGACATCTTCAGGCTGACCTGAAGCAATCCGGGGTGGTAGTTTCTGCCTCTACCACACGCTGCACACTGAACCAGGTCGGCTTCAGAAAACGAAACCATACTCTTTAGGGATACAATACATGCTGGGTTTAAGGGGACAAAAAGAGGTAAAAATGTATGACACTGCTTCCAGTTGCAATAGTTTAATCGAGGATGTGACAGAATACAGGAACAGCTGGATGAATTCTTTACACTGTTGTCTCAGATTCTGCTTGTGGATGGTCTAAAACCTATTGCAAAACCTACTCTGAGGTTTTGCAATGAGAAAAGCTGGAATAATCTCCCATTGCCAAGTTTTTCGCCTGATCTCAACCTGGTTGAGCTGCATTTTTCCTGTTGAATACAAGACTAAAGACGGAAATACCCAAAACAAGCAACATTTGAAACACAAGCCTGTCAAAACAACAAAGGAGAAAACCCAGTTTCAGGTGTCACCCATGGGTCCCAGACTCCAACCAGTCCCTGCCTGCGAAGAACAAACTAATGTCTCAGAATTTAAACCAATTAGCATTTTATTGTTGGTAAACTACAATTTCAGCCATTTATTTTCACATTGTAACGAGCTGAAATTCAGAAATCCTTTCAGAGAAAAAAACTATATAGTGTGTATATGAATGAATTGAATTCAATTATACTTGATAATCTCATGTCATGTATCAATACAACTGGTAAGCATGATCTGGTTACAATTTCTCCGTTGTTTCTGAGCACTTTTGACATCTGCGGTCACTTCATAAAGCATTGTCCTGTTCTAAAAACATCCTTCTTTAACCGTATCAGAACAGGGGCAGAACTTTCCGTAGATACACTCCTGCCGCGTTAAATCCTTTCACATCCTGCCTGTTGCCTCTTCGCTCTCGCTGTATGAGCGGAGCTAATCCTCCACAGATTCCCAGAGATTTTGAGTCATGTCAAAACAGGAAATATTTCCCAGATCTAATGCTCAAAGGTGGCAATACACACAATCTCTCTCTCTCTTATTTTTATTTTTTTCTCTGCCTCTCTATTGTGATTAAGTGCACGTACACAAACAAGCCACATGTTTATCCACAATATCCTGTCTGTTTATGGAAAGTTTTATTGAGGAAAAAAATGCCAACGGCACAAGTAAACACGCCTGATGTAGATCCGTTGCATCCAGCGTTCACGCAGATAATCATGCTTGTTTGTCTTGGTTGTGTTCATATTCACGGTACTTTAACCTGAAAACAGGTTACAGGTCTAATTGTGCACATTTTAGATCAAATTAGACGACTATTATTCCTCACATGTGCGTGTGCATGTGCGCATAAATCACAGATCTGGCACTGCTTGGTGCTTCTCTTGTGACCTCGGTCTTGGTGTTAAGGATATCATCCTCGCTATCCTGTACCAATGGAATTAAGGTGCTCCAATGTACCTCCCTTCTGCTCTTACATAACCCGCCCTGTGCTGTACGCTGTTCGAGTGTTGCTGCAGACTTGTGGCGTCCACTCTAGTTTTTGCCAGTATGCTGAATTTGCTCAATCTTTCATTTTTTTCCTTCCTAGGTGTGTTAAGAAGAACAATTTGATCCTGAATATGCAAGTTAATGGGAATGGATGTGAGGACTCCCCTTCTCGCTACCCTGTCATGTCCACACGGACTCCTGGAGTCACCACAGCTCCCAGTACAGCACCTTACACCCATCCAGGGACACCCACCCTAATGGAGGAGCACAGTATAATTAAAAGTAAGTCATTCATGCATACGTACGCATACACTTTTCCTGCACTTTTCCTAATATGTCGGATATGAAATATTTAAGATCACTGGGATTTCTTGACTTACTAAGGGTGGTTTGGTTTTGTCTGGGAAATGCGACTGAGGGCTTTAGGTTTCTGACAAAAGTAAAGGCTTCCACACGACTTACCAGCCTTTTCTCGACTTAACCCCACTGTCCTCTTAATCTTTCTTTCCTTATGTCTATCCTTCTCTCTGTTTTTGTTTGTCTAGATAATGTAGCAGGGCATCGCAGTTCCCCACAAGCAGTGAGGAGGGACATAGGTCTGGCAGTCACACACAGGTAGATCTCTCTTTTCAACATGTTTACATCATAGTAAAGCAAACATGTTGGGTTTGCCAGGAATATAATTACATTAATCTGATTATAGGACTTACAGAAGTTGTTGTTTTTGTGTAGGTTTTCAACTAAGTCCTGGCTGTCCCAGACATGTCAAGTGTGCCAGAAGAACATGATGTTTGGGGTTAAGTGCAAACACTGTCGGTAAGTTTAGGTCTCGCAAGTCATTCTACTCTTAAGTGCAATCATGCTTCAACGAAGAAAAAAAGGTTGAGGCGCAGGTTACGATGTAGCTCAACACCAGAATCATATGATCTGCAAATGATTTTAAAGCCTGCATGTAATTCAGGGGGCTGCACAGTGGTGTGGTGGCTAGCACCGTCGCCTCACAGGAAGAGGGTTCCCTGTTCACATCCCGGCTGGGGCCTTTCTGTGTGGAGCTGGCATGTGCTCACTGTGTGTGCATGGGTTCTCTCCGGGTACTCTGGCGTCCTCATTTCTTTGAGTCGTTAAACAGTAGTGTTTCTTAAAGTAAAGCTTCCAAGAATTTGGGGATTCCCTTATCTCATGGATGCAGACTAACTTGATTGGCCGTTATTTTCTGCATTAAAAACTGATGCAGATTTTCTAGTTGAAATAGACCAAAAACTGTTTCTGAGTTTCATGTGTTTTTGGAAATCTTGGAATTGGTTAAGGAGGGCACAGATCTTCCAGCTTGTCATCAAAGCACGGTTTTAGAGCAACCACAGCAATTGGTCTTAGTTTGTCAGTTCCCAAATGCTTCCAGGTTTTTGTTAAAAGGAGATGATGATACATCACAGTGGTAAACAGAACGCCATCCCAACTTTTTGATTTTTTTTTTTTTAGAAAAAGCAATATGATTTCTGATCCACTTATCATATATCGGCTTCTATCATTTGAAATCACTCTTTTGTTTACATTTTCTTGATTAAATCTTGGCGTGAAGTTGAGGAATTGTCTAGATACTAAATGCTAATTGCTACCAAACCCCTCACATGCTGCCCTCTCTCTGTGCAGATTAAAGTGCCACAACAAATGTACAAAGGAAGCTCCATCTTGCAGAATCTCTTTTCTACCAAGTAAGTTTTGTCCCACTCTTGATCTGCAGTCTTTGTGTCTTGAATACATGTTTGATATTAAAAATGTCCACCTCCTCTCCTGTAGTCGCCAAAATTCGGAGAACTGAGTCAGTTCCCTCTGACATAAACAACCCTGTGGACCGGCCACAGGAAGCACCGCAGTTTGGCACGCTACCAAAGGCCATTACTAAAAAGGTAAAAAGAAAAGAAAAAGACGAGGGGTTCCGCATAAGAGTGCACATTTATACTTTTCAAGTGCTAAACTAAAAGATACATATTTGTCATAATCATCCCAATGTCCTGTCGCATCGAAGACCTGAGTTTATTTTGGATATATGATACAAATAATTCCTCATGTCACTTTTGTCATCTCTGTTTCAGTCACTTTTGTGCTATTGGGTGCTTCTCTTTGTCATTATGCAGCCTTATAAGAACACCTGACTCCTGTGATCTCAGAAGAAAATTAGAAGTTGTAGAAGCGATCTTGAATGCAGTGTCATATGACTGATATTTATAGGCCCTCATTAGAGTTGTTTCCACATCTTGCCAGGATCATCCTCCTGTGATGAACCAGCTGGACTCGAGCAGCAATCCGTCCTCCACCACCTCATCCACACCCTCTTCTCCAGCACCCTTCCAGCAGAGCAACCCCCCCAGTGCCACCCCACCACCCAACCCTTCGCCCAAAGGCCATCGAGACAGCCGCTTTAACTTTCCAGGTAAATCCGGGCACAGAAATCCTCAACCAAAGATGCCTGGACAAACCTAGACGAATACGAACACATGTAGTGTTTATTTCTCCTCATCACACAGATTTCTGCTGATTCCCTTTTCGTCTTTGATAGCATGGAGCCCCACATACACTTCTAACCACTTCTTTTCCCACATATATTAACATGGACAAGATCTCTTGATTCAAAGCTTCTCTAACCAAAAATCTCTTTCCTGCAATGCTTATCTGACTTTTCCCTCTCTTTATTTTTGCAAAAGCTGCCTGTTACTTTCAGCACAGACAGCAGTTTATCTTCCCTGGTGAGTTGACTGTCCCAATACAACACATTGACCTGTTGTTTTCCTATTTGACCACTCTGCATACCTTTGATGCCCCGCGGCTATCTCCTCTTCCTGCATGCTTGCTTCAGGATTTAGCTGTTTGCGTTGCTCTGTTTCCACTGAATGCCTGCAGAATTGGTGCATATTGACTGTGAACAGCATTTTGACACCATCTGCTGGAGCAAGTGGGGAATTACATAAGCAGTTCTGTTCTGCATGTTGTGAGACACAAGGGAAGAAAGAGGGACGATTAGTCTTCTTATTCTTCCCTAAATTATGGTATCTCCTTCTCCGTAGATGTTTCCAGTCCTGCAAATGTGTACCCTGATGGCCTCCATGACCGAGTGTAAGATATTTATATTACAAAATTGTAGCTCAGTCAGTTTCAGTGATGACACAGATGTTGAATGACTTAGTTTTTCTTGAATTCTACTTGTCTGATATAATTTTCTGCTTCCCAGCAGTGAGATAGAGCAGTCAGCTGATGACACACACGCTGAGCTGGTAGAAGATGAAGATGAAGAGGTAATGTTTAGAAAATGTACTTCACTCTCAGCTTTTTCCGTCTCTTCACTTACTTACCAGACCCATTACCTGTGTTGTGCTGTTATTATTCTGACACATGCTCTGTACACGCACACAAAGCCATTTTCGTATGATTGCAGGAAGTGGAGGAGGACATCGAAGTCGAAGACGAAGATCCCGAAGCCGAAGAGGATCACGAAGAAGAAGTCGAGAGTAATGAGGACGGAGGAGATTATGAAGACGACCGGGAGGAGATCAGGATGAATATGGGTTCGGACGGGGAGTGCGACGAGCTTAACGATCTGCCCTACTCCCGGGGAAACCAGTGGAAGGTCCCCATCTCCCGTAAGGCTAGTCAGACCAGTGTCTACCTGCAGGAGTGGGATATTCCTTTTGAACAACTGGATCTCGGAGAACTCATAGGAAAGGTGAGGAATCGGACCCATTACCCGTGTAAAAGTTTGAACAGGGGCTTGTACTGAGCTTGGGGGTTTTGTTTGTCCAGGGCCGCTGGGGTAAAGTCCACAAGGGTCGGTGGCACGGGGAGGTTGCCATCCGACTTCTTGAGATCGATGGGAACAATCAGGACCATCTGAAGCTCTTTAAAAAGGAGGTGATGAACTACAGACAAACCAGACATGAGAATGTGGTCCTGTTCATGGGAGCCTGCATGGCTCCACCCCACCTTGCCATCATCACCAGGTAAGATCAGAGCTCCCTCACTCTTCAAAATTCAAGTTAACCCAAATACAAGCATTTCCATGGAAGTAATTTTTCCTCCCCCATCAGTTTCTGTAAAGGGAGGACATTGTATTCAGTTGTCCGGGACACTAAGAACACCTTGGACATAAACAAGACAAGACAAATCGCTCAGGAGATTGTAAAGGTATTGTGTTGCATGTTATCGCCACGCAAAACAGTCACAAATGCATTCAAAATACCCAACCACATTTTCCCCAGCTGTGATCCTGCCACTTTAATCTAGTGCACCATTCTGTGCATTGCCACATAAGGTTTGGGGTCCCGTATCTTTGGAAGGGAAGTGGACATTTAGCCCATAAAATTGAATGTTTTGAGATGCAGACTATAGATGCAGTTGTAATCTATGTTGTAGGGACCACTTCAACCTATAACCCATGTAGCTCTACAGTGAAGCTACTACTCAGTCAAGGCCACTCCAGTACTTGGTGTAATATAAAATGGGGCTGTTCCATCTCTATAAAAAGTCTTTTTCTAACCCATTAAATACCAGGATATAATCTCTTTTTTAGAAACAAGATGCATGTTAGCCCTAGTTTAACGTCCTACTTCTATGTGCCATCTTGCTATTTTTCTCTGTTTAATGCCCCAGCAGCAGGTCACCAGTTCAGTCCTGAATGTGTCATGAAAGCCCACTGCCAACTAGTCGTGACCATGAACAAAAACATGTGACTTTAAGCATTTCGCGCATACATATACTTGTCAGAACATCACAGTGTGTGTGGCCACATATCTTGATCCGTTTGCCTTCTGATGCAGGGAATGGGCTATCTGCACGCCAAAGGCATTGTACACAAAGACCTGAAGTCAAAGAATGTTTTCCATGACACCAATAAAGTCATCATCACAGATTTTGGGCTGTTTGGAATTTCTGGAGTTGTTCAGGAAGGGAGGTAAGAAGCGCCACTTGTTACATCTTAAAGCAAGCTCAGCTGCAGAGTCTGTGTAACTGTGTGCACACTTTTGTTTCTGAAGCACACATTGAACTTAAGAGCATGCTAACTCAGCACTTCCTTTGCGTAAGGCCTTATAAATGGCTGTTTTTCTGCACAGGAATTGGAGATGGACTGAATTTGGCTAATGAATCTTTCCACTCACATTTTACTGAAAGCTGCTTTTCTTTTTTTTTCTTTTTTTTCTCTAGGCGGGAGAATAAACTAAAACTTCCACATGGCTGGATTTGTTACCTCGCACCAGAGATTGTGCGTAGGATGAGCCCAGGTAACAATGAAGACCGCCTACCGTTTTCCAACGCAGCTGATGTGTACGCCTTTGGGTAAGTTCTGTGCACACGTTAATCAAGATTTAAATCAAAGCTCTGGATACTTTCGCCCCTGTTCCGACTATTCTCACTGAGAACATCTGACTGCTTTCCTCCTTTTAAGAACTATTTGGTATGAACTTCAAGCCAGGGACTGGCCAATTACCAACCAGCCTGTGGAAGCCACTATCTGGCAGGTTGGAAGCGGAGAGGGCATAAAGAAGGTTTTGTCTGAGATCAGCCTGGGCAAGGAGGTCACGGTGAGTCAGTGCACAAGCGTGTTACTCATCCCGAAGAGTGGCTAATGCTCATGCTTTACTGATTCCCGAGAAATCAGTAGGTTGCAAAACGGCAATCATTTAAACAAAGTTGTTTCTTGTTCCAGGAGATCCTCTCTGCCTGCTGGGCGTATGACCTGAGAGACAGGCCCACCTTCACCCAGCTGGCTGACATGCTGGAGAAGCTGCCCAAACTCAACCGCAGACTGTCCCACCCAGGACACTTCTGGAAGTCTGCAGAGTAGGTATTCCACAGCTGGGGAGGATGTGGAGACACTGGCCGTGTGGATACTATAAAGATTCTGGTTGCTCTTGTGTATGTTGTGGTTCCCTGTGGTACAATGGCCTGTCAGTTGTGCTGCTGTCAAGTTCTGACTCTTAACTCTATAAACAATGTGAGACTGAAGCAGAGTTGTTTTCAGATGTGGTGTTAGGCTTCGGGTGCACTTTATCAACCCACCAACTTTCCCCAGATCTGATACTGTCTTTTTCCCCCTCTGATATGATTTAATCTCTGGGCTTTATAGATGTATATGTGAGCTCTTGAGTTTAATTTATGCTTCATCAAACAATACTGTGACACGGAAAGTATGTCTCTGGGATTGATTGTAGCTGTCTCATACATTTAAGATGAGGTGATGATGTTAGAATGAGATTATTGAGCTTTTGCAGTGTAGCTGTTGTTACAGAAGGCTTTCAGATGCAAACAGGTATAGGATGGACCTTTCTGTGACGGATCATCTTTTATGCAGAGTTATTACCAAAAAAGTGAATACAACCTTGTTTAAAAAAAAAAAAAAAAAGTTGCAACACTGTCATTTATGAATAATAACAGAATGAGATGAAAAGAGGAAAAGAAAGCAGGATTCAAACTGAAAACATTTGGAACAAATGCAACAAAGGAGGTCCTGAACTGTTAAGCTCCTGAAATCTTCTATCAAGAATGAGGAAATCATGTGGCTGTCTAAAAGAAAACATGTTGCTTGTATCAAATTCAAAATGAGCGTATATTTTTTTGAACATTTGACTGTTGTCTTTGTACTATTTTCAACTAAATTCAGGGTTTAAATGATCCCAGCATCCTTAAAAACTTTACATTCTGTTTTTATCTACATTTTACTCACAGTTCCAACTTCTTTGGGGGGAACCATTTTTTTTTGAAAAGCTAGATTTGTGTGTATTGATGATTTCCTAATGATTCTGGAGATTTCTGCTGTAGAGTGAATATGCGTCCTCCCTTTTTCTAGACCAGCTTTTCCACTTGATGCAGCCATTTTCTGTTTATTGACGTGACTCCATCACACATGCACACCATGTTTCCCAGGCTGTTGTCAAATTGTCCACAAAAAAAAAAGCCTCTCCTGTTTTTGTTGTTGTTTTGTTATTTTTCTTTCGTTAGCCCTGATTTAAAAACGACACAAGGATTAAGACATATGGAACGGGTAGTTTTTAAAGGCTTGGCAAAAGACGCCAGTTGCTGAGGCTCCTGCCCTCATATTCATGGGTCTTTATTAGTATGAGTGCGTGAAAATGTTGGTGGCTTTGGCTATTATGGACACAAAGAGTTGGGGAACGTTGTTTTGCTCTTTCAGAAAAGATGGTCCAGAGTATCCTCTGCTAAGGGAGATGAGGAAGGGAAGTACTGAGGCTCTTTTCCTGAGCTTTTAGAGGGTTCAGCTCGTATCATGGCTGCTACTTAAACACATCTGGGCCTTTTCACCTATTTACGAACCTTTTCCAAGCAAAAACAGGCTACTCCACTCCAGCCCCACTTTTCTTTGCTTTTCATCTATGATTTGCTTTTTCACACACTTTTTGCTTTTGCTCCAAAACTACTTCCAACACTCAAGGGCTTCACTATTGATCCCTGTATGTTGAACAGCCAGTTTTCTCACAGCTTGTTGAAGTTATGAAAAGAGACGTTCCACTTGACATAAGAAACCCGTAAGAGGAAAGAATGCAAGTAAAGTGGAGATAAAATGAACTCTGTATTGAAGCTGTAAATGTCCTTGAACTAATCGATGTGCGTGTCAGTGAGCTATCTTGCTTTTTTCAGTGTAAGCCGGTTACACTCTCACTAACTGTCTAACTAACTGTTGTGTTTTCCTTTCCTTTTTTTCCCTCTTTTCTTGTTCTGTTTTCTAATCTAGGTTGTAGCAGTCACTCTGAAACCTAAGCAATGCGAAACAAAGCCTGGGTCTGCCTTGCATGCTCCTGAATCCTTAACTCTTACAGGATTGATCAAAGCATTGCCTCTGCCTGAAACGGGCACCGCTTCCACTAATCCACAGTCTGATCTTCCATGTCTAACCGTTGGGTTTTCTTGTTGGGAAGAAAGGAATCGGTGGACTGAAGTGTGGCCAAGGGGACCGCCACTGTCGGCCTCCTTGCTTTCCCTTCTCTTTGCCTTCCCTTTCGTTTTGTCCTGTAATATCAGTCGGGACTCGGAAGTTGAGTGGCTGGCTCGTGGTGTCTGTGCCGAGACTGAGTGGCTTGTTCTGATCTGTGCCTGCTGACGGCCGCGCTGTCTTCGGCCTGCTCACCTTCTCTGTGCTGCTGTGATGTGGTTGTTCTCGCTGGGGTCCTGACCACATGGCGCTTTTTTCCGCTCTGAAACGTACACACAAACACACTGCTGGACATGGGATGGACTCCATCTTTGAACGGACCATCTTTATCTCTGTTTTTCCCTGAGGGTGTGACACGTGTTGGCCAGGCTGCTCGAGTGACGCTCTCAAACGAACCGCCTCTCGCCTCCTCTCCCTTACTTTCTCGAGGGTCGTGTGATGACACATTATGCACTTTGTCATCAAGGAAAAATAATCATGGACTTTTTCTTTTTTTTCCGGGTTGTGTTTTAGTTTTTAATCGCGCACAGTGTTAATTGCAGTTTTATAGCTTTTCTCCTCAGGAGAGTTGCAGAGGCTGGACAATGTGATGTGTTTACTCGTATGTCGTCATTTTGGAGTACAGTCTGGTAAATCACTGTTTATTGGATGCATTTGAAAACGGGTCACTGACAAAAATGTGTGTGTGTGTGTGTGTAAACAATGGTAAAAAAAAAAGCAAAGCTGAAATCTACATGGAAATAGATACTACTGGCTCTATATGATAAAATACTTATCAGTAATAATGTACATCTGTTTAAGTGTAAAGTGCACCTTAAAAGAGTTACTCGGAAAGATCCTTCTTTCAAGGACTTAAGTGATTTCATTCATAAATCAGGAACCTGGCGCAAAAGTGTCCTATCTCCTCCTTGAACAGTACCTCTCGTGCGTGCTTGTGTACACTGTTTGTGATTGCTGGCTTTTTAGTGCTTGTGTTTATGTGGGTTTTATTTTTTCCTTCTCCTTTGTTCTTTTTGTTTGTGGTTTCATGTGCAACTGGGTGACCAGGGGTTGGAATATTTAGGGTAGGCTTTTATTTTTTTTTGTTTGTTTGTTTTTGAAGGGGGAGAGAGAGCGATTGTAGTAAATGTGTTGTGGATTCACTGGTATGTACTGTAGATACATTATTTAATACAAAGCAAATTAACATGATTCTTCTAATATTTGTATAAACATTTTATATGTAAGATACATCACAACATTTTTGAATAGGTACTGCTATGGCAATTACAGATATGTATATATATTTATATTTTTTTCATGTATAAAATATTGTATAAAAGCTGTACATTTTGTTTTCTTTCTTTTTCCTTTTTAAGAATGGGCCAATACATGTTTTTTATGTTGTAAAAATTCATATTTTTGTATTGCATGTGACTACCATTATGTACACACAGTTTCTGTTTTCATCCATGGAGGACAATAAAATTGGCTGGTCATGTAATAGCAGAGCAGACACTGTTCATTTACTTAAGAGATATATATATATATATATATATATATATATATATATATATATATATATTTCATACACACTCACTGGTCACTTATTAAGTATGCATTGCTAGTAAAAGGTTGGACCCCCTTTTGCCTTCGGAACTGCCTTAATTCTTTGTGGCATACTTTCAACAAGGTGTTGGAAACCTTCCTCAGAGGTTTTGCTCCATATTGACATGATAGCATCACGCAGTTGCTGCAGATTTGTCGGCTGCACATCTATGATGCGAATCTCCCGTTCCACCACATCCCAAAGGTGCTCTATTAGACTGAGATCTGGTGACTGTGGAGGCCATTGGAGTACATTGAACTCAGTGTTCAAGAAACCAGTTTGAGATGATATGAGCTTTGTGACATGGTGCATTATCCTGCTGGAAGTAGCCATCAGAAGATGGTACACTGTGGTCATAAAGGGATGGATACATAAAAAAAATAAATTAATTGTAAATATAAATGTATATATCTGTTAACGTGTTAAATTTGACATATTTATAGAAAGTGTGCACGTTAATCTTGCCTAAAAAGCTAATTTTGCATTAAAAGGTTAAATTTCAGTTAACTTGGCTGAGGTAAACCAGAGTACTGTCTGTGTTCATCAGCCAAACATGTTTTCCTTAAATAACGTCTCAATGTAAAATATCATACGTTGTTTATCTCAGGTTCTGTTTGCTTGAGTTTAAGACCTGTTAAGGGCCAGGTGTTATGTTTTTTTTTTTCTTTCATTTAAAACTGACACAAAACCTTAGAATTAAAAGTGGGAAGGCCTTTTTCATGTGACTTTAAGACATCCTCAACTGGCCGAGTGAGTGAAAAGTCTACCCGCTAACGATGTGACTTAAGGCCGAAAGACCTCGCAACAAGCTGAAGCTTCTGGTGTCTGCAGAGAAGGCCTCGGAGAAAACATGAAATGTGTATGTGTTGTTTTTTAGCTCATATTAGTAGATGTATCTGATATTACAGCTGCATAAGTTTCAAAATCCTGTTCTGCCTCTAGATGGCATAAATACCCCACAGAAATCTTCCTAACGGATGTCACCATCTGGACGGATAAGTTTCAGTCTCACACTGAAACGGAGCTCAGCTTGTTATTACTCTCGTGCACATTTTACATGAACAGTAGTCTGTTTTATTCGGGGAAATAAGTTCACGTGCACGCATCAGTGAGTGCTACACCCACAGCACCCGAGACCACAGACGTTCACCTGCTCGTATCCAACAGTTAAGGCAAAGTGCCAAAATATAATCTTTGAAAATTGTTTTTTTTTTTTTTTTTTCAGTATTGTTCATTCAGCTTGTTTGAATGTGAGCTACCATCTTTTAAGTCCGTAAACCAGTTTGATCTCTGCTCCGAAGCATGTTATGGAAAATAAAAGTGTCTCATTGTGAATCTAAAAAAAGACAGCACATCTGTTTCTAAACCAGTGTACAATAAAGCGACTAAACTGTCTGCTCCCATATACTGTGTATTGATATTAGTAATCAAAAGGACAACAATATGCAATGTAAGAGCAAGACAATATTTTCTAAACCTCAAAATACGTGCCTCATTTTTTCACATTTATACTGAAACACAGCTTTAAAATTAGGGAGAGATGGATTGATATCCGAGTGCTGGTATCAATCCAGTGGAGAAGAGAGGGCTTTGTAGCCTCTGCTGCAACCAAGAGGGATATGACTCCAACTGGTACTGGATCACATGACCAGCTTTTGGCGAAGGGGAAAAAATGATTTCCTTTACAAGGAGGCCAGTCATGTAACAATGACAGTTAGTCATTTGTTTGCCTTTGTTATTTCCTTTGACCAAATTTGGGGCTCTGATCTTTTAACGGCTCAATAACATTTGAATCAAATCAAGTGTTATTCAAAGATGTTTTAAAACTAAAAACCTAAAATGAAATAGAAATGATAATAGAAATGCACCACAACCATGGTGTTGCTCTTAAACCGAGGTGATGGAGAGAGCAAGGCAGAACGAAAGGCCATTTTGACATTTGCTGAGCCCGCTGTTGCATCTGTCAGCCATCAACTGCTGTCCTTGGGATTGTCCTTAATGAGGCTGTCCACCATCACAGCCAGCAAGGAGCTATTTATAGATGTGAAGGTAGCACCAAATGGACCACAAAAACAGGGGCGCACATGCACACACAGGCATCCACGGTAAATGTATAGTGAAAGGGTTATTTCTGACAAACGGGACTTTCTGTCTCTCAGTGGAAGATGCAGGGTTTTTTGAGGTGAAGTCATCTGTGGGCTTTCTGCTCTCACTTCCTGTTTGGCATATTTAGCCCGATGGTGCGTTTCCCTTTCATCAGATTAAATCTGCATCATTGAGCCGAGCTGAAACTATATGTTCTAATTTTCTTGTTGTAAGTCAACTGGAAAGTTTTAGGAATACTTTTATCCTCAACACCCAACTACATTTTTCTTTACTGAGGAAAAAGAAAAAGAAAAACAATGCACCACACGTGCCCTGCACTTAATGTTTGACCACTACTTATAGGTGAAAAAAAGTGAATAAATGACATTATTACAACAGTATGCCAGCTTGTTTCTTTAAATGTCAGCCACAGTAATTTGCACAGTTATGTAAGACATCAGCCTTTTACACCTGTAAGTTTTTGCTTTCAGCCTTCTGGCCGAATGAAAAGCAACAAAATGCTGTCAAATGTTCTCAGCACAGACTTTTTGGGAGATAGTCTGACTAGAATGATTATTTTTAACCCAGAAGAATTTCATTTTTTGTCATTTTAATGAAAATGCGTTTTTTCCAGTCTGTCATGGCGATGAGGCTGTCCACAGCACAGCAGGCGGTTACACACTCCAAACTCCAGGATCTTTATTTCCATTCCTGCAAAACAAATGCTTGTGAGGCGTGTGGATTTATGAACGTTGAGTGAACTCAGTCATGCTGCTGCCGCTGCCTTTATTGTACTTGAAACTTGAAAATTTAGATTTCCACTGAATCTGTGTTTTCAGAGTGCAGGTGCAGAAAAATTGCAGAAATGAAGTCACAAGGGAATCTGTTTCTGTTCATACAGAAGGAAACTAGAAAGGGAACTTCATAAAACAACTCATGTGTGTATATATATATATATGTATGTGTATATATATATATATATATATATATATACACATACATAAGTATATACAAATATAGATTTATTAAATTCAATTAAATTCAGTTTTATTTATACCGCAACAAATTTTAACAAATATCATCTCAAGGCACTTCAATAATACAGTCCAATTCAAGCCAATTGGTGTTCAATTCATTGTAATCACAATCCAATCAAATCCAATGAATTAAATTCGGAATTAATCCAATTCATTTATACAGAGCCAATTAAAAAGAAACAATTTCCTAGCCAGGAAACCAGCATACTATACTGAAACGTCTCTTCAGTCCAATCCCCCCAAGCAAAAGTCAGGAAAAGGTGTGACATAAGAGGCCCCCCAGCAGTCTAGGCCTATAGCAGCTTAACTATGGCATGTTTTACGGTCACCTGAGCCATCCTTAACTATAAGCTTTATCAAAAAGGAAAGTTTTAAGCCTTATCTTAAAGGTAGAGAGGGTGTCTGCTTCCCGGACATATACTGGCAGCTGCTTCCACAGAGAGGGGCCTGATAACTGAAGGCTCTGCCTCCCATTCTACTTTTAGAAACTCTGGGAACCACAAGTAAACCTGCAGTCTGAGAGCAAAGTGCTCTGTTTGGAAAATGTCTTACCATTAGATCTTTAAGATATAATGGAGCCCGGCCATTAAGAGCTTTATATGTGAGGAGAAGAATCTTAAATTCTATTCTGAATTTAACAGGGAGCCAATGGAGAGAAGCTAAAACTGGAGAAACATCATCTCTGCTGTTAGATCTCATCAGAACTCTGGCTGCAGCATTTTGGCTCAGCTGAAGCCTTTTCAGAGAATATGTGGGACAGCCCAATAATAAAGAATTTCAGTAATCCAGTCTTGAAGTAACAAATGCATGAATTAGTTTTTCTGCATCACTCTGAGACAAGATGTTCCTGATTTTGGCAATATTTCGAAGGTGAAAGAAGGCAGTCCTAGAAACCTGTTTTATATGTGCGTCAAATTATCAATTCTAGTCAAAATAACTCCAAGGTTCCTCACTGTAGTACGAGAAGCCAAGGAAATACCTTCTAGAGAAATTATATAGTGAGCGCTCAGGTCCAAAGATAACGACTTTAGTTTTGTCTGAATTTAGAAGCAGACATTTCTGAGCCATCCAGGTCTTTATGTCTTTAAGACACGCTTGTAGTCTGACCAACTGATTGGTTTCATTTGGTTTCATAGATAAATACAGCTGAGTATCATCAGCATAGCAATATATATATATATATCTATCACTGGTTTACGACCTGCAGTGTTCGCATTTAGAGTCAGTATTATTATAAATGAGCGACACAGTAAGCACAGTACATGCTAATCTTTACAGTCTGACTCCCCACAGATGTCTTCATGACCAGCAGCACCACTGAACAGAAGACAAAAACCACTTCCTTTTCTTGATATAGTCCAAAGGAAGAAGTTAGATTGAGACTGCAAGATGAGCGTGCGATTCATCTGGACTGCTGTCATTCTCTCTCGGTTCCTCTAAACACTTCTGAACTTTCCTGCTCACTCTGCTCACTGGCACAGATCTCTGGTTTTCTTGGCAGCACATCACCACCAACAATGTAAGTGACAAACTGTTTCTTTTAACGACCTTTTTTTTTTGTGAAATAACAAACGTTCATTATGAGTTTAGAAACAAACTTTTCGAAGATGGTACTTTCGACAATCTTGAATTTTTTAAAACATCAACTAAACGTCAAATAGATCTGATGCTACACTCTTAATAGATGCAGTGAAATGTTGTGGGATTTAATGACAGTTTATGATTGATTGTAGAAATGTAGTGTACAATTATAATAATGTATGAAAAAATAAGTCCCAAGACTTAAGAAATATAGTTAATTAGTTCAAAATGTGTTTGTTTAGTTATTTGGTCATTACTTTATCTTTTTACCTGAGTGGACCCCATATTAAATCAGTGTCTACAGATCCGACTGCTGTTTAGTGTCATGTACTATATATCACAGTGCATCGTTTTAGGGTTTTTACATGTGTTTTCTTCTGTTAGATATTTGAAGGTCAACCGTTTGCTTCCACAGATGTATGTAAAAAACAACGTCCATGTAGTGATGCATCACCAACATTAGACAGCACAGTGTAATTCTTATTATTTTTTGTCGAAATGAAGTTTTATCATGGTCTGTTCCCAAAACCCCAGTTCACAAAGCCGTGCTTCACTGATCACTTTTTCCTAGCTTTTGTTGGGCCCGTCTGCCCTCACATCAACCTACATTTTGATTAACTCATTTATGTTCTCCACATGCTTCTGTTTGCAAGGAAAGTTAAATGTGTATTTTTAAAATCTAAGAGATTATGATTGGCAGAAACTGACCAGTAATCCAAGTCACATTTGATACTCACAGCAGAAGAAAGGAACAGTAAGAAAACACAGTGTTTATAAGTGCTATGCAAATCCTGAGTTCAATGTTTTACTTAAGTATTTGCATTAAAACTTACTCAATGTGCCAAACATCCCCCTTATATAGAGTTTTAGTCTTACATGAGCGTATATCAGAGCATGATCACCATCGAGGTGAATTCATGTGTACGCATTTCCTCAATGGTGCAGCTGGTAAAAGTTGAAATAATGCTCCACAAAGGACAGAGCAGCTTAATCTATAAAACTGCCTGAGTAATTTAATCGGTTGACCATATTACGCAAAATAAAAAGTACAGTGTTCATCTTTAAAATGTAAAATGTAAAAGTTAAGCACGAGTACCTCGAAATACCAATAGTGTCTATGAGCTTCTCCATACTTGTACTTGCTGTAATAAGCATGTAATTCAAACCTAAACTGTCATCCCATGTCTTTTCAGATACCAACATGAATTGCCTGCTGTACTGCACAGAAATCCTGGGTGTTTTACTGTTTATCCCATGGTGTGCATGCACCAACCAGACAGTCTCTCCAGACTCAGATGACAGTTCTCCAACTGCTCCGGAACCCCCACCTGTAACTTCCAGTGTTCGTCATGATGGCACAGTGAGCAGTGGGTCAGCTAAAACGGTCCCGCGTATGGTTAAACAAAGCACTTCACCTTCACCTCCAGCGCAGCCCACCCAAACCACCATCTTATCACTGCTACACTCAAAGTACACATATTTCCAAGTGGTTCTGGTGTGTGCTGGACTGATCATACTGTGCGTTCTTCTCCTGATAGCTATGTTGTTTTTGGTATGTAAGGTGTGCCAGCTGAGCAGACGCCTTAAGATGATCAGCCGCAACGGCGACCTGATCATGAACTCTGAGTACCAGATGGAAACTGTCAATAAGGACAAAACCAACTCAGGAACGGAAACCAAAGAAACCAGTGTGTTGTTGACTGGAATAAGTCAAACAAATCAGGAGATGAACGGTACCGCCAAAGAGGACGGTGGGCAGGTCAGCGAGGAAGGACAAATGGGAGAAGAGAAGGAGGCGGGGGCCACTCCCAGCAGTGAGGAGGCATCGACACCTGCTGCCACTGCAGACAGTTCATCCTCCTCTGAAGCCACCCCAGCAGCTGCAGCTTCCACCTCTGAAGGCACAGAGGAACCAAAGGATGTGGAGTAGAGTTCCTTGTGTGAAACCCAGCTGCTTTCACCTCCCTATAGCTTTACAACCCCTCAACTGTAAATAATTTTTTCCCAGCGGCTTTTTCCTACCTTTAAGTAAAACAGCTGTGTGCATTCCTAAAATTATCCCAGTGTGCACTGAGCGTTTCTGATCAAAACCAATTTGTTGACAATGTATTATTCTGACATTTGTGCTCTACATTTTTTTTTTTTACTTTTCATGTTTTCCTTTTATTGGAGGCTGCAAGCAGTAATATGAAACAAGTTGTAACTTCAGTTTTGAATTAAATACTCTCATTTCCCATTTAGATGTCTAACGTGTGCATGTTTGTATGTGTTACAGAGAGAAAGAGAGAATAAGATCTGCTCGATTAGCAAGCAGGGAATGTGCCTCTTCCAGGCAGCTCCACACAACTCAGAAAGAACGCTCTCTTTCACCTCAGCCAGAGCCCACAAAGCCGAACAAAAAACCTTTTCAAAAAACCAATATGGGGTTGTTTCCGCTGTCATGTGCAGATATTTGTTCATCTGCTTACTCGTGACATCATGACGGATGTACACCTTTTGTGAAAAACTCTAAATAGTTTGTTCTCTGCCAAACAGCCTCTGCTGAATCTGAAGCTTGAACAGTGAATGCAAAAGCAAATGTTTGAGTTCGGGAAGCTCTGTGCAAGTATAGAGCCAGTATCAGTGAGTCAATGTTAAATATTTCTCAAGGGAAAGCTTTTTTTCTGCAGGATTTAGTTGCTATGTAGTAACACAGCTAGATTTTATCGTACTGTAAAGGGAGGGACAGGAGAGGCGAGGGTGTGACTTGAGGTTTGGTGGAAGGAGCCGTGAGTTTTGATATTGGTGCAGCCAGCTTCAGGAAGCATGCATGGAGGCAAGAAAAGAAAGTGAAAAGGGAGGTAGATGAGGAAGTAGCAAGCATGATGCAAAAGAGAGTTTTTTTCTAGTTTGCATATCCACTAAGCAAAGACAAGAACATCTCCCATCTTGGAAAAAAAAAAAAAATCTCAGGTTTTCAGCTGATGTGTTGGCAAAAATCAGGAACATGATGCAACCTTATTAAGGTAGAATTTGTCACAATTTAAAAGCTTGGACATTGATTAGTTGGACCTTGGGACCTTGGGTAGAAGTGCAGCAATGCAGTGCAAAATGGAGGGTTGCCTGTATTGCTGATGACAGGTAGGATGCTGCAGAGGAGGAGACTCCTCTGCAATAAATCTTGAGGCTTTTTGTGGCAGCCTCTTTATTTACATGGAGAAAATAACAACCAATTACAGCACTTCATCACTCGGCACAGGGACACTTCAGAGAGGGATGATATAGATTTAGTTGATAACTGATAACAGTTTATCTTTTAGTGAATACAAACAGTCAGTTAATCTAAACACAACAATCGTTATCACTTGAAATGCAGAGGTAAATCCTGAAAGCTGTCAGATTTAAAAGGGACTAAGAAGCTTCCCCAGTGGAATTCCTGTATGCACTTCCATTATGCGCTTCATTTCTTTTCCTCCTTCCCAATAGTCCCCCCCCCCTTCAACACACCACCCCTCCCCTTTCACTTCCACTGCACACAGTAAATCCAGAGCCTGCAGTGCCTGATCGCGCTAACCCAAAAGATCCATAAAAGGCGATAGTAAACACTCAGCTTTCAAGGAGGACAAAAGGACTGAACTGCAAGCCAGTGAGCAAAATACCTGCACTGGACAAGTGAGCAGGGGTCAAACTCTAATAGGAATATAGAAGGAAAATAATCATAGAAAAAAAATTCAACTTCAGCAGAGCACCAGCTGGTCCCGAGCTTGAAAGCAAGAGAGGAGAGAAGAGGTTCTGGACAGCAAAAAAAAAAGGAACAGAGCAAAGTGACTGGAATGATAAGATGAGAAGGTGAGTTATAGACTAATTTAAAGACTCTTTTTACACACACATTCTGCCACACCCTGGCTTGCAAACACTGCAGTTTCAATGGCGCAGAGCTCCTGCCTGTGTCTTTGCCTGCCTTTGGACCAACTGATGCATGAGTCCTCTGTGGAGTCATTAATAAAACCCGTCTATTGAGCTAGTTTTCCTCCTCTGAGAACATGGGACTGACTTCACTGACAACCACTGATGACTGAACAGAAACTGATGCCAGGGAAAATGACTGCAGGGATTTCTCTTCCTCGCTGATGAATGTTATTCTCCAATAGAGTTGAAATATCATCCCACAGTTCAGGTCAAATGTTAATCTGTTATGGAAAAGGACACATTTCAATGCTTGTGTAATGGTGCATGTAAGGGACGGTGATACAGGATCGGAGTTAGTGTGTCGTGTAATGTTTACTGTGTACCTGCAAACAATGAAAAGATGAGCAGCAAACGCTGGGCTACCAGTGTGGGTATGCATAATGTGCATGTATATAATGGGTGTGTGTGCACGAGGAGGAGTCTTGCAGATGCTACAGCATTAGATGATTAAGCCAGTTTTATTCAACACAGCCCTTTATAGTAACAACACAGTAAATGTGTGTGTCCTGAGTTCACTACCCAAGTACACTGCAGACACAGCTCTACTTTCAAACTGTGCCTCAGGGTGGTAAAGAGATTTGCTGTGTCCACTAATATTCCTGCCCCCTTGTCTTTCTTTCAGTCGGCATGTGCTGCTGAAGCTTTTTCTTGATGGGGCCTTTCTGGGACTTGTGCTTGTGTTATGGGTGGAGTTGCGTGTCCTGGCTGTGTGTCCCTCCATGTGCTCCTGCAGCCACAGCCACAGAGAGGTAGACTGTTCCTGGAGGGGTCTGAGACAGTTGCCTGATGGCTTACAGCACAACCTGCGTTCCCTCAACCTGTCCCACAACCAATTTCACAACCTGGACGGCGAGCTGGCATCATACACCCACCTCCGCATCCTTGATTTGTCCCACAACAGGCTGAGCAGGCTGCCCAAGGACTTACCCCGCTCCCTCTGGCAGCTCCACACCATCTCCAACCGTATTCAGCTGCTGGACAAAAATGATACGGTCTACCAGTGGAATCTGCAAATGCTGGACCTCTCAAGGAACAAGCTGGAGAAGGTCATATTCATCAATAATACACTGATAAATTTGTGCACACTCAATTTTAGCCACAATCACCTCTGGACTCTGCCCACCAACCTTCCTACACACTTGGAGACCATTGACCTGTCCCACAACCTGCTTATGAAGGTGCTGCCGGGCTCTCTAGACCGGCTCCCCAAGCTAACTCACTTGTACCTCCATGCTAACCGCTTTTCCTCGCTGCCATTTGGATTGTTAGACAAGATGACGTCACTTCGAATCCTCACTTTGGGAAACAACCCTTGGGCCTGCCATCTTTACGATGAAATCGCCTACTTACTCTCCTGGAGTCAGCACACCCCTGCACGTGTGCTTGGCTGCCCCTGCCACACCCACCCTGTTTGTGGAGGAGCGCGGTCCAGCCGGACTGGAGGGTGGCACTTTGCCTCTTACAACTTGCCCCCTCTGGCTGCCAGTGCCCCGGGTCTGAGCTCCATGCCCCCTGAAGCCAGTGTCACTGGGTGGTGGTACTTCTCCATTTCTGCTCTGCTGAGCACACCTCACACCCCCAAAGAGACCTTGAACTCACAGGACCACACCCTCACAGCCACACCCATCAGTATTTCCACCCTAACTACAGCTACTCACCTAACAATTAATCACCTGCCCGCGACTGCCAGTCCAGCAACCATTCATCATCTCGTCTCTGGCACAAAGGAAACTTCACCCTCTGAGTCACTTTACACCACAGGCTCAGGCCCCTATTTCTCTGACAAAAGTCTCATCACTGAAACATCCAAGGGGAATGGCATGGTGCTGGCCACAGATCAATTCTTTACAACAGAGAGCCCATCCATCCAAACAAAGAGGACAACCACGCTTCGCACCAGGAGCGTGAGGAGGCAGAATCAGTCTCTTCCTGGCGGCATCAGAAACACCAGCCCAGCCATTTCTACTTGTTCTTTATTCCCTTTTCTTCACAACTTGTGGATTCTGTCTCTCGTTGTGCCTCAAGTCTTCTAAAATACAAACAAAAAACACTAACATGTGCAAATTTATTGCACAAATAAATAAAACACACACACACACACACACACACACACACACACACACACACACACACACACACACACACACACAAGACCTTTGACAGGAGGAGAACTGTCATGTCTAAGCAACCACGTTTCCAAGAAAGTTGGGTAGCTGTGTCTAATGTGGGTTAAAAAAAAAGAATGAAATGAATTGTAAAGAATGTGATCCAAAAGTTTGATTAGATGCAATATAGAGACAACATTTATGCCAACAACATGGAATGTTTATCACTGTATTGTAAGATATACAATATTCTTATATATTGTATATAATTCATATAATTCGGCATTAATGGTGCATTCAAACACTCAGACCATCACAGGGGCTGGCTTTTGAACTCTGCGCTCATTGCAAGTGGGATGATCCTCCTCCCTTTAGGCTTGAGGAAGCAGCGTTTATTGTTTTAAGAATTGACTATTTCGATTTGTCAGACATTTTTCAGACCATCCTAAATGAGCCAGGGTCAAGAGAGGCCATTCTTCCTTTTCATATTTCTTGTACAGATATTAATGAAGAAAAATTCATCAGGAAAAAGCCAATACTGTTTGTCTGCACAGTCTATAAGCAGTAAATTCCTCCCTGTCTTTGAAATGTGACTCTCTGGGGTGTGATTTTTATTCATCATCTAAAGCGAATGCCAACTTTTTTGGAAACCGAGTTGTATATTGAAAGCTTTCTTCAGCACAACAGGCACATGACATAACGCTGCGCTGCTTACGGTGTGATGCTACTTTTATTATTATATGTTAAAAGAAAAATGTGGGAAAAAAAAAAACAGTTTTTCTAATGACACTTTTTAAATGTCAGAAAATAAAGCAAAAAGAATGTTGTAATGAATGCAGATAAGCACATGAGGGCACTATACATTCAGCTAACAGTTTGTTATGTAACTGGTTGCTAAAAAAACCGGCTGGTCAAGGTTCTTTTATGTTGTTTATTGCTTCTCTTATTTTCAGTTTTACCAAATTTTGTGACTTCATTTGACTGTTTTTGCGTTGTTGTCGAGGTTTTTCTTTCTTATCCTGCTGAATCTGTTTTCCTTTTGCTCTTTTAAACATGTGACATGCAAAGTTTTGTCATTTGAACTATCATTATTGTTATTCTTGACGTCTGCGTGTCGCAAACACTTTCTGGAAACATTTGATTAATGAGCAGTCTTTTCTGGGAACAGGATGTATAAATTTGTAATGACACATGCATATCAGGAAACCACAGAGACTCTGTTGTGCGGGGGGGCAATAAACGAACAGGGCTGTATCACTATATTCAACAAACTCAGAGCACAGAGTGCTGCTTCTGTATTTTGATCACATCTCAGACTTAAGTGTCCTTCATGATTCAGTGACACTCGTGAAAATGATCTGCATGGTGATTGAACGTTCCAAGAATGCTAACCTTCTGTTGTATTGCTGCAGAGCATTAAAGCACAGGCATTTTCAGCTTTTTCTCTTGAAAAAATGTTCATTTGAATTCCCATTGCTTTAAACAGCACTGATGCACCAGCCCACAGACTTTTACATTTTAGTAACATATTAGCGCCAGAAACCACAAGTTGCCTAAATGATAAAACATGCATCACAGCAAACTAGATAGGATCAACAAAAGAAGAGCTTGTGAAAGAGAATGCGTTAATGGTTGGGTCCAAGTTTAATCCTGCCATGTCAAATAAAATGTGAAGGTTTACAGCTTCTGATGATTGTTGGAATTTAAACACGGCTGCTTTTTTTCTTACATAGTCTTTTACTTTATGCCACCCTGCAAAAGTTAATTTCAGTTTGAAAGTGCTCATTGATAAAGTCTCAGGTCAGAGGTCAAACAGGCAAATCAACACAGAGCTCAGTCAGTATTGAGCCTAGCATGAAGGCACTTGGCAACTAACTGTATCTTCCATCAGTTAAGATAAAGGATAGCCAAGGTTTTATTCACAGAAATGTATAGTTCATATATTTTCAGGGAAAGCTCACTGAGCAGAAAAGCACAAAGGAAGAGTTAGCCCTACAGTATTTGTGCCTGGAAACCGCTCAGATCAAACACGGTTTTATCTGCTGGTCACTTAGCAAACAATATTCTTTGTTCACTTGACAACAGAAAAAAAGAGAGGATGTACAATGTGGTACAAAGACTTGTCCAGAAGAGCTCGCCCTCTGCGTCACAGCATCACTGTGTTGAAGAGAAGCGAGGACACTTGTGACAGAGAAAGCAGGAGTCCTCCGGGCTGTGAATGACACAGAGAGGTGTGAGCCTGGTGAAAAGGTGACCCTGTGGTTCAGCCTGCAACAACAGTATGGTATTGTTGTCACCAGCCACACAGGGAAAAGATACACATCTGATAGACATACAAGGCTGTGGTTAATGCGAAGCCCTTGTTAAAACACATTTCCTTGCATAAACATTGTTCTCACAGAGGGTTCAAAGTGCTGTGTGGTTGACAGCAAAATAGACAATGGAGCAGAATGAGTTATAAAAAGTAATATATGATTGTTAAACAAAAATAATTTAATCTTGCTTAACATCTACAATGACTGAACACTGATATGCACAAAATACTTCAATGACTTATTTGAACTAAAAATCAAACTCAAGCTAAATTAATTATTTCTATTAAAAGCTCAGACGCAGAAACAAAAAAAAAAAACTTTTGTTTAATGTGCTTCTTATTTCTAAGCAGGATTCAAGGTTCAAAGAAAGTCAAATTGGTTTTTATTTCCTCTCTCCGTTCCCTGGTTTTAGACTTAATTTAAGGAAATCATTAATTTTCTAAATCATTGTTGTTTTGTTGTTTGTCTGTTTTGTTTCTAATCTCACAAAACAGAATCTGTATTTCTGCCAATATCCAGTCAGCCGATTATTCCACCGCAGACCTGTTGTATGGAAAATGAGAAGGTGAAGGGCTGGTGGGATTTACATTTCAAACTGACGTGGAATCATTTACACTCATGCAAGTAACTGCACAAAGTTTCTGTTTGTTTGAGTCAACACTTGAGTCGAAGATTAACTTTAACCCTCCAAAAGGCTTATTTGCTTTTTTTTTCTTTCACATAATAACAATAATTTTAAAAACTACTTCCTCGTGGCCACTTATGAGTCGGTTCATGTTTGGGAAATTCTCACCAAGTCTTCCTGCAAAAATCTTCCTACATCTGTGTGAGTCTTGGATTATGGTTTGCAATGTTCTTTTGAGGTCTATCCAGATTTTTGAGGATGGTTGGTGACTCTCAAAGCCATGGAACAACCGCCAGCAAATACCCTTTTGAGGCATAACCTATTGTGGATTTTGCAGTGTGTTTAGGACTGTTATACTGTTGTAGCAGCTCTCCTCTTTTCACCTCCTGCTTCTTTTGACCACAGCGTGGTGTTTGCCTTTAGAATTTGCAGATATGTAACAGAATCTGTTCTTCCTTCTACCAGTACATTTTTTCCTGAGCCTCTGAGTGCTACTCAAGCCCAAACTGTGGTCAGTCCACCCTGTGCTTCTCGCAGAGGGGTTCACTCATTCAATTATTCAGCAGGAGCTTCTATCTAAACCAACTTACAAGCAAGGAACACATGGAGGCAATGTGGGGCTCTGTATATTGCCCAAGGGTACCTGGGCACATGTGAACCTAGGAAGTTGAGGATCAATTCAAAGATGACTACTTGACCTCCTGAGCACTGGTGGCTACCACAACGAGTGTTCCTTTCATTATATTCAGTTCCCTGTTTATTACAAACGTAGCTGTGTCATTACAGTGAATAAAGATGTATTTAAACCACTTCAGTTTACAGGATTTGTTTCCAGAATACAGCTTGTCTTAGATTGACTCCAGATTTACACTACACAGACTTCTGAAGCTGACTTTCAGGGTGAGGATACATGCTTTCCTCCGATGAGTCATCCATGAAGGTCATTTTTATGCAGGACTGGCTACACGGTAGATCAGAGCACCACTTCACAAGAGTTCGTTGGTCTTTCTGAAAGTAAGATTTAAGGGTTTGATTTATCTTTGAAAACCCTGTTTTCTAGGTTTTCCCCGATCTCAACTTGACCTCCATAACTAATTACATCATGAATTGATTAAAAACCTACCTGAAAGGGCTTTGCCACTACCGCAACAACCACTGAATGTTGGGAGGAGATTTAACCAATCAATCCAAAAGCCAAGTTTTTTTGGCCTTACGTAATTTAAATGATTTTAAAGAAACAACAGTCAGGGAAATATACATATACATATGTATATGTATATATATATGTCTATACATGTAGACATATATATATATATATATATATATATATATATATATATATATATATATCATTTTAGCTGTGGAACTTTGAAACATCTCTTCCAAGTACTTTTGGTGCTAGTGAGCGAGCCTGCAAGCCAATTATTTTCTGTGTAGAAATCACAAAGTAATGTCAGATTTCTCCTCTGGCTTCTCCTAATAACTGACAAGGTGTAGAGGGCGAGCATCATTTACTGCTGCCATGCCTCCCCTCTTCATCTCACCACCCGAGCTTGTTTTGAGTGAGTTTCCCTCTTTCTTCCAGCCACATTCAATAAGACTCAACCTTGATTTACTTCTTTGTACTGCCCTCTTGTGTTCTCGCACATTTAATCTCCACTCAGTTGTTTGCCGTGTTCACACATTTGTTTACAGAAAGAACACATAATGTTTTACATTAATAAAGCATGCAATCACTGTGAGTGTGAAAAGGGAGTTTTCACTCTATGCATCTTTGTTTCTGAAAAGGTCATTTTTTTAAAGATACAAAGCTGTCTCGACACAACAGTTTATTGGATTTAACCTGGAACAGCGTGTTCTCTCTGAGACTTAATAAAAAATAAGAAAACAGTTCATGAAACAACCCGTTATTTCAGCTCTTCCCACTGCAATCTGAACAGTGCACACAGTCCTTACCTGAAGTAAGAGAGGTCACAGTGCCTCTGTAGGTGGTGAACCTGGTATATATTTGGCTTTTCACACATCACTCATGAAATAACACAAGAAACTTGGATCTTTAAGCAACATATATAAAGGCACAGGTCGACAAAGAAAGACACATAAAATATATCATCAGTTCTATTTATGATAACACATGCTCTGAGTCCCCTCTTGTGGTGACAGACATTGTTTGTCATTAACATTGCAGTTCGGCATGATTCTTATAAGGATTGTGTTCTTGCCTCTTAGTGAGACGATTCTCAAAGCCTACCTGAACATTTCCGAAAAGAAAAGCCATAAAAAGTTTCTTCTGCTTAACTTCGTTCTCAAACAAAATTCTCAAGCTTACTGCAACGCCAGCCCATGATAATCATTGGCTTGCATGCAGCCAATGTTATGAATTCAATCAATAATGTAAGCAGACATGAGTGATGATGTTTTTTTTTAGCTTTTGAATGTTTCTCTTAACTTATGGCTCCTAAGGAGTTTAATTTTTCCAGAGACCTAAACTTTAAGCCCAAATTAGGCAAACAAAAAAAGACTCCCAACCCATTCCACTCAAGTTTTGACAAGAAAAGTCATGACAGCTACTGCATAAAACAAGCAGGTTGCAGACCTATTGTACTCCTATTCTAATTCCTATTATCACAGTGTGTCATCACAAACCAAAGTGCTATTGTGCTAACTACACGCATTATGATACACAGTGACTTTCCTTGACAAGGCCACTGTAGCCTGCTCATGGCTAAAACAATGGCACCAATTTCAATCTCCTTAGAGCCAGGGTCACTTTATCAATTGTAGCACAGAATTAGGCTGGTACCCAACCAAAGGACGCTCAAATGCCACAGATAAAGTTTATCTGATCAACCTAATCTGTATTGACAGCTTGGGTCTATATGCCAAAGCTCAATATCTGTTTGAGCCAAGAGCAATGTTTTCCAGTCTGATTACTGATTAGCTGAAAAGCAAAAATGTGTAGAAATCTGGAAGAAATAACAAGCCGTATACTCCGGCAGCTGGAAAGACTGATGAGACAGGCAAAATTCAACCCTGCAGCATAGTGGGGGGAGGCTGAGGATGTGGTATCTCCCGCTCTCATCTCAATGGCACAGACAAGGCAAGGTCAGTGTTAAGGTCAGTTGCTGCAGAATAGGAAGTGGTTGGCAACTGAGAGAATATATGGTGGCAGCCTGTTAGGGAAAAAGCAAGTGAAAATGAAGCAGGGGACAAGAGAATGGTTAAAAACAAAGAATAAGCCAGAGTACAGAAAACATCACTTAGCTGGATGCCCAGAGAGGCTTGCTTACCATTCTTAGCTTCTGCAAGATGTTTAAAAATGTCTCCGGCAGAGCGTATGCTCTTATGTAAACAAACTCATATTATTTAGGCTTGTACAAGCTTATTGTGTGTCAGCTGGCAACAGCAAATGCTGTGGATTTGCCTCAATAATTTGGAAATTACAAACTCAAAAAATAATTATGAATTTAAAAAAAATCCCAAACATAACCTGTGTATCTGATTTGGCTTTGTGTTCGGTTTTTGAATGGAAAAAGAGGTGGGCAATTTTCCTCAGCCAACATGCACACGTGTCTCTTCTGTACAGGTGATAGGATGGCTCCTCGCCGTGCTTTGAAGACGTTCATCATCCCCTGTAACACACAGCTCTCTCTGGAGTCATACAAACAGCAGCCGGAACATTCCAGGGAGCTGCAGGGGCATGAGCTTATCTCCCAGCCCAGTGGAGCAGGTAAATGATGTCGTCATCATCCACTTGTGTTGAAGGCTGATTGGGCTAAAAGAGCCCTGCATGCAAGTGTGGCCCATTGAGGTCAGAGATGCAGATATTCTTACTTGGATTGCACTATCAAAGCAGAAATGATGTAGTTAATTCTGGAAAAGTTCTGCTGGGTCTTCTGTTCATGAATACTTAAAAAGACTGTTAGCTCTTGTTATTATCTGGGAAACAATCCATCTTTTGGGGGACCACAGGCTAAATTGAGGTACCACTTAGTGCAAATGAATCCTGTATTTTCAGGAATCTTTAAAGCACAATTAGCAGGCATTAAGCAGCCTTCAGTACGGATATTTCAAATTCAATATTAAAGTTTCTTTTTCTCATATGCAAGGTGTAATAATGTGGATGTCTGAATATCTTGGTGGCCAATCTACCTGGGATGCGAGTGTATAGCCTCAGGCACAGTTTAATTAACTCATCTGTGTGGTTACTGAAGCTATAATGGGGGAGGGAAATCACTCATCATAAGAACCTCCTTCCTACTGATCTTACTTTAAACCGTTTTTCTGTGTGGTAACAAAGATACACTCTCCCTGTAATCCTCAAAAATCAGTTGACAGGGTTTAAACACAACCACCCTCGAGGAAATGCACAAATCACTGAGGGGAAGAGTATTATTTAATAGATCCATCATTTGTTAATCCTGGTTGGCTGAGACAGACTCCTAAAAGATGCAAACTTTTTTCCAGACAAAATGAAAGAGCAGGTAGTCTGCAGTTGGGTGGGTGGCTAATTCCTAAAATGGGTCGGTCAATTATGCATGTTTGAGTCTGGCCCTTTCCCTGCATCTTGAGAGGTGCTTTAGCAAAGAAAAGAAGAAGCAAAAATGCAAGGACACTAGAGGGAGACAATTTGTTCACATCTGCAGCCTTTACCACGGATTCTCATTGTAATAGGCTCTCCTGAGGAAAGGAGAGATCACTCAATCCACACTGATTAGGAATCATTTACAAAATGCAAAGCATAATCTGAGCAACATCTCCAGAGTGTCCAGATCATACCCATGACAAACTCATGGAGGTAATTAAAGATGTTCACTTTGAGCTCTCCTTAAGAAGCAGATTCTTTCTTATACGAGTGCACTCTGAGAACATGTGATAAAGCCTCTGTTATGTTTATGCAAAAGCTCCCTTTGACTTCAAGTTTCGCTTCGTTTGTACACAACAGTATAAGATCATCACAGGTGTTCATGCAACAAAACAATTTTAGATTAAATGGAAAATGTGTGCTTTCCTTCCAGGCTACATGTAGGAATCTCTGCAGAGAAAGGGTTACATATGATCCGAGAACAATTTCTCCAAGGTCAAGAGAAGATTGTGAGGGTGTAAAATGATTACTGCAACAGGAAACAGGATGCCTCTTCTCAAAACAGCGTCTCATAATGCTTTCAGTGAGTCTGTCGCTTCTCTTGCTTTCTTTTTCCCCTCAGCTCTTTCACACATAGAGCTTACATCTCTCTCAAATCCTCAAGTTCTTCTTCTTCTTTTTTTTAAACGACTTATTCATGATCCTGCGTGCTGAATTTCCTCTTTACTGAAAAGAAGTTCATCTTTCACACTTGAATTCAGACCATGGCTGCAACAGAATTCTCTAGATTTTTCTTGAATGTGTGGTATGAAGTATTTCTCTTTCCTGAAATACCTTTTCTGCCAGTTGCTCTAAATATTGTAAACTTTTGCCACTTCTGTAAATGTGTACAAGTATGCTGATTAAACTGTGAGCTGAGCATCACTTTCAAGGAAAATTTCTCACTCAAACGCTTTCATAAAAGAAAGAAAAAGGCTCTCTTTCATTCTTGCTTAGTGCTAAACTGCTCTACTGCACATGGCTGTCAGAGCAAAGTTGCTTAAGGAGATATAAACATTTTAGGCATTTTCATCAGGCAGTGGTGGCTGCTCTCTTAAAAGAGAGTGCAGTTTTATTTAAAAATCCATACATGTTTCTCCTTCTATCACCGTAAAAACTGATCCAGAAACTCAAATTCTGAGCTAGTATTATTTAAGAAATATAAAAGATTTTAGCTGAAAGACGTAAAATGTTAAGTGACTATGGTGGCAGTCTTAGATCTTAAACAAAAAAAAGACCACACCTGCTTTGGCCTTAGGTGGTTTTGGCTTCAAATCTGGCTCACAACCCTTGATTAGATGTTGTAAAACGTCATGCCTTCTGCACCATTTCTGTCACATTTAACTTGGTTGTCTTCATGGTATAACGATAGAGAACAGAAAGGAGCAGTAACAATGTTCAGAAAGCAGAATAATTCACAATCCTACGGTGAAACCCCAGGCCTCTAGTGTTTTTATTTTGAGCGTAAAACAGAGGTTGCTCCTCCTGTGCTAAATCCACTGTGATTTTCGCACACCTTGTGCTGGGCTTTAAAACCTGCTTTTCCTCAGATTTAACATTCCACATCAATTTATAACTCCCTCACTTCTTTGTCTCTGTGCAGCTGCATGAATGCATGCCATTTTCTCGCGTTGACTTTTTAGTCATATACCTTAAGATGCCGTCACTCATCCGATGACAGTAATGCAGCTATATATGTATCCCAAAATGGCATGGGAGAGAACAACAGTGCAACGATGGAATAATGAGTGATAGTCTTTCACACGAGATGTCACATTTCCACTTTCTTTGATGCTCCTGTGCTTAGGAGTTACCACCATGTGCCTCCTACCTTTGTGTCAGATCTACAGACAGCTGTAATGTGGAGAATTCCATAACTAATGACAGACTTTTACCTGCTAAACTGACAAAACTGTTGTTATTTGGGTTTTTATCTTAGTCACTGTTTCAAAAACATGCTGCCTGACCAGATAAGGCATTCCCCCTGGTAGAACAGTCACCACAGACGGGCCTTAAAAAAAAAAAAAAATGTCACTGACTGTAAAAAATTTGATTGGAACTGCGTTTCTAGACTATCTGTTGTCATACTTCTCTTGCACGCATAAATAAAATGTGTATAACACAGGGTTTTAACTGACTTACATAATGTGCTTTCCTTTTTCAATATTCTATGAATAGCATACTGTGAAATTAATGTAGATCATAAAAATTTCTCCCACTTCACATGTCCTGCACATTCATTCATTCTTAATATCTTACCCAGCTTCTTCATCCTCAAGGTTATTAGGGGGCAGAGCCATCTTATCTCCACATACATTGTGCAGAGGGGAGGGCTGACAGCTCATTATAGGTCATCTACATGAAAAGATCCATAATTACACCACTGTATGTAAGGGTACCATACTTTATTGATCCCCATGGGGATTTTCTTTTCAGCTATCATAATGAATATCGCAGTTAAAGGTGAGCCCTTAGGGTCAGCTGCAGAGATTTGGTATCTTGCTCAGGGGTCACACGAACAACACTGGTACACTGCCTTTATAGCTCAGAGGACCATTGTTAATAACCTTTTATCCAACATATGTGCCTAATCTGAGCTTCATTTGAACATTTTTGGTGCAAGACATTTTAATGATTCAGTGTGTATACTTTAACATTTAAAAAAACAAAACAGGGGTGTATTGGCAGAAGTTTAGGCCCATTATATACATGTGGTGTAAAGCAGTCATAAAAACACGTTCTTTTGTAAAAATGTATAACTTATCTCAATAGGATATTGCTAGCTACCTCTAAGAAAATAAATGTGGTGATCACGGGGTTACAACAAACAATAATTGTTTTTATTCAGTTGTTAGTGTTCAATTATCATCCAATTATAAACAAGATGGAAGTTTACTGGTGCTGCACGATACCTGTTTTACACATTGCCTCACTCAGTGTGGAGCTCTCAGTTGAATTAAACTCTGATTATTTTTCAATAAACACTTTTGAGGCATAACAATGAAGATAATTTAAATATTAACGAGAAAATAAAAATGGTCCCACTTTTTTTTCCCAACCCCTACTTTCGAGGGGACTATATTGCTCGGCGGAAGAATAAGAATTAATTGACATAAATGGAAAATATTTCGCTGCTGCTATTGAAAAGCTCAGTTTCTTAACTGCATAAAGCACTGTAAACATTGTTAATCAAAAACAACATTTCTCATGCTATGTGTTCACTGATTTAGAAGAGTAATAAGCCACCGGCACCTCTCGTGGCTTATTTCTTAATTAAATGACAAATCGGAGGATTGGTTTGCAGATTGCCTGAATTGACGTCAATTGGATTGGTTAGGTGACAGAGCCAGGCTCCGCCCCCTGTGGGCCAAGGTAGAGCATGCTGAGAGAGGGAGGAGGGAGCAGGGGGCTGAGCTGATCCCACGTGTGACGCTTTCATTCCCGGCTCAGTAATATTCTCATAGCGGGGCTTTGCATATCTCCTGCCCTATCTGTGTGTGTCTGTCACTGTTACTGTAGTCCCAGCCTATAGTTTGGAATAGATATGGAAGGAGACGGGAGTCAAGCCACATCCGGAAGCCTAAATGATTCACAACATGACCCGGGGTAAGAATCTTTCTAAATTTAAACCTAAAGGTACGGGTTTTTTCATGTTACAACATCTTGGAGAGGACTTCGACTGCCGTGCTGGATTCGTCCTCACAGTACGCACTTAAACCGTGCACGGGTTTGTTTCCAGATGCAGTTTTAAAGACCACAGCTTTGTAGCGAGAGTGGCCTCCCCCTTTTCTCTAGATAGAGTGGAATTACTAAGCGCGAATGTGTTTTCATAGTCTTCCTTTATCCTTTAAGGTCGCTTTTAGAAGTAGTTAGTCGTCAAAATGGCCGAACTGACATCTGGACTCACTTCTGTTGTGTTTTCCCCTTACAGTAAAATGTTTATCGGTGGCCTCAGCTGGCAAACCTCACCAGGTGAGACTGTTATTCTCTTTTACACCGTGTCCAATATTTCTTGTTGTTTTGTCGCTGTGACTGAGTGCTCGTTAGCTGCTGGCGGTATATGTGCGAATGTGCACTGTGCAGTAGTGTACTGTATGGGATATCTCAGTAGTGTGTGCGCACGATGTTATTTTTGATCTCCGTCCATCTGAAGTCCTCTATTCGACCCCTATGCTCATCGCGGGGTGTTTTTGAAATGCACTGACAACAGCATGCCCATATGTTTCTGTCAAATGACCCGACATATTTTCTCTGTTCACAGACAGCCTTAGAGACTATTTTAGTAAATTCGGAGAAATAAGAGAATGTATGGTGATGAGAGACCCCACGACAAAACGCTCAAGGTAAATACAGGGCTTTTCTACTTTTCCCTTCCAGTGCACATGACGATATCGCTTACTTTGACCGTGTTTAGTGTTAATCCAGCGTGTATGTGTGTTTGTGTGTCCGCGCGCCCATGTGTTCGCGTGTGTCCCTGTGTGCGCGCGCCTGCGTGTGGTTTCACAGCAAGCCAGATAAGCTTAAATGCTCGCTGCTGTAAAGCTGCGGCCGAATGCAATTTGACATTGACTTTGTGACTGCACCACAATGTTGGTGTAGCGTCGTCTCACACTGTAACATACCAAATAATGATCGGCACCGTCCTCTGTGTCGGCTTCAGATCTGCCACAGGACGTCCATAATCAGGATTTTAACGTATTTACAAAGGAATAATGTAGCAATAATAAGGTCATAGGCTGGTGCCGGCTGTTCTCCAACATTGTTGTTGCGAGTTACTGTTTTTCTAAATCTTTGGTAGTGAGAAAAAAAAATAAAAAATGTCCTTTTTGCTTTGTATGTATGCATTTTAACATTGTTGTTTTCGTCTCTGTGTCTCTGTTTTGCAGAGGATTTGGGTTTGTTACGTTTACAGATGCTGCCAGTGTAGATAAAGTCTTAGCCCAACAGCACCATGAATTAGACTCAAAGACGGTAAGTTGATTTTACTCTTCTACTCGTATAAGAGTTTATTCCATCTTCTGTCTTTGCTCTCTTTTGCCAGCTGTGACTTTTCACTGACCTAAGGCTTGTTGGTAAACACCTATTAGGTCAATAGGCTGTGTCAATCAAAGTCAGGTACATGGGCTAAATGTATGATGGCTCCTTCAACACAAGCCCAGCAATAAAACACAACTCCAGGGTGAATATTATATGGTTCACTTTTACTTCTCCGGTTGAGTGGGGCTGACACGCCCCCTTCTTTTCTGCAGCCACATGTGCAGTGGGAACATATCTCATGTGGACACAGAAGGGCGTGCTGTCTCAGGGCTGCTGCCTCGCTACCATTTGACCCAGCAGATACTGTACTGTATCACTTCTGATGTGCTGATAGCGCAAGTGTGAGAAACAGGTTTAAAAACCACGCTTCTCCCAAAAGCGTTGCCATCGCGGCAGAAACGGGAGTTCTCTATTTACCACTAAACTAAATTCAGTCCGGTTGAATGATTTTATTTTTCTTTTAACACCCAAAATGTTGATCAAACTAACTACTGACCGTAACAAAATCCAATTACATCATATAAATAATTTAATTATCAATCTGAAAAATTCAAGAACTATCATCTGGCCTTTTTTCTGTTTTCAAATTTGTCGGTGGATGAATATTTTAATACGCTCGTCCTTTCTGAGAGATGATTGCACTGATGGATTAGATACGGTTCAGTTGAAATTTTATTTGTCAGGTATTTCACTCTCTTGCATCCAGATACGCCAGCACAGTGTAGGTAATGGCAGAAATGCACTTTTAGGAAACATACTGTGTGTGCTACCTTGGCCCGAACCCTACTCTACATGAAAGGATGTATTTAGGAATTTTGAAAGATAAATAGATGATACTCCGGGTGGCTATGTATAATTTATGCCTTATTGAAAATGTCCAAATGTACGTAGAACACTGTAAGGAATGTAAATTTAGGTTTTGTTTTTCATTGAAATCTCCTTGAGCTAAATTGTGATGGACACAGAGCTACAAAGCTGGCTGATTATATTATTTGCAGTTTTTTTCCACTGCCCGGTTGGTGGTATGATGGCTCTCCTTTTTTTTCTTTATCTTTTTCCTCTCAGGGAGCTATGACCTCTCTGGACAGTTCTGTAGAATGGCTCAGTGTTGTTTCTTTTTTTTTTTTTTTTTACTGCTTTCAGTGTTTTTGCTGGTTTAAAATCGGAGTATTTTACTGTTATTTACACCCGTACGAAAAACAGATAATACAGATCCATTTTTTTTGTGTCCTGCAGTTTCTAACTGGAAGGTGTGCTCCTGCGTAGATGAATTTTATTTGTTATGTCCTCCACCCTATCAGCTCCATTACGGTGTTATGGGAATGAGGGTGATAAGGACGCACCGTGGCTTCTATTTCTGTAGTGAATCAGTGAATATAATGTAAAGGCAAGGTGAAATGACCAATAAGTAAGAATGACAGCAATGCAAAACTCCAAATCATCAGCAGAGGGGAGTCCATGTGAGAACGTAAAAGGGGCCGCTTGAAAGGGGTAACGATTCAAACACACTTTGAATCTAGAGCAGTTTGATATCTTCAAATTTGACATTTTGAATGAACAGCTTTGTGACAGTTTGACAGCATATATACTTACAGGAAAGGTCGGGGGGATGTGTGGGGTGTGGGAGGGGGTGCGGTTGCACATAGAAATATTCTCACACCTGAGCGCTTGGCCTGCACAGCTCCAGCCTTTTGCTGATGCTTGATAAATAGAGCAGTTGTTGCTTCATTGCTTTGCCCAAAGGCACTCGGTGAACAGTGGGAGCAGGAAACAGTTAAATTCTTCATGCTGCTTTAATTAGTCTGTTAAGATATTCATTGGATTACATTGATGACCTGCTAATACCACCGTCTCTAAGCAGTGTTGGTTTTTTTTATGTCATTGCTCGCTGATTATATTTCCCCCAGTGATAAAGATACTTCATCTTCATTTGATGTTATAGTTAGCAAATATATAATGCACGACCAAAATGGGGGTGTTCTTTGTATAATATCAAGTGGTATGAAATAGTATCAATGTAAATGATCGTTTATGATAGTCAAAAACCTTCTACACTAACTCTAAAAAGACCCAGCTTCAGTTAGTGTTTCAGCTACCGATAGAGACTCAGTCAGTGCTATTATATCTGACTTATCGTAGGCTTGAGGTCATATTTTGGCAGATTTACTTCATACATTTCAGAATTCACCATATCCTGAGAACTGAGCAGTGACATTTTAAGATCCGACATCATCTCATCATCGCCAGTAAATGCAAAGACACCTCGAAGCTCTGCATCCTGACCTTACTGTCAGTCGCTCACTCATAAAGCTGTTTGGGAAACCTTTCTCTGCTCATTAAGACTAATTCTGTCAGTGTTTTCCCACCTGAAAAGAGGCGGATTTTTACTTAGACTTGCTAGGGATATTATTTTTTTCCGCTTTCATAGGCAGCTGAGAGCTGATAAGAAATGAGTAGAGAGACCAAGTCAGGCTTGATCAGGCATTGCTGTGCTTACATGAGCAGTGGGATCAACTCCTATTCACCAGGGTCCAGGAATAGGTAGTTTTAATGACCATGTGATAAATACTTTGGCCAAGATTTCCAATGGTAAAACTCTGTTTTGGTGTTTATTTGCCACGGCAGGGAGTGGTAAAGGTGTGGACACAGGGATGTTTTGCTTGCAGGTTCCCTTACAGAACTGGGTGATCAGATTACTTAAAGAAGTCGTGCACACTAATTTACTAAGGTTTGCTTCTCACGATTCACCAGCAGTGGCAATGTAATTTAGAGCTTTTGCCCCAACTGGAGCATGTGAAGGCAGAGAATCGTTAATGTGAATTCATTTGGACAGAAGATGTAATCATATGTGGGCCGTTTTGTAATCGATGAGTGTTTGACTGTGTAGCTTAATGAGATCTCGTAACTGACCGGCCCTAGTTTACTCAAACTTAAATAGAAATTAGTATATCCTTGTTGCTAACTGACAGTCGTACTAGATGGCATTGCATTCTTATCTATCATATCTCTCACGAGGTTGCTCTGCAGCAGTGGAAAAAAAATATTAGGGCCTGCAAATATGAAATAGTTCTTGAGTTGTTTGCAGATGTTGGTTTGATATCAGTCTCCAACTTTTACAGTGCTCAAATCGATCCTTACTAGTTTCTTAGTCCCTGGTAACCTTAAAATGGGTGAGTGGCTGGAGGTGATGTTAGTTGTACAGTGGAAGAGTAGTTTTTTTTTTCTAGCACCAGCCCTGAACCAGCACTAGAACTGCTCTGATTGAAAAGGGCTTAATAGATTTTTCGGTGGTAATGTTCTTTGGATAAAGGAAACCGACCCTTGTATCAGTTTATACACAACGAATAAAATGAAGGCCAACAGGAAAAGAACAGTCTGTCTGGGGTAAAACATGGTGGAGGTTGTATAATGTTGTGGGGCTGCTGTGCTGCCTTTGATTGTCTCAAAGGAATGATGGAATCAGAATAATGCCAAGGGATTCTAGTTAGTTAGTTACTCAGACTCAGAGAACTGTCTGTGTCAAAACACACAATTTAGCCTATAGCTCTCTGACCAAATCTTTATAAATGGTACTGATAAGTGTGCGATTGGAATATATTCAGTTTGGATTAGCTCAATATTGAATGAATTTCTTTTTTCTTTGTTTTGTGACCTTGGACATTTTATTGAAGTATTCTGATTCTGAACAGAATTGGTTCATTTTCATTTCTATCTGAAGATATTCTGAATTACATGCTTGAAATTCAGTGGGTGCCAATCATTATCAAGTGTATTTATTTTTATTTTTAAAAACACTCGCTAAAAAGCAAAGCTGGAAGAGATGCATCTTACTTTGATTACACCGTACCAATGTGGATAATCATTTGAATAATATGTTTCCCTGCAGTTGAGGTTAAAAGAGCCACAAAATCAAATCATTCCAGCAAAATACCAGGATCAGCAGAGGATAAAGATGGGCACATCATCACAGTTTTCCTCTTCTTCTTTTAAATGCAATGTGCTCCGCTTTTTGTCCGGTTATGAAAACACTCAGACGGGGATGAATGTGAATGAGACATATGGGGATTCACAGCCCGAAGGCTTCAGCACACACATGCTGGTAATTCAGAACATATTTACCATTTTTCATAATGTTTCAGTCGGTTTAGAAATGCACAACTCATAGCATCTGTTCCCAGAGCTGTTTCAAGGCAAGCTGGTAAGGACAGGGGAGATCATTGTACCTGATTTAGCATTTTTTAAAGTAACAGTTGAAAAATTGGTATATGCTTTCTGTATGATGTAAAACAGTTTTGATGATTAAGAAATCATAGATTTTTCTCGGCTGAAGTGATACACATCATACATAAAACAGACTCAATGCCTTTCCAACCTGTAAAGCGTCGCAGCATTTATTTTTTCTTGTATGATAAACATATTTTTAATGGTCCGGGGTTATTCCGGCCTTTCCTGAATGACCCAAGGCCAACCGGTGCTGGCAGTTCAGATGCTTTAGGTGAGGCAGGAAAAAGCCCGAGAGGAAATCAGGAGAAGATGCATGGATGAGCAGCAGCTCGATAGGATTTGGACATAAAGTCAAATCACTGAGCTAAAGTGACTTGCTTGCTCTTAAGTAAAGCAGGTGCTCTGTCTTCTGCAGTTAATTAAGGCTGAAGGCAGTATTAGTACATGCTGTATCTGTCGCTTGTCACACACGCGTCATCAGACGTTTGTCAAGGCACTAATGTTGTATCTTCAGCAATATTAGGAAGTCTGGCTCATTTTCATTATGGTCTTTCTTGTTCCTAAGAACAGACAAAAGGAGTCAACTTGCTTTGTTAAGCATGACGTTGCTAAAATTCTCGTTTGGGATTTGATAACAAATTGTCTTTTTGAGGTGTTATTCCACAGCAAAAATCGGTAAAAGATTGACAGTGCAGATATGACACATTTATGTTGTAATTTCTTGTCTATTCTGTTGCTATCACACACACACACACACACACACACACACACACACACCTGTGGACCTGCTCACACGCTTGAATAGGGAGAAGCTGCAAGCATTGATAAGGCTTTTCCTTTTAGCTTAAACACCACATCATCACACTAGTGTAGATACGTCTTAAGAGAGGGGAAGAGATTTTACCCAGGAGCGCCATTAATATACGAAATCCTTTTGTAAGATGTGAACTTAAGATATCTGTTGTTTCTCTGCCCTGATCTCCCACAGTCACATGCATAAGCAGCCCTCAGAGACCCTCCAGTAAAAGGCAATGGAAGATAAAAAAAAAAGATGATGGTTTGGGGGACAGGGGTTCTTATTTATTACATTGACATATCAGGATAATGTCTGGAGGAAATCCACTTTTGCTTTTTTTGTGAGATCACAACAAAGGTGCATCAAAGCTTAATTGGAAAAAAAAGCTGTTATAGTGATGTAACTTGTATGAGTTTAGCAAATCCAGGAACGTGCTTTAGAGAAGAGGCCGGTTGTGCTTTAGGCTGCAGCCACGTCACGTAGCTCGCCAAGTAGCACATCATTAGCATGTTAGTAGTCGTGCTCATGCACAAGAACTGAACCGTGTAGACTGGTTTGATAGTTAAGATTTATTAGAGGCACTCATTCTGCAAGAGGCACACATACTGTAATTGCAGGGCTCTTTGAAAATGACATCACATTAGTGGTTGCCAGTCAATTGTACGTAACAGGTTCTGCTACCATGAGATTGCTGGAGTAATTGAATCAATGGAAAAAGGGACCTCATATATTGTATAGACAGCTGTAGATAACAGCTGCTGGTAATAATAATACCCTAATCTTTGTGGAAAATAGAATATTTTTTCACAAAAAAAGGAACGACATTTTTCATGTATGTATATTAGGCTTGGTGTTGTATCATAGAGCAGACATAATAGGTAAACACACTGATGTTGTTTTTCATTTAGTATAGCGTTTTGATTGCAGTTCACATTTGAACACATCACATCTTCAGTTCCAGTAATTTCTCTCAATAACAACATGATATTATGGCCATAACCTCCAGCCCATTCAGGTCAGAACAGATTGTTCATTTAGCTCCAAGTCTGACTTCTGCTGGTGACTTTTTTTTTCTCGTAAAGAAACCTCAGTAGAGTAGGGTTAATAAAATATTTTATTGCTGTTATATAATGACCATTGAGCTATAGCTGAAGCAGAGATACAGCTTCTAGTTATGTGTCTTTAAATTATGATGTTTAATACCTTTTGGAGTGCTTCGATGTGGCTTGTCTGTGGGATCTTAGGCAGTGTGCAAACGTCCTGCATTACACACTGTTGTTGTTCAGTATTCTCCTGATTTTTAACCTTTTCAGACCTGATGAGCATCAACACTCTTTTTCTTCCAGATCCTCAGTAATCTCCACTTTCAAAAACATGTTTTGAACACCAGACTTTGATAGATAAGTGCCCGCTCACACTTGCTAGTCACCCTACTCAACACTCTTACCTGCACAGTTCATTTGAGATTGTGACATATTTAAATGGCCTCCTCCCTTTTGTCCCAGTATACACATGCATTGGGTAGGAAATCAATTCATTGACTGACTGCTTGAGAAAAAGTCCCAGACATACGGCTACTTCCAACTTTCTCCGTGGGAGATCATCATGAATGTAAATATAGCTTGAATAACTGCACAGACGTGTCTTTAGGTTGTTTGAATGGTGCAACAGTATAAAATCAGGATCTTATTAGGGCAGAGCTACAGTGAGGAAATGCTTTCAGTGACCTTGAGTTGACCTGTAGTCTTAATGGGCTGATTTTACACATTTTAACACATTTAACTGTTTAACATTTAAAAGGAAAATATGTGAAAGAGGGCAGCTTTATGGGAAATTTGGCTGTTTTGAGGTAATTCTTTGTTGCACTGGCTTCTTTTTCTGCGTACTGGATGGGAACTTCTGGCTCTCTGGCCAGTTTGAGTGTAGTTGAGTGTGCAGATGTAGGAGCAATTCGACTGCCAACCACATTTTCTGGGTGCGTTTCGATTTTTTTGTGATTGAAAACACCTGTCTAATTCTGCCCTTAAATTAGCTTAAATCCTAATGGTTTACATACTCTTTTCACTCTCAGATGCAATATTGAAACTTTTTAAACACGTGTTCCCCACAGATGACTTGTGCATGTTTCCACATCAGCTTCGTACTGTGTTCCCAAAATAAACTTCAACAAGTCACAGGATATGCTTAAATCTTTTGTGTTGGGCTTATGGAGACTAGTGAAGTCAACAGGACATGTAGGCAGTGTTTTCCCATCCTATTTAGTCAAATACATTCTTTTACAACCAAAACTCACTGGCTCAAACAAGTTTAAGGTAGAATGTGTTGACCTAATATATAGATTTGAGTGATGTAACATTTAGCATACTAAAGCATGTGTTATTGCTGAAAGAACTGCACTTTACTGGTCCTAAACCTGATGGGAAGTGTGCTGCACGACAAAAATGATTCAGGAAGGAAGTATCAGGTGAAACTGAGGCAGCAAAATCTCAGGTTCAGCAGTGAGATTATTCAGTGCAGAGGTTAATGCAAATTGTTGCTCTCTGCCATTTATTAAGGCACTTTGTACATCATATGTAAAGCAAACGATTTTAAACAATCCGTAGTTCAGTTTGAATATGATTCTTGGCATGCTATTGTTTCCTTTTGACAGTTGGGATATTTTAAACTGTTTTAAATGTAGTGCTGCTGTGTTTCAGTGTTCCTTTGTGTATGTTGAAGACAGAAATCTTAACACTAAATGGAAATTCTCAGCAGGCCCAAAAACTGTTTACGCTGCGTGATAAAATGAGGTTTCTTATGCGAGTTTAAAAAGTAAAACAGATCGCCGGGTATCGGACTTTGGTATTCAGAGCATAATGTGTTGTCTTTGCTCAAATAGGGTGCACAAAATAATTGAGTTTGAATTGGTTATGCCTGGGGCTAAGTGCTAAAACAAATCTTTAAATGAAATTCATTACAAGCAGGGTTACCGTGCCCAGGTGTTATTGAATTCATTTCTCATTTTGACCTGATTTGGAGAGATAACGCTAATAAGTGAGACTGGCAGAAAAGATGACAGGGACATTGCACATCATGGCTCCCCTTCAAACAGATTAAAATGCAGTCAGTCTCAATGGCTTAATTGATCCGTGCAGATGGTGTCTTTTCTTCTTGAGTTTTCCTTCAATTGTTTTTCCCAGCAGGATACAATATCATTTTCTTAAATAAATCCATCTGTGCGGAAGCAGTAACTTTCACAAATGCTTGAATAAAATGGCAACAGCAGCAGCAACTGTAAATATTTTAATATTATACATTGCAAAAGGTAAAAAAAAAACAGCTTTGGTTTAACACGTGCTTCTTTTTGGAGAGATTCATTCTCGAATTCATTGATATTCAGGCGAGGACAATTTAAGATGACACTGCTGTTTGAGGCAGCTCGCTGCTCTTCTCTGTAAGTGCAAGGTTGATGAGACCCCCCAACCACACACCGTCATACCACTAAAATTAATGAGGAAAATGAAGCTAATGAGATAACAAGCACAAGATGGAAAAACAGGCTGATCTGACGCATCCTCATGGTTATTTGGCAATATCTGGAGGCGTCACCGGCCTCAGACTCTCATTTTCTTCCTGTCATATTCAATCAGTGATTCCTGCCTAAAATAAAAGTGAGTGTCTGCCGTGGCCATGACCGGCACAGCGTCGGTGGGGCTGGTCTCCACACAAATGTTTCTATTGTTTTATTTCTTCATTTTTCGGTAACAGTTGGAGTTGTTTTTAATATGTATTTAAGGATTCCAGACCAATATCAGTCTAAAGACATACTGGGTAATTTGCAGTTATAAACGTGTGGTTTTCTAAAGTGCATTGCCCAATGGAACGGATGTTCTGCTTAAAATGTTTTATTGAGCTAATTTGTTTGTAAATAATTTGCAAAACAAAGTAACGAGGTCATTGATATTAGCCGTCTCTCTTCAGATGCTTTGGCCTGCTGTGTGATGATCTCATTTCGACATAAAAGCAGTTACTGGGTAAATCTATGTACCTGGGTCGTTTATGAGGAGCGTGCTTGGATAATAGGCCAGTGCTGAATTTGAATAATAAGCAGTTTTACTGTAGGGGATTAATGTTCCATGTGATGTGGTCCTTTACTGCACGCTGCATTATATGTGAGTTTACAAATGAACTTGTATCCTCAGGAATTCATTTCATAGAAAATAAAGACTGTAACACTTTAAAGCAATACTATGTAACATTTCTACCTTAAAATAACAGCTTGAAAAAAATTTGTGCGGCTAGAATGAGTTTTAACGTTACGATTGGCCTGTCTCCTATGCCCTTCGGGGGTCTGAGTTGGAAAAACTGCGCTATGTAACTTTGCTGGACCGACCCGGGAGCTGAGCGAAAGTACTTCGACTTGCTTTCTGTCACACCTACCGCAAAAACAAATAGACCCCTCTCACGCTCCCAGGTACATTTGATTACTCTTACCTTCTCGGTCGACATAGCTTGCACCTTCTGCCTCCTTGCCGGTTCGTCAACAAACGTGAAACGTGAAACGTGAAAGCGAAAGGGTGTTGTATTTACGACAGTGTAACCGTACATTACCTCCTAGCCTGTAGGGGGAGCTCCATAATGGGCTTTTTGAGAAGTTACATTGTATTGCTTTAAAGGACAAGACCGTTTTTTTGACATTGGGCCCTTGATTTCACATTATAACATGATGTTCTACTCACCCCTGCTTGCTGTTGGTAATTTGGAGCTGTTCCGAAGATATTCGAGAGGCGTCTGGCTGCTCTCTTGAGATATTCGGCCATGAAACGGTTTCCTATGGGCAAGCTTATACAGGCACAAACTATGCTGTTTATAATTTATTAATTACTGTACACTAGCACTGATAACGTGGAGGTGCGTCGCTTACTTCAAAAAATCCGGGTTACTGTAATTTTGAATTTTTGTCGTAAAGTGGGTCTGTGGGCTGTCTGTGGTAGTAGCACGATGATGACGTCAGTAACACCCACTTTACGACAAAAATTCAAAATTACAGTAACCCGGATTTTTTGAAGTAAGCGACGCACCTCCACATTATCAGTGCTAGTGTACAGTAATTAATAAATTATAAACAGCATAGTTTGTGCCTTTATAACATTGCCCATAGGAAACCGTTTCATGGCCGAATATCTCAAGAGAGCAGCCAGACGCCTCTCGAATATCTTCGGAACAGCTCCAAATTACCAACAACAAGCAGGGGTGAGTAGAACATCATGTTATAATGTGAAATCAAGGGCCCAATGTCAAAAAAACGGTCTTGTCCTTTAAGTTTGCTATTTGGTTTTGTTGAATTGTTTACTTTGGATCCAACTTGCTTTGTGTGGGACGTCAAACTTCAAAATGAACCATAACTTTAACCACATTGTGAGAAAAGAGGGAAACACATTGACAAATTTGGAGGAAAAAAAAGGTGCAGCACAACAAGTTTCTTAGAAAATAATAATTATAGCCATATGCTTGCAAAGCCAACGTGGAGACCAGTGTTTTTCAGGTTTCTGCCAGTGGTCAGCCCATAAAAGCTTCTTCCACATTAACATTAGCCAACGTGGAAGAAGCCTCTGCAGTTGCTTAGACGTTAGCCTGGGTTTCTTGGCACACATGACTTTTAGTCTTGCTCCTGGAGTGATCTTTGTTGGCTTGCCTTATTTCCTCCATTTGTAAACAGTCTGTCTGAGTGCTTAAGGTCACATTTTTAATCAATAAAGAACACTACTAACTAGTTTGACAACAGGGGACTCCAAATGGGACTTGATGTGAGAAGATGCTCTCTGGGGATCTTTGTGGGAACCTGTTGAATGTTTTCCCGGTTTTAAGACTTTTCTCTTCCTGTTTTCAGATTGATCCTAAGGTTGCCTTTCCCCGTCGCGCCCAGCCTAAGGTAAGAATGAATTGGTCTTTTTCAGTTATCCAAGAAAAATATTATGTCTGATGTTACTAACTTGCCTAATTGCATAGCTTCACACAGCAGATACATAAGATAGAAATAGAAATAGTTAGTCTGGATCCATCGTTGTTTATGCTGTTTCACCAAAGCATTTACAGTTTGAGGACCTGTTTAGCATTATTAGCTATTTCTCTCTATGTTTTTTTTTACATTTTTTTAATCATGTTAGGCTTGTTTCATCTCTCATCGTAGCTGTTTAAAGTGTTTGACATTCGCCCTTTGAAATTACCTTTACTGTATGTTGTTACAGTCTTGTGGCACAATCTGCCGGTTTCAGTAAGCAGTTGCATTAAATCCGACTGTTTAATGCAACAGAACAGAAGTGGTGAAACGTTCCTTGCTAATTCATCTGTGGACTCGGTGTAGCTTTGACTGACAGCTTTAAATGAATGTATCTGCAGAGAGGGTATCTGTTGGTTGGAAGTTTTATTCTGTGGAAAGAAAGAATCAATACCTTCCTGTCTAACATTAGCCGTTACAATGTTCCTGATGGTACGTGTAAATGTTAAATGGCAAGTTTTATTTTCAAGTGAAAAGGCTGATATTTCCCTGCAATGAATGGTGACTTCTCACTGACAGTGATGAATTACATTTGCTGGCTGCATTATAAGTCGGAGTTGTTCTGCAGCATTTGGAGCTGAATGAGACTGAATGACATGAGTGATTTAGAAATATCTTTATTGTGTTGCGTGCGTGTAGAAATTGTCATAATTAGTACTGAAACAATGGGTGATTTAAGGAATAAGCCAAACTCCAATCACACAGGAACTGTCACACAAGCTCTTCATGATGCGTAATATCTTTTCTTTTCTTGATTACTGGTCTTGAGCGGTTCTATTGACAATTAAATATTCAGCATGTGCAGATGGTTTTGTGGCATAGTCAAGGGCTTTGTTGACATGCCCCCTCACACCATCCCCCAGCTATTAATGTGCAGTCTATAGCGCAGTGCACTGTAGTGCTAGTCAGCGTCGCTATCAGGGTCTCTTCCACCTAAACCAGGTGGAAATCGATAATAGATTTTCTCCTTTTCCCCCGGATCACAGAGAGGGGCATTGTTAAAGGGTTTTTCAGGTTTCAAATGAGGAATTGGCAGCGCAGGCTTTCAAAGCCAGACCACATGGTGACTTAAGGATATCGGCATATGGCTGAGAAACGACTGGTGTTTTTCCACATTTTCTTCACGCTAACTTCCTCTGTTCTGAGGCCCGCTCATAAAAGTTGACGGTGCAATAGAAAAGCTTGTATGGTTGATGATGTTTCCACATTGAAGTTGAACAAGTGACCCCACTTGCTGTAACTGGTTATTGTTGATCTTTTTTTTAACGGCGTGTTATACTGCCCTTTAGCAATGTCTTGGAAGAAACACATTACTTGAGGTGTTCTACTGGTCTCGGCCATATTTCCTACAACTCAGTGAAAAGAAATTGCACCAAAAAAAATAAATCACTGGCACCAATGATTTGTAAAAATGGCTATAGGGCAAGCTTGTTAGAGAAGAAAAATGGTTGTATTGAATGTGGATTATACAGCAATGGGATTAAGCCAGATAGATTAACATTTCAGGGGTTTGTACTTTATGTTCAATTGATTTAAGACTTCTAAAAGAAAGTCCCATTCTAAGGTTTCCATTCAGAAAGTCCTCTCTTGTTTTGCATGTGCTTTCTTTTGTCCCTCTTTCCCCTCCACTGTCTGCCTCCCTGGCTGCTTATGCAGCTGTTGAATAAGTTTCCTTTTTGTTTAAAGACGCCCAGCTTGGCAGGTGCCTCGTGGCTTAAGGGAGCCAATCGTGACGAGACCAATCAGCGTTCATTTTCTCACGAGAAACAAGACTTAGCTGGCAACCCCTTCCAAATGACCTCTCCCTGCTCAACGCTGCAATATGGTAAAACCATACAGTATGTACATCACGTAGCGTAACGCTCAAAACAGGCAGGAGGTGAAGGTGAACACGGAGGACATTTCACTGTAAACAACGGTGGGTGTTTGCACCGGGATGACAGGATCACAGGAAAAACAACTCGTATCAGCAGACGTACCAAAACACGGAGAGTTCCACGGGAGAGAGCCACAAACAGACACAGCCGTCGTTTTATTGTTTTATTGAGATGCACACAGTTCCCAAGTTAATTTACACATGATGTAATATCGATGACATTTATGACAAATTGCGGAGAAAACACCACTCTTGTGTTCTTCAGGGAAATGTTGCCTTGGTTTTTACCGTATTGATAAACATACAGTAGATTTATTTTTCCATGGATCAGGTTTCGCAAATGTGAACAAATAAGTCGGAGTCATATTTCACCCTGCCTCTGAGCGTCATGTATATGTATGATTTGAGTAATCTTATGTTTTTTTGTGACCATCTGCCCCATAATATTGGTAAAGGGCACATACGCCAGATAACCACAGGCCCCGTCAATCAAAGAAAACAGGTTAAAGAAATGCAGACTGTCACACACATTACAAATAAATATCCCCCAACTAAAGCTTATCTTAGGACTTAAAAAGAACATTTTGTGTTATAAATAGAGGCTGTGCTTACAAGTCGTGTCAAAGGTATCAATATAGACTGGGTCCACAAATATTCAGGGATTAGGTTGCATCCGAGGATGATTGACAGATGAGAATGAAAGGATTAAACAGTCATGATGTGATGCAAAGTGCTTTATGCGCATTCATTTATGCCTCGTCTCTTCCTAGTCTGTCTGGGTATAGCCACGGCTTTGTTAGATAGTCAGCTGGAAGTAGCTTCAGAATGCCAGAGATTTCTCTGTAAAGGTGTCAGCATCGCGGCATTTAGTTTCACACCAAGCAGTTCTCCAGCCACCCTCTTTTTGAAAAAAATGATTCTTTTTTTTTTAATGCCAGCATTGCCTGCATTGTTACGATTTATCTGGGCAAAATTTTAGAATACGAATACAAATGCAGACACTGAAAAGATCAATTCATCAGCCCACCATTTCTCTATTCCAGTGCCAGCCCTGTTTAAAGGTACATCCAGGGCTCACACCTGGAGATTGGTTTGCAGATGTGATAAGTGCTCGGTGTGTTAAAATGAGAGGGTCATTCTTTTTTTTCACTTTTTTTTTTTGTTCCACAGAGATTGCGACCTGCTGCTCAGATTAATAAGTGTGAAGTTAATGTAAGGTGCTATTGATCAGTCACCTTTCAGGCTGAATCAGACTGATCCTGATGTGTATTATCCAATTATCCACGTAGATGCGAATAAAACGCCTCGTATTTCAGTTGATTTAAAATATGTATACAAACTGTGTGTTTGTATCATCAGAATCTCCTGTAAAATCTGACTATCATACAGGTGTTTTTACAGAATGCTTAAGAAAAACACCCACCTTCTTTCAGTGTGGTGAAGGAGACCGAGAAGACATGACGCTGTGTGCTGTTGTCTCCCTGTTTGATATTTCCCAGTGAGGCTCAAACCGAAACATGCGAACGGGGCCTGCTCTCAGTTTCTTCAGAAATCAAAGACACGATTTCTGTCGACATTGCTCGAGATTTACCACTCAACTGTTGGCGTCATTACCGCTGCTGCCGCTGCTTTTGTTTCTCACAGTGGAGTCACACACAACCATGGCATGTCCCAGCATGATTTTAATTGCCAGTGGGACTGTGGCCACTTCAGTGGGAGATGAGTTCTGATGGCTTGTTATGGAAATGAAAGCAGGGAGCAGCTTCGATTTACAGAGCAATGGGCGTTACACTTTCCTTACACCTTGCACAGAGCTTTGCCTTGTAAGCCATCCAGACCGGGTCTTTACTGTGTCCCAGTGTGCAAACTCTGGGGTACAGAAAGGAGGTTGTTGGTTCACAAATGAATTTGTACTGCATAGAAGCAGCTGTGACAACACTTCCAGAGATTTGTTTATTTTGTTTGCAGTGAGCCTTCTTTCCTGAAACTTCTCATATTCAGCTGGAGGAAAGATAAGTGTGTTAGCACATTGGTTAAGGTAATTTTGGGCAGTCAGTTTGAAATACCATGGAAGTGTTGTCCCAAATGTTCCTTCATCATGCCACAGCTGTGACACTGGCTTCCCACTTCATGGCCAAATGTTGGTGCTGTGCTGTCTCTTGCAGCTGGAGCGCCCTCTTTCTCCTTGCCGCTCTCTTTGTCTTACCCCCGTCTTCGCATGTCACACTCTCTTTTTTTTCCCTTAGCCTCTTTCTTTTTCTCTGTCTCTCTTTCTGTGAATGGCAAATTGACCAGGACCCACCTCCTCCACTTGTCGGCACACCACACTTTTCTCTCGGGGACTGTGTGTGCATTATGCACTTGCCCGTTGTCAGAAGAAAAAAAAAGAGACTCCCAGGTTGAGGTTTTAAGAGATTTTAAGTGTTAGGCTTTAACAAAGTCGAGTGATAAAAGTTCCATACCCTTTCTCATCAGCCTGAACTCTGTAGTTTTTATATACAAATTCTGTTTACCCTGCCTCTCAGTCTCTCCCTGTCCTTTACTGTGTCTCTCATCTTTCCCTCTCTCCGCACTTTTCTGCGCTTTTATTCTTCGTCCTTAAGCATTACAAGGCCTTGTAAATCCACTCTTACACCTTGCTCAGTTATTTGATCTAGATTTAGCGTTATGATATTCCCCCTCTCAAAATGATCCTTATTTTAAATGACACAGCTCACTGCTGGGAAAATGAAACCTCCGTAGCTGCCAGCCCCTTTGAATGTCCCTGCGAGTTTATTAAAAGCACCAGCTTCCCTGTTCCAGCTCCGATCTGCACAGCTGCATGAGCCTGAAAGAATATTCAAGGACAAAAGTCTATAATATAATGCAACAGAATATTGTATCATTATCTCTGATGAGCATCTCAGTTTATGACAAGGAGCCCTCCCTAATATTTCTAATATGATAGAAGATTCTTTCTTTATTACACATTCCATTTTTCAAAGCATTTCTGGTGTGCAGATAGCGCACAGAGAAGAGGAAAGAGAAGGAATGTTATGTTGTGCAGGCTATTATCCAAACCTGACATCACATTTTGAGGTATGTGGCACAGGTCTGTCCCTGATGAGTGACCAACACGTCCAACTGAAGACTTATTTTCTGTGTATCTCTGTAAATGCACTTTTAAAATTGGATTTTACAGTTGACACTAAATGCACTGAGGTTTTGCTGAGACAGTGCAAGAGACCAAGAGAGAGCCTGCCTGCGAACAAAGCAAAGTTTGACCAAGATGTCAGAAAAGTGACAAGTAAGTTGATGGGGATTCTTCACTGTCACTCTCCCTTCACCCCTGGAAAAAAAACAACAAAAAAAAAACAGATGTGCTGGTATAAAGCTTTGCTTAGATGGAGGATGACACAAGGAGTTTTTTCTCCCTCTGTGGTAATGGCTGCAGTGTTGGGGCTGGAGATGGGTTTAAGTCCCTGACCCGTCAGCTTCTTTGCTTTCAGTGGCCTCAGTGGAACTGCTCCAGATGAAAATGGGGCCAGAGCAGAGACATATGAATGACTGTTTGTTTGGTGGTCAGACACAATCACCAACTGAGTGACCCAGTTAACGGGTAGTCAAAGCGATGCTCAGTTTGATTCATGCACATTTCTTTTTTTTTTTTCCTTTAACACTTTCTAAATGTATCTTGTGTTAGTTTTTTCCTTGCTCTCTGCCAATATTTATGCTTCAATGAAAAGATAAATGATTTGTAAATGTGAATGCTAGTGTAATTATTTTTTGAGCTGCAGATATAATATGAACACACATTTCTATTGTTTGAATAATTGCGCTTATAAATGTGTGTGTGTGTGATTCTTCTTTCCATTGCTTCTCTCTTTTCTGCTCTGGTCTCCTTGGATGCGGGTGGAGAGTAATTAGGTTTTCTAGGGGATTGAGGGGCTCTTACAATGCTTACCAATGGCAGCAGTCAGGCAGGCTAGTGCTGGCGGGGCAGAAAGGACGGAGGGCTGTGCAGGAGCCTGGCACTGCTAAACCTGATGCTGACTGACAGTAATGAGGACAGCCTGCTATCCAGGATAGAGAGGAGAGGAGAGCAGAAGAGAGGAGGGTATGGTCCTTCACCATACCTCTCAACACTACTTATCAAAGGCTCCGTATGTGCACACGCATAACATAAACATAAAGCAAACAACACAGACATGCTCAAGTTTAGCGTGTACTTTAATGTAGGGTAGAGCACATGTATCATAAGGCTGTTATAGCACTCTTACTGGGCTGTACTTATCAACCCTATAAAAGATACAAAATAAGATCCATTGTGAATTAGCACTAAAGATAATGGCAGCAAACAGCTACTCGGTCAGATACTTGGCTAGTGATAGGAACCTCTGTCTCCATGGTGAAAGTCCTCTGACTTAAGCCACCGCCCCTCCAGCATCAGACTCTGGGTTTTTCTGACTTCAGAAAGAAAGGAACATAACGATCACTTTGCCAACACACAAACAGTGGGGTAAAAAGTATGTCAAGAATTTGATTAAAGTGCACAGAAATGCGGTATAACAGCTCTCTCCTCTACCCTGTCTTTACATGTAAGTGCATAGCAGCCGGTTGGAGTGAGCTACTTGACTCAGCTCTACCCTTCCTGTGGAGGGTGCGTCTTATTCGGTAGTTTGCGCTACCATGCAAATGGAAATTCTTACACAAATTATGCTCAGAAACCACTGAAGCATGTTGCACTGTGTAGGAGAGAATGCAGTTCCTAGCCTGAGAGCTCACACTATCACACATTAAACTGCAGAATACTTTACTGGCAGTTTTATTCGCAAACAGTTCACAGTTCCCTCATCTGCAGTTTGCCCACAGAAGGTTTGTACTGATCAGTCTCTTAGGGACAATCTTAGTGTGAGTTATGCATTGAACTGGCCCGCAGTGTTAAATCCCCCCTCTGCCATAAGTTACACAGAAGTAATGTAATGGCCACCTGATGGGTATTAGATCAGTCAAAAATACCTCTGTCCCATACTGGCTCCATAAACAATGGGCGATTCATTCCTCCAGTTTTAATTTAGGTTTTTAGAGACCAGTGTTACAATCTGTTGCTTATATGGACAACAATTCCCCATGTTTACAGTTAGTTCTTTTTAAACGGCGGGTTCCGCTTTTGCACTATTGATGAGACATTTGATAATAAATGGGAACTAGGACATCCTAGTTCATATATAAGATATTAAATAAAGTCGTTGCAGAATGTTGTTGACTTATTTCTTGAATATAACTGCTGATGAGAATTGGCTGTTGATAGCAAAGTTGAAAGCAAAAGCAAAAGAGCTTTGACTTCCCACTTGTGAGGCGCAGCAAACATGGCATGATTGGAGGTTGTGGGTGGAGATACAGATGGTGGGACTGGAGAATTCCCCTTTGAGCTGGGTGTCTGACATAACCGTACCCAGCAAATCTGAACAGCTTATTAATAAGATCTTTTCAAACATAGGAAGCCCAAAAGGAGGTGACAGTGTTATATTTTTTGTGTTGGTTTTCAAATCAGACACATAAACATAAGCTCTTGAATATAGATCTTGAAGAACCAGTGTGCAGGATTCAGCATCTATCAGGGAAAGTGCAGACTGAAACCAGCTGAGTGTTTCCTGCTTCATCCTTCCACTCCAACCTTGTAGGAAAAATTTAACCGCAAGTACAAGAAATCTCAAAGGCCCTTTATAGAGCTAGAATTATGGTAGAAACATGGTGGTTCATCCTGACAAACTCCATACAAGAAGACCCGTAGATTTAATTGCCACACTATGAGGAATGGTAGTTTGTGTTTTCAGGCACATTAATGAAAACAGCCTGTTGCATTCCTGCCAGCAGGTCACCCTAAATCCCATTCACAGAGATGTCATTTGTATGGTTGTGCTGTTACAAAAAGACTGACTGCAGTTTGTTTTTGGTGTTTGCTTTTGTCGTGGGGTCTCATCACAACAATGTCACAAACTAAGTGGCGATGGTCATCACAAACCAGCAGTGACACTGACCTTGGGCCCTCTTCAGCTGCAGCACTCTTCTTCATTAGCCGCCGCAATAATGTGATAGGTTGATTTGCTGGTCTTGGTAATTTTTCCTTCCATGATAACAACATCTTTTTTTCAGTCTTCTCAAGTCTCCACCAATCCAGTGTGAGAAACAAAGATTGTCAGCGAAGCGGAGGAGCACTTAACTTTGAAAGTCATCACTTCAGGGAAATGCTGTGGCAGTTGGAGAGGCCAAGGAGGAGTGCGTCTCTATAATTTTTAACTGTGACCTTTTTGAGATTGTATTTGAATGGAATACAAGAAATAATTAAAAAGGGATGTCCCGTTTAATCAGGAAGACGGGTTCCATTGTGTGGTCGGGGACATCCCCTTGCTGTCCAGTTTGAACTTCTCAGTGCTTCTCTGAACCTTTTCATCTGTTCTTGCTATCTGGAGCTAGCACCAAAACAAGAAATCTGTGAGATTTATCAATAACAGTAAAACTGGGTGAGGATGTATCCAGATGTGGGAAATCACACAGCTACGTATGCAGTACCAACATCCCCTCATCTTTACAGTATCAGTGCAATATTGCACAAAATTCACCATAAATATGCATGAAAAGACACACCGAAAAGGTTGAATATTTTGTATTTCGGCCTGTTTTTATTAGGTCTTTTTAACTCACACAAGAGCTTTTAAACATTCAGTCAATACAGCACCTATCCAGTTTATTTGTAGCTGTAAAAGCAGAGCCTAAGTGTAATCATTATTTTGTTGGATGTGTCTGTCTGATTGGAAGATTGCCTGACCAACTCTCTAAAGTGTTTTGCAGTGATTGGATCCAGTTGTCATTGCGGAGTAAGATATTGGAATCCCGCCTGCCAGATTGCTCTTTCTCACTTTGACATTGTGTGACAGTTCATATGTGTGGTTTTTTTGTGCTGTCCTGATTCCTTTCTGGGTTTTTTCTGGGGCACCAGCTCCTCCGATTAAGGATGATATTCTTTCAGCCAGACAGGCCTGTCAGGCTGTTCGTTCTTCCATTGTTGGCAGTGTGATTAAAAGTGATGGTCAAAAGCTTTTTGTTGTCCTTTTCCTGTTGAACATCTTGTTTGGACCATGTTACTGAATCCATGCTCCAGACCTTAAGGAAGTTGCATTGTAACTTTTATGATGAATGGATAAAACGTGTCCCCGGCGCTCGGATTATAAGACTCTCCTTAAAAAGCCTGTAATGATGATTTGCCTTAGACGGACAGTTGGGATTATAGTGACAGCCAAATGATGATGATTGACAAAAAGGAACAAACATGGATATATTTGATACTGTCATCATACATTTCAGAAGCAGAACGTGCACCGGTATTTCACTTGTTACACTCATTCTTTGCATTACATCCCAGAATGTCTTTACCAGAAGGTGTCTGTCTCGCATCTGTTTGAACTTTGATGTGTGAATATTTAAGATGAACAGATGTAGAACATTTAATCTTCATCGTTAGATTAAAATATGCCAAAATGACATTTTTTTTTAAATGAACCAAGTGATTTGTTGTGTCACTTCAGCAGATAAGTCTTAAAAAAGGTGCAAAGGTGTATTATGTATGAGGCCAAATTAACTATGATAAGAATCACATAATGCTCAGCCACTTCCTATCCGTGTGCTGTATTTTTCTGATTTCCACCTGATGCGAGAGCCTCTGAAAGGCTACTGTTAAGCTTGTACTTTGCCAAGGCACTGCTTAATAGCTCCCAAATGGCCCCAGTGGCAGAAAATTTGCATGGTATTGTTAGTCGGTAGAAGAACTAGATAGATTCTGAGGATTGATTTATAACAAAGCGAAGCAGGAAGGATATGCAGCAGAAGACGCTGTCAAGCATGCAGCTGCACTTTTATGGTGAAGACCCTCACCTGCTTTTTCTTTACAATCACATGCAATGGAGTCTGTCATTCACTTCTGTAATGATGTACCATTTTTCCAGTATAAAAAGAGACATTCTGTGACTTTTTATTATCCGCACAGAGCCGAAGTCGTATTTTTATTTTCACACAGTGACATGACATCTGTTGCAAAGTGTCACATTGTGCTACTAAAAAATATATGGTATGCATGTGTTAGACACCAGGTCTGCAATTCTGAATTACTGCAACCAAGTCAGGGTGCTAAAGAGCTTAGCTGCTCTCTACGTAATGCACCAGTCCTCAGCTGTGACCTTTCTCTTCTGCACATCATTCACGATTATACCGCTGACATGTTGGCTCATGCCAATAATTTTTCATTGGAGGCACTGTCAGCCACATCATATTTTATCATCTAGATAAATTTGTGTTGTGTTTTCATGTGGGCTTTCCATAATTTGCATGTGTTTGTTTATGTGCCTTTCCCAGAGATTAGATTTTGCATTTAACTCAGAAAAGAATTCAGATGCAAACGCAATCTGGCATCAGCAGATCCAAAATACTGGGACGAAGTTGTGGGAAAAAAGGCAATATGCAATGTGAATAGAAAAAATACATCAAAAGAGACAACTGTGAGTATACAATATTTGTATTTGAGTGTGTAAAACTAGTTCTTGAACAAAAGGGAGGCATCCATTGTGGACCTTGCCTGCACCGACTCCGAGCACCATGATCACGCAGCTGTGAATTTGTTACGGTAATGTTATAGATGAATATCCAAACAATTTTATTGTTATTATTCGAATATGGATGAGCAGCATTTGAATGCTGACTTTAACAGCCTTAGACATGAGTCAGAATTGATGCCTTTGTGCTTAATGCAACAGCCTCCAGAGTGATGTTGTTTCTGAGTGTACCTTAACCTTCGCTGTGGCTCCCGGCTTAAAAGTCACCAAAATGGCTATGTTTGAGTGCTTTGGCTGCAAATAACAAAATGGACCTTGTAACAAAATCTACAATTTAACTGACTGCTTTTTCATCTTAAGAATTAAACGGCATGGAGCCGCTTTGTGCTGCACGCAACCGATGCAGGATTTATGAAGTGTTAGAACAGTAGTTACCATCATCAGACAACAGGTGTTTGCAAATATTCAGCAACAGTAGAAGCACATCTTTAGCTGGTTGTTTGCACTACATGTGTAACACTGCTAATTATCTCCACAGAACACCAAACAATAACATAATAATCCTTCACCTCTGCTCGCGAATCGCTCGTTGAAATAGTTCTTTTGAGTGACTGACCTTGTTATACGACCCTTTTGGTGTTTCTTCTGGAGTGACAGCGCCGCCCACTCGACTTATCTCAAAGCCGAGCCCCTACGTTTTAATTAAAGGAAATGTTTGCTATTGTTTTAGATAGGACTCGAATGCTCTTTATTTAATGAAACCCATTGCATAACTGAGGTTAGTGCTTCACATTATGTATCCTCCGAAAATATTAACAGGTAACAGGTTTAATTTCTATTAAAAGTCATTTTACATTAATATGGACATCATCTGTATTGTTGGCCCTTTTCCCAATTTATTTTATTTATCATATAACAACACTGGTTCTCCTCATTTGTTGTTTTCCACCCTTCAGGAGGTTTTATTGAGCAGCCAGTTTGGATTTCCATTAATACTGAAACTGCCTTTGCCTCATGGTGGGGAGCTTGTTGCTTTTAAATGGAATAAGAAGACCTAATTTGATTGACTGTGATTGACACTGGCTCCTTCCACATCAACTGGCAATTTATTCGCTCTAACCCAGCCTCCACTGCAGGTGTGCCACTGCTGCACTGACATCCCTGGTTGCAAAATAACCCAAAAGAAAACGTGTTTGTGGCACCTACGCCCGCTGTGAATTCGGACTGCTGCCTATGCTTTCACCTTGACTCATTAAAAGAAGAGGTCTCTGGTGACACATTGCTGGAAAATGCAAAAGAAGCATCCCGTTTCTGCTGCCGCGAGCTGAAACTGGGAAATAATCAAAGGTAATGCCACACACAGGTCGAGCCTGGCTTGTGACAGTCATATTGTAGCTTCATTTTCTCCCGTGTTATCACACAACAATAAAAAGCGTTGACAGATTCATTTCCTTGCTGCATTTTGCGATCTCTAATTGATAGCTACATGCAGCAATTTTATAGCACTAACCGCTTTTATAGCACTTTTAATTAGGCTAACTTTGACCTTCTGTCCTCTTTGCATTTATATTGCTCCAAATTATTTTCACCTTCTTTCCTCATTAACTTTTGTCAAATGAAGACCACCATTTACAACATATTAATCCATATGTGCACTGTAGGAAATAAGGTGACACTCAAATAAATTGAGAATATTTTGTGGTGGTAATCGTGTGATTACACATAATTGAATAATATTTAGAATTGATGCTCTTGTATAACTAACAGGCAAAAGTAGAAAAGTAGAAAATTAATCAATGAAAATACCTCAGTGGACCCTGCCTGTAACAACCACTTAGGTGACTAATTGACTAAGAGAGGAAGTCCTTACATACGTCATTAAGGAATGCAGGTCTGTGACGACTCTCCACTCGGATAAAGCTTTCACAGAGAACTAGTTAATCTCCCATGTAATTCTGAGCAGATGTGTATATTCGTAAACGACCAAACACAGATGAATCTCCGACGAGGTGTTCAGTCATTCACCAGATGAATATCGAATTCATTTGATGGCGTGCGCCACATGTTGTTGTCGCAAGCCAAAGAATTCTTTAACCTTTGAAAAATGAAATTGCAGCTTTGAATTCAGTGTTTTGTGATTTGGGCTGAAGCGATGTGTCAGAGCTCCGACTGCAACAGAGACGTTGTCAGAGCTGGCAGTCAGGTATTTACAATGCTGCCGGGGGACGCTTGCACTTTAAAGAGTTTGCATCTGATAAAGAAATCTTTCATCTTAACGAGGACTTTTTCAGTAGGATCATTTTGGTAGAAGAGCTTACTGCATTCCTGCTATTAAAGAGTGGTGAATGACTGCAATGAAGATCAGACAAAGGAGACTAACGAGTGGAGCTAAACACTTTGTATTAGATTAAGTTGATGTGTAGTTTGCATGTGAATGTTAGCACATAGTCAGGAAACTGAACTACTCGTGCCTTCCGATTTATTAAATTAAAATACTGCATGTCTTTGTCCAGCAACGTTCTCTCTTGTTGACCTTAGCCGTCAACTCAAAAACAGTGTGCACCCAGGAATAATTTAACCAAGAAACGAGTATTTTCAGAACTGAGACAGCTAGTTTTAATGTTTGTTCGTTTCATAGGAATAATGCACAGGTTTACAATGTGAGCAAAGCAGCAAAGTTAGTCATTTGCATAGAGTTGACAGGACCTTCACTGGTGATTTAAAAACAAAAAAAAACAAACAAATGCAAACATATCTGGATGCATTAAATACAGCAGAGAAAAAGTCATTTACTCTACTTTTAAAACAATAAAATGTGGTGCCACTTAAAGAGGCCCCAATTTTCTCCACAAAGTGGACAGGAAGTGGATATTCATTAAATTCATTAAAAGCCTCTTTTGACCTTTAGCTGGAGCTTTCTGTTGGGGAAGAATGTTTGTGTTTGTCCACATGTCTGTGTATGTATAAAGGACTTTGTCTTTGTCTCATGGATGCACCCTTTTTGCAGGATTTGTCTTTATCTGCTTGGTTGGCTTTATAACTGTTAAATTTCCTTACCTGCTTAATTGAAATTCACATCCCTTTCTGCTGCTATGTCTTCCTGTTTTATGTGTGTCTGTGTGAGCGAATGTGTGTGCGTGGGAGGTTCGGGGGATATTAGTGAAAATGTATTTTCATTCTGAAAGTGGCAAGTGATGGACAGGATCTCACAGACAATGCCCCCTCCCACCATCCTCAGTCTTTTTGTCCGCTGCACCTGTCTTTTAGATACCTTTCAACCTCGTCTCTTTCTTTTGCACTCCCCATTCCCCGAGTCCATCTTTTCCCTGGATTGCCTCGGCTTGATAAATCTGAGGCTAAATTTAGAGACATATTTCTCAAAGTCACCAGGACTAGAAAGAGCGAGGGCCACAGACAAAATGGCTTCTCTAATCCATGTTTATCATCTTTTATTTATCTCTTTGACAAAAGTGAGGTCGTCTCCGAACAACCCCCCATCTCTCTCTCTTTCGTCTTTCTGCTGCTCGAACTTTTTCTGTTCTCCAATTAACTGTCACGGGCCACATTTAAACTGACAGCATGTTCGGCTGACATCATTCAGCTCAGTGGGGTTATGCTTTATAAAATTAAGGCTTGTTGAGATTCAAATAGAATATCATTGCCTTTGAAATTACAGCTGCGAATGTGCTGTCATTGAGTGTGGCCTTCATTACTCTCCCCTTATTTCGTGGAGTTCCTTGTTAGACCTAACATTGTTTGATTACAATATGGCACCCACAAGACAGAAATTATGTGTTCATCCTGGAGTGGTTTCAGCTGCACCTTACAAGCTTGGCTCATCTCATTTTTTATGAAGCCTTATTAGCCACAGGCTAACACATTAGCAAATAAAAGCTATAAAGCATAGCAATGGACACATAAAAAGGGCTGTAATCTGAAACACTATTAGACTCTAATACACGTTTATTTATTCATCCGCAGCTTAAAAGAACATTTTGAGCCTTGCAGACGTGGCCGGCTCTCTAGCGTTACTGTACAAGAGTCAAAGAAAAAGGGATGCATTATTGAAAGACACCACGGGAGAGGATGAAGTATGCTTTACAAGCTAAGTTACAAGTCAGACGTTTTAGTAATACGTGTCAAAATGTTTGAAAATCAGTGGGAGAATATTTTTGGTGCGCCAAGAGGAGCAAGGGATTAGACACAACACTTAACCCTCTGCCAGATTCCCTGCATGTTCATTAATTAATGGGAAGCAACGGTTGCATGAATGAAAGTGCTTTGCAACATCCTTATTTCAGCTGGATTTCGAATTCTATACTGTAGATTTTGGTCTTGTTACGGGTGCTTGTGAAATGGAGATATCAGAGCTGGCAGATCTCGCAGTTCTTGAACTGCATATTTAGCAGGGATCAAAGTATTAAACAGTGCAGCTGAACTACTTATGGCAAGCTAAATTATCTGAGTAAAACACCAAACACTGCCCTACCATTGTGTGCTAATCTCCTAGGTTTCCTTAAAACTCCCAGAATTAATATTGCTCATGTGGCGAATGCCTTAAATAGCAAGTTGCTTGCAGTGGGTAGATCATCCGTAATCATCAGGCAGAATGTGCCTTCCTGTTGGTGTATTACTACATTTTATAAAGTTTATAATTAGAATGTAGTTTTTCTGCCTCACTCTGTGCAGTAGACGGATGGATAATTCAGTGAAGAATAACCATATTCCTCATTGTAATGTCTCCAGAAGCAAGATAATGGCTTGGATAGAAGACAAGCCCCTCAGTCTCTTTTCCCTTTGTATTTTTTTCACTGTTTCTGGCTGCTTTTTTTTTTTTACTTTCTTATCTGTCTGTTGCCAGCAATACCTCTCCTTTATCCTCTCCTCTGTAGCCCGTTCTAGCCTTGCTTGTTTGTATTGAATATGAAGGGGGGAATTTTTTCTGTACAAGTGGCATCCTGCAGTGGTCCTCCATCACACTGTATAGTGCATTTTTCAAAAGAGGAGAGTGTAATTAGTTTTCCATTTAGATTCACTGTTAGATTCAGGTGTCTTTCAGTATACTGTGGCAGACCCTGTGAAAAATAAGGCCCTATTAGTACAGTATTTTCCAGAAATGCACATTAGCCACATAGTAAAACATATACATATTGATGAAAGGTAATTTTCCTTAATATCATCAGCATTCAGCTATATCTGTGATCCATCCTAATGAACTTCCCATTCAAATCACTACATAGGAAATATTTGTTGTGCAATTTTCACAGTCTGTGCTTTTATATGCCTTTGCTTTTTCTTCATGTACATCCATGCTGTTTACATACAGTCGTGTGAAAAAATAAGTATGTTTTTCAGTATGAGGACAAAATGAATAGTCATGTGGTCCTTAGCAGCTCTTAAAATGAGATAAATAAATGCTTGGGTGAACAGCAACATGTGATAATTGACCATGTGTAATTTTTTTATCTAACAAACACTAAAGGAAAATGTGTTCTGTGAGTAACTTCCGACCTGTCCAGGGTGTTCCCTGCCTCCCTGGGATAGGCTGCCGGTCCCCCCACAACCCTGAAGGGGATAAAGCGGGTTTGGAAAATGAATAAATGAATTTAACCCAAAATATAGAAGCCGTGTCTAAAAATAAAACCCAATCGCTTTTTACAATATCTTTTGAGTATTACACGGACTGACCTTGGGATGAACTTCATGGGAAGTCCACTCCTGGGCAGATTGGCAACTGTCCCGAATGTTTTTCACTTGTGAATAATCTTGCTCTCTGTAGAATAATGGACTCCAAATTGTTTGGAAACGACCTTATAACCCTTCCCAGATTGATGGGCGGTAACAATTGCTTCTCCAAGATCATCACTGATGTATTTTCTCCTCGGCATTGTGTCAACTCACACCTGAATGCTCCAGACCACCAAATTACCGAAAATTTTCTTTTCCAAGAGGTGCCCACACTTGCCGATGATCAGTTAAGTGGATTGGATTAGCAGTGCCTGATTGCTATTTACCCTCTTCATTTCAATGGAATCAGTAAGATGTGCTCAGTTTTTCACATGCTGCTTCTGCATTTTGGATTATTTGTTCTTAAATAAATAAAGACACATGTAATATGTCATGTGGTGTTGTTCATCTTAGGTTTTGCTCTCTTTTTCCCTTGACTCTCATTGTTTTTTGCCCAGACGTGACCACACCTATAAGCCACAAGCCTGTTATCAAAGCATGGTTTCAGAGGGTATGTCACAAACTGAGATTAGATCGGACAGAATTAAGCATACCGAGTGCACCAGCTTGGACACTGCAGTTGTTCTTAAATAATGCCTGTAACAAATAACCCATTCTTCCTCATAGTTACTCCTTGTGAGGTATAGCTATAGCAGACATGAGGGTTGCATAAAAACTCTGCCTTGTACTTGCCATCTGACATTTCCCAGTCTTTGATCGATGAGTTGCCACCAGCTCCTTCACTCTGGGCGAGTCCCCCTCTCTCTCCGTCTCTCTCTCAGTCGCCGAGAACTGCACAAGATGGTGAAGTTAGCACCTCCTTAAGCAAGATTATGAGCGCAACACTTCTCTTTTTGTGAGGATATTGAGCCTCATTGTGCAGTGGTGGAATCACCAGGAGGAATAATGCATAGCAGGAGGACTATAAATCATCGCCGTGAGATGAAATTTACATTGGATTACTGTACACCACCACACTGCATTACTGCAACAGGTGTCTTAACACTAAGGCGCTCTCTGATTACATTGAATATGCAAATTCAAAATGGATGCGTGATTGTAGTGCATCAAACCCAAGTTTCTCTTTAATGGCATCAGATGCTGTCCTCTTTGATTTGCATTCTTGCCATCTTGTGTTGCGCTAATGAAACATGGATAACCATGTAGCTCAGTATTTATTTCTTCACTTTGTGATCAGGCGGTTCATTGTTACTGACACGTTGCATTTTAGAGTCCACTCAGACTCTCACAGTGCAAGTCGAGCAGTAAAAGATCTGCTGGTATCGACTTCATCAAATCGTAGTTTGAAACTGTATTTTGGTTCTTTAACAGGAATTATCATCATTAACTTTGATTTAGTTGTAATTTGAATTTAAACATCTGAGTTAGGTTGGGATTTGTTATGTGGGAAGTGAAGCTGATTTAGCCGAGTAATTGCCAGTGTTTGAACTATTATGTAACAGCAGTAGTCTTTCTGTCAAATGCGGCTTCATATGTCATTATAAGGACCTAATGAGCTTTAAAAAATCATTCTAATTCAAACCCTTAGTTCATTTGTTTTACTATTCAGAAAATGTCCGACGCGACTCACTTGCATGAACCAATTAATCTCCACTGATGGACCGATGAATTGAACTCTTATTAGCTGTAGACATTGTCAACTTGCAAGTGGTCAGCAGATGTTGAACTTGAATAGATTTTTGAACGCACGGTTTTTGTTGAAGCACCTTAGAATCACAATAATAGAAACAAACTGCTCTCATTTTTTAATTACATTATTTTGTTTTGCCGCAGGGCATTGCAGTTTTTTGGCAAATGTTGACCTAAAAGTGAAACATCTCATTTGTTTGGGACTCTTTTTTCAGCCTATTGTCAAACTGCATTTACGACGAGAGAAGAAAGGGCTCCATTTTACACCTTTATTGGTTCAATTTGTACATTATTTTAATAGTTTTTGGTAAACAATGAAAGTCTGTGAGTCAGACAATTTTTGGAGGTATTCATACACCATCAAAGGTTTTTTTTCTCTATTTACATAATCACAATCAGTAAATCTAGATGGAAAATACAAGTAAATATAAAAACTACTCTTTTCACTGGTGTTAATTTGAGGAATTAACACCAGTGACAACATGAAGACAAATGGCACAGTGCTTACACGTGCAAAAGAACAATGCACCAATTCTGCTTCCTGTTGATGAGATAAAATGCTTTTCACAAAATTGAACAAAGTAATCAGGATTATGCATTTTTATAAGCACAACTCTTGATATCTAACCGAAATGTGACCCATTTTAAAACCTTGGAGGAAATCCTACCCACATACTGAGGAGCAACAAGCAGCTGGTGGAAGACAGAGTGCATTATGGAAATTCACAAAGGATAAAACCATGACCTAAATCTAGACTACATGCCCAGATATATATATTTCAACTTCTCTCAGAGAGAATAAGGAGGACAGGCAACATTGCATTTGCCAAAGTAATGAAGAGAAAACAAAGGGTTTTTATTTTTCCTCCATCAGAAAGAGTCGGCTTGTAAAAGCAAGAATCGTGCTGTGGACTGTAGTAAACAGCTCCTTTGGCCTGTTCAACAGACAAAAGGACAGGAAGTTCTCTTTTTCTTGTTTGTGGAATATTGTTTTCGCAACTCGGGAAGAGGGAGGCAGCTGAGAAAGCAAGGACAGTGGATTTCTTTTAGGCTGCTGGGCGGGGCTTAGTGCCTGAAGGATAAAATAGGCGGCGGATGGGGGAAGCAAATGCCAGCACCCTGCTGAGTAACAGCCACGAAGGCCTTTTGACTTGGTTGCCATGTTACTGACCCTTTGGTCGCAGGTATCCTTTACCTCAGGCTCACAGAGGAAGGGAGACTGTTGTGATATGAGGAGAGCAGAAGGGAGGCAAAGTTCTTTCCTCACAGCACTGAGGGTGTGGGGAGGTGGGGAGGGGGCTGGTCTGCGGATGGCAGGTGGTGGTCAGAGTTGCAGCCGTCTACCTGTCTTTCCATCATGTGCCTGAAGGGATAACAAGATTGGAGGAAGTGTAGCCACGTACGGCGCTCTCCCTCGAGGGCCTTTTCTTGCTCGAAGGCACATTGCGTTTGGGGATTGAGTGTCATATTTATATCAAGTGGATTGAGTGATGTAAATGAGATGGTGCCATTTAAACAAACCCCAAGAAAAAATACAGTGTTTCTATTTCAACCTAAAGTTACCTTTATTGATAGAGTCCAGTTCCAGAGGGACCAAAGCACATCTGGGAGTCATAGGAGAGCTGCATTCAAGTAGTGGGATGATGAAGGGGAGAGCTGGAGGGATGTGTGAGAAGGAACCCGGGGGTAGTTCTTGACTGATTTATGAAGGCACGTGCACATGATGACAATGTAGGTAGAGGGCGGGTTAGTGCGTGTATTTGGAGGTTTAGTCGCAGAGTTTATGTTGCCAGAACTAGTTAAAAACACCCAGTTAAATAAAAATGTGCTCAGCTCTTTTAAAGTTTAGTTACTTCCTTCTAGAAGAGAGATAGAGATAGATCTTACAATGTGCCTGTTGTAATGTTTTGAAGTGCCTAGCCACTAAATGTCATGTAGCATGGGAATAGTTGCATATTTAAAATGTTGAAGCTGAAAGTGTTATTTACTCTTGTGCTGACTACTGGTATAAGAGCAAATGTTGTAGATGAATATTTATGTGAGCAGAGCAAATATGTTTGAGATCAGCTGCCAGATCCTTAAAAAAACGGTGCTTATTATTTAAACACCTCCTGAAAACTGATCACAGTTTAGGCTTTAGTCAAGACTTGTATTCTCTCCTTTCTATGTGTGGGTCACATAGAGACCGGCAGGTTTTCTGTGCGAGCCTGTCCATCAGTGGAGGCAAGGAACAAAATATTTAGATCCATTTTCACCCAAGCAAAGAAGAAATAGAAGCCCTCAGGGGTACGCATCTTACCTCAATTCTACTCTTGTCAGGTAGACACAAAGCTGAGGGGTATGTGCTGCAACAGAAAGAAAGCCTTAAAAACAGGCAGAGAACCAGCAAAGAGGAAAAAAGACAGAAAAGGAGAGAAGAGAACCAAGATGGGAAAGAAAATGGAATGGAAAAAACAAAATAAACAGGAAAAAAATGGCATTTTGTAGTTTCCAGACTGCCGTAGCAAATGTAACCAAAGTCATAGCTTTAGCTTGATTAAATAAATGTAACAAAGAGTATTAACATCACTGCAGTGAGACTTTCTTTAGCATTTACACGAAATGATTCTGCATGTTGATCCCACCACAGTACTTACACCTTTCAGTCTCAGATAAAAGTCCAGAGGTGACTTTTTCTGTTGCCAAATCGGACGGTAGTATTAATATATTACTCTTAAAGAGTATATTCATGATCTCAACCCGTCTCCTCCCTCTTTTGGCACGCATGGCCCTTCTTTTGATGTTCACGGGCTGTGACTTTCATTCTGTGTGTCTGTGTACACCAATTTGAGGGAGTTCTTTTTGCCCATGAATGATGCATGTGAAAAAGAAATTACAAGCACAGCAGAGGCTACGGTGTGATTCTTCTCAGGCCTATCGGGGAGAATAATGTTGACTGGTGATAGCAGGGCGTTGATCCGTGACCTACTGAGAGTGTAAAATCAGAAGTGCTCGGCATTTTCTTTGATAATGCTGTGGGAAATAAATTCTGCATCTCAGTTGCCGATCATACTGTAAGCAGGTATGGCTCTAAAGGTGCTGGCTAAGGCTGCTTCTAAATGGCTTTCGGTAAAGATTTTTCACAGTGGATTACTGAGATGTACAGTGATCCATATTTTGCTGGATTCCTGCCTATACTTTATTTATAGGTAATAATACACTACCTAGAAATTATTGAACTGATTCGCTTTTGGTCTGTTATCACTCATGAGATGGGTAGCTGGTATTTCTGGGCGGATAAGTCGAAGTTAAACGAGCCAGAGAGTTCTTACCACATATTGTCCACGGGACTGTAGCTGAGGTGCTGGGAGAGCATTTAGAGCTATGCTGAGCTTGTAGGAATTATTACTGAAGCTCAATATTCTGTATTTCCCCTGTTAGAGAGCGGGGAGAAAATGACAGAGCAAGCGAGGGAAAATGAAGAAAAGGGTGAGAGGTAGAGGGAGTCCTGTGTTGTTGGCAACCACGGGCTATATCCGGGCAGTCTGCAGAGACAGGCACGCTTTGTCTCCAGCGTCATTTGCAGCTTAGACAAACAGGTGTGATGCAAGAGCTTCTCAAACAAACACACTGCTGCTCTTCAAAGTGGAGAAAGGAAGAGAGACAAAGCATGTGAGGGTGAAGAAATAATGGGGGAGGCATGGGCAGTCAAGGGGAGGAAAGAGAATATGTGGATGGAAGTTGAGTCAAATAAAAATATTCCTTTTATTCAGAATTTATGTTAAAAAGTGCTGTTTTTCTAAAATGTTTCCACATACTTGGAGGTTTTTTGTTTTTTTGAGTTCACAGTTTTGGGAATAAATTGGCCCTTTTTCATCTCACCTCCTCTGTTTTCTCTCGATCACTGCAGTGCTGACAGCCTCTTACCATCTCTACTGCTTCACCACACTTCTCACTCCAACTTTTCCTCTGATTGCCCGGCACCTCTGCTCACCAGACGAGCTTCGCCTTTAAACCATCTTTATCGCTAAACATTATTCGCACATTTTTGTAAAACTCAGAGATGACTCATTGTCCATGCTTTACAGTTTCCCATCTTAGATTTCACACAACACGACTCGTGTTGAACAAGAACACTTCTTCAAAGCGACTCTTTGGAAGTTGGAGCAGAACTTTGTGCAGGCTTAACTCCTCACCGATCGTTATTTTTACAGGACCTCGTGCTGTGAAATACCCCATACATATTTGGCTGTGACAGGATTAGGCTTATGAAGAGATGCCATGTTTTTATTTCATTCCAACCATGAGACAGAGACAGAATAGTGGGACGTGAAACAGTATAGATCACGGGTCTAATTGACTTTCTCATGCAAAGCATCATCCAAGCAGAGAACGTCCGAGTTCCCCTTTCCACACATCCTAAGCTCATAGGCTCAGTGGAGGCTATTTTAGTGAGGGTATATGAGATATAATGATACGTCAGTGAGATCTGCTGGGACAAGAGGAGCAGGTAGTGGAGCAGAGGGCTGATTTATGGGCAGAATAAATGATGCGGTGGGTGCCTGCCTCTGTAATAGCACTGTGCTCTGCACGTCGCACTTTCGCTCAGCTGTAGTTTATAGTGTGATCTGTGATGGGGATAAATGTCAGTTTGGCTTATCTAAGAAGATATGATGTGACTTTAAACTGACTCCTCTCAAGCCCTTTGACATGTGTTTAAAGGGAAACTATTAATGACCCGTTGAGGAAATGTAGAATAAGGGTTTGAAAATGAGTCCTTATTGTTAATATCAGGTGCAGCGCGGTACAGCGAGGCTTCATCGTGGGCCACTTTCAACACGCCATTAGGGTCTTTCTAATCTCTTCCAGGCAGAAAACTATTCCAAGCAAAGTTTTAAAAGCAAGATTTATTCCTTTGATATTCATAAGATTAAACATATGAGTCAGTCTGAAAAATGAAACCGGCCTCTACCAGAGGCTTCGAGGCTGTGTTGTTCAATAGTATAAAAAGCAATTATTGTATGAGAGTAACTGTATTCTCTTTTTAAAAATGGATCTCCCCGCCACGGTGGAAGCTCTGCCAAAGAAGCCTATGTGCTGCCGTATCTGTGGGGCAATATTGAATCAGCAAGGGGTGAGAAGTGGAATCCCGTTGCTTGCTCTGAGCATGATCTTAGATGAGTGCATATTATCCGTGTATTCCTCGTGCAGCGCTTAGCAGTTAATCCCAGGCAGGTATAGCATTGTTGTGTCTACAACACTGCTGAGCAGAGATGCTTGGCAGGAAATTAACAACAGCACCAAGTGAAGATAGATTGTGTTGCCATGAAATGGGGGGTAGGTTCATTAAGATTGGGTGGCCGTTTGGGCTCAAGTTGACATATGTTAGAATGTGCTACTGCAATGTATTTTATAAGATGTTTGAAGGTATAAAGGTAGCTTGTGTGCCTCTGGATGTAATTAACACAGGGAAACCAGAGGGAAAATGTAAGTGTGTCATTGTGGTTTGAATGGTGTATTGACATTATCTAGCTGAAGGCTTGTGGGTTTCCCGGGGGGTGTGTGAGGATAAGCAGGTGTGACAATGGGGATTGCCGTTTTTCTTCCTCTTGGCCTTGCCCCTCGTATTGTGTATAGCCCTGCCTCTAACAATTGGCAAACAATAGGGTATGGATTTATTTTTCTAACAGTACTCATGCCTTACCTAGAACCGAGTAAGGAATTATTTTTCCCAGGTAGCTAGGCCTCTCAGTAAGACATACACAGATATTTTGTGGCCAGTGGGGAGGGTGAACTATGTGTTTGTTGTATAATCCACTCCTCTCTCCTTGTTTGCACGGTAATATTGAAATTAAAATCAGTGGGTGCCAAACGCTGCAGATGACCTGGTTGGTTTGCTTTCCTTGCAGTTTTGCCTGCTAATTTCTACGCCTTGGCCTCCCTCACGCATCCTGGTAATGAGAAAATGTGCTGTTGTCTTTGTTTACCGAGCCAGTCAGTCTGGCTGTAGCTCTTCACATTGTTTGAATATAAACAGGAGCAAAATTATTAGCTCACTGTTTCGGTAAGTTACTTGAGCACACAGCATTTAGGGTGACCCAGAGTTCTGTGAAAAGTACAACTGTAGGATGTGCATGCATCATGCAGTATTTGATTGCTGAAAAATATGTCAGCAGCTCGTAATTGCTGCAATCAGACAAACCAACTGAAACTGTGAAATCCAGTCCAGTATTTGGCTTTCTGTGATGAGGCTTTAAAGCACAGCTGCACTGTACATCACACCTACTCGATATCTGTAGTTAAGAAGTTGGATGTGTGTTTGATGGCAGTTCTAAGGACAGACTTTCAGCTATGGATTGTTTCTCCTTATTGACAGTTTCTACACCTCGAAACCGAAAATTGAGAGCCATCTCACAGCAGATAGACTAAAATGAGGTGTTGAGCCAGCTATTCCAAGGAAATGGGTGGCTCGGGCTTTAAAATGCTTCATAATTTTGCAACTTGTTTTTGCATAGAGATGCCTCAGATTGAATTCAGTTGACTTATTGGAGAGGAAATTTGCCTGTCAAGATTATATCAGTTTTCTTTTAATATATATGCACAGCTGTTTCTCCAGGAAATTGCCATTTTATTTATTTTTTATTTATTTATTGCGTTATTAGATTTAATAGACTTGGAAAATGAAAAGCTTTTCATACCGTTTGACAGACTTGTAGATTTTATTCTTCTCCATTATGTATTGAATTAGGGCAGATAAACTGCAGATAATGGTCAAAAATGGCATCGCTAGACTTGGAGGCTGTGGCTGGTCTGCAACATGACCGTGAGGCAAAAGACCATAAGATAAGAAATACCAGCTTTTGGCTCTGACGCTCACGCCCGCTGAGCCAGCAAATCCTAAATCTGAGCTTGAAAATTTAATCAGTATGGCACAACAAGGCTTGAAAGCCTGGCTTAAAGGTTTGTTTGGAAGAAAGTTGAAGAGCTTTTCTGGTTTTCATTATGTGCTTGTATAGCAGAAAGCTAATCCAGAGGCCGTTGTAGCAGCACTGAATCTTTGTCATTACTTTGACATGAACTGATGCGATAACACAAATTTTGGACATGAATTTGCCAGGTTTTTTTTTTTTTTTTGTCCCAACAGTCGTGGCATCGCCACAGCTTTCCGTTTAGCTGCGAGCTTCATCTCACACTCCCAGTCATAAATCTGATAAGCACCACAAGGAGGAATCATGAGGTACTGGTGCTTTAAGCCAATATGGCAAAGGGTTCAACGTGAGAAAATCCATTCCACTGCACTCTTAGTCTGATAACAAATATTGATACTTGGTGTAAGTGCATCAATAACATTAGGCTAGAGGAAATTTTGTAATAGAACACCATATTGATATTTGTCCAAATCTCGTTTAACAGCATCATTTGGAAGATGAATAGGGAAGTAAGTGAATGGTTCAGCAGTACTTAAAAGGCTCTTTTTTATTTTAATTACTTGAACACTATTTATTAAATCTGTCATAAAAAAATGCTGTTTTGAAATACTCCATAATCTAAGTTTAATAGAAAGTGTAGGTATAGAAGATCAAATGAAAGCCATATAGGTATTCTGTAAATATCACCAGCCTCAGATGGTGTTGTATTCGTCACCCAAATGTATCAAACACAACAATATGTGCACATCAGTCTGCACAGTCCTGAGTATCTGAGTAATGTTTAAGAATAAGTGAAGGTGGATGCACTGCATTATCTCCACGGTCCTTCTTTTATCTCACATCGTGGTCAGAAATGACCAGAGGGAACAGCCGAGCACCCTTTGTTGAATAGCTGTTTCTCCCTGAGAGTCTCACTTGTTTCAGTTAATTTTATGATATTCAGCAATGCCAAAATGTCAACAGACTTTATGGCTCAGTCACTTGCTTCACTGCACAAGACTTATTCTTCTTCGGTGTCAACAGCATAAGTGACCTGTGCATCATTGGGGATATATTCCGTTGCTGTTTCAGACCGGCTCCTACACTTTAAAGGGATAGTTCGGGATATTTGACATGGATCTGTATGGCATCACCATAACCAGTGTCGTGCATTCAAACTGACTTACCCCCGACAGTGTCCTGTGAGCCGAGTTTTTGTCCAGTGTTGGTCAAGGCGAAAGTAGTCCGGCTTGTTTGCTGGGGTCAAGAAATTAGCGCGTTTTTCTTCCCAAAACAGTACGTGTGCTAAAGAGTGATTTATTTCATCACAAAAACCGAAGCCGGCAAAAGTCACTCCTCGTTATCACTTGGGCCCTATACTGTCTCATTGTGTATCAGTGCGCACGTCATTCTGACCGCGAGCTGTGCGCACGAGTCTTTCTGTTCTTTGGCAGTGCTCAACACTTACTCTGCAGACAACTGGCCATCGGGTCCAGCTGGTCTGGGACGCCTCTTCCAGTTGATCTTGGGAACATGGAAAAAAGTTCTCAGACGCCTGCATTCAGGAGTGCAGGGAAGTCACCGTTATTTGTGATGCAGGCAGCAGCTGTCCCGCGGCCGCCGACATCCTCATCTATGGAAAGGTTTTGTATCTGGGGCATAACTAAATCCCACTCGTGGCAGCAGTGACATTCCACCTCTGTCTGCATTACTTCGCACTTCAGACAAGTGCACCAGGATTTGTCGGCCACCCTGGGTATCGCAGCTCCAGCAGTGGCTCCAGCTTCTGTTTCCATCACTTCTCTGTCCACCCTCTCTCTTTCTGCCCGATCTAAGTCCATTTGGCAAACTTCCTCCTCAGTATAAACGGGTTCATAAAGATACCCCCTTGGCTCTGAACGGAAGTCAATATGTTCCTCGTCGCTCTCGTTGTCAGACATCTTCCCGAGCAGTAAACAAAGTGAACTCGTGCGCACAGCTCGCGGTCAGAATGACGTGCGCACTGATACACAATGAGAGACAGTATAGGGCCCAAGTGATAACGAGGAGTGACTTTTGCCGGCTTCGGTTTTTGTGATGAAATAAATCACTCTTTAGCACACGTACTGTTTTGGGAAGAAAAACGCGCTAATTTCTTGACCCCAGCAAACAAGCCGGACTACTTTCGCCTTGACCAACACTGGACAAAAACTCGGCTCACAGGACACTGTCGGGGGTAAGTCAGTTTGAATGCACGACACTGGTTATGGTGATGCCATACAGATCCATGTCAAATATCCCGAACTATCCCTTTAACTCATCTCAACAAAATTCATAAGGTCACAACCTGTCGGCTCAATCTGGTCTTTTCTATTCTTCAGTCTCATTTCATTTCATTAGTTGATTCATTACATGACAGATGTCCTCGTGTGTGCTGTAGAGAGCCTAGAGGTGCTCTGCAGCTGATCACCACCTGCGGTGTGAGTTTGTTATTTGAACCTGAGGTCTAGAGTTCCCTCTCTGGCCTTCTCAAGAGCACTCAGTGCTGACCGAGGCTGCTTTAGTCTTCGTGCTGAGGCTAAGAGTACAGTTTAATATGAAAATCTGCTCAAAGCCTCACACTTGGCTCCTTGTGGACGTCTGTGTACAGCTGTTAACAGTGCAATTGTTGGCTGTTGTTAACCTGGTTCGTAAATCATAATCTCAGGGTCATTTCAAACTGTGTGACAGTCCAAATCCAAAGAAGTTACATTATCTCACTGTTGATTGGGGTTAAGAAAAGTCAGCAATCATTTTCACGCTTCTCGATGGTAGGTGGGACATAAATTAGACTGATTCTGGCATTATGTGTTAGAAACATATAATCTGCCTGCATGGTAATTTCAGAAGGTTTCAGACTGCAGTGAACTTTGAAATTCCTGAACAAAAACAGGACTTAAAGGGCTCTAATGAGTGGGTACAGCTTACTCAGAAAATGTGATCTTCTTAGCTGTTTTCACACATGCACTTCAGCCCTGAAATTCTGTCGGCATTTTTTGAAGGGAGCTGCATGTGAGAATGCAAATGTTCGCAACATTTGGTCTGTTGGAGTTTACCCAGCCAGCTACCAAGTTATAAATATGAAAAATGACAGAGTGAGACCATGTGTGAATAGAGCAGGTAATCCTCCGAGGATATCACGGCGAGGGAGTGTGCATGCTGGTTACGGCTGCTGCTTCTCATTCTTTTCTGCTGGCCTCTATGTTGCTTTTCACTTGCTTGCAGATATTCCAGATATGTCCAAATGCACATAATATTCACATCAACTTAACAGTCATCGTTAGGGATACCTATGGAGGCTCGACCACTTTTCCTGACGTGCTGGAAAGACAACACTGAGATCTGTGCAGCGTGCTTCTTGCATCGTGCCATGCCTCTCGTGTGCCCGACTGAGACAGTGTTGCATAGTTCAGTTAGGACAATGTGTCTCACACAGAGTATCTACTCAGTGAAGGGCATGTGAGAACAGGCATCTGTGGAGAAAGTCTGGACCTGATTTTCCACTCATCCTGCAAAATTCATGTCTTCAAAAACATTCTATTTCTTAACTCTTGACTAGAAGCTTCTGTCTCTCTGGTTTCTTGAATAACTTGTATACTAATAATTATGCATGGCCATAAGTGTTCATTGACAATACGCAGTAGAGAAACTGGTATGCTACTTAAACTCACTGTACACTAGCAGTAAAAATAACCAAACCAGCAGAGCTATAAAAAGCATCAAAGAGACTTGAGGACAGTATGTGTGGTATGATGGTGATATACTGTAACCCCGAGTTCTGAGAGCACAGGAAGACTTTGCTAATAAGGCCGTATGGTTTGTTTACAAAGCTTATCCACTCATTCTTGGGTGGTAATTTGTGTTTAGTAAAGACACTGAGCTTGCTTAGGCATTTGGCCCCTAAAAGAAGCAGCTTCTCTGCTCCTTATCTAAGAAATGTATACAAGCTGTGCAGCTGCAGGGTGATGTATTTGAGGGGTGCAACCATATCTCTTGCTGTGTGGCTTTCCCTGCGCAGACTTAGAAGGTTGAAGCAGTAGCTACAGAGGTTGTGAAAAAGTTGACATCAGCAATAAAGGCAATGAAGGAAGCACCCACCATTTATGCCATTTTCACAAGTGTACCACGTTTTAATGTATTGTTCAGGTTTATACCAGGAAGCAGACACTTCTCTCAATAAGGTCTCACTCCAGAATCAGTTGATAGCTTTGCATGTACGCAAAGCCGAATCCTAAACGGGCGCTGCATGTAAACTAGATGCTCTCCTCCTGGATTGGAAGGTTTAGGAGGTTGATGCACTGAGATACAACTAACAAACCCTTCCCTGATTATCAGATCACACAGCGATCCTAGTTATTCTCAGCGTTCTTTTAAGCCTCCTCAAAAGGAGAACCATTAACTAACAGCTTGAGATTTGAGCATATGTCTTTTGAAGTATGCTTAATTGCACCCCCTTTTTTAAAAGTAATTACTACACTTTATCTGATAAAACATACCAAGGAGGGACATATGCAGCGATTCCCCAATAACAAATGGCCAATGATTAGAGGGTACAGACTTGAGACAAGGATGAACTTGCACTGGAACAAAGACACTGGCCTGTCCCTTTGCCTACTAGGTGAGCTGTGTTAATGTAATGGCTGCATCCCCCCAGGGGGCTGATGAAGCCGTGCCCCACATGTATTTCAAGAAGAGTGAGTACCGGAGCCAGAGCACAGCACAGTATGTGCTACATTACTGTCGTAACGCACAGCCTCCCCGGTTTGCTCCATCAGCTCTATAATCTCAGAGCTTCAAAGCTCCTTATTGTCCTTCGCCAAATAATTTCAAAGTCACTTGTTTTCATGAGTCATCCCACTCTGCCTCTTGACAGAATTCCTGCTGTACGTTATCTTTTTCTTCTTCCTCCGCTCTTCACTGTTTGTTTATGCACAACTTGAGCTGCTTTTTTTTTTAAAGCGTTCCCAATGATAATGACTGATGCTAGAAAAAGGAAGTTATTTTTAGGATGATATGTTGGTAGTACATTCATACAATAAACATATTGCCTTTCACTTCTAACAGCGTTAAGGAATATATATAAATAAATAAATAAATAAATATATATATACATATACCAGATAGACTGGCAGCATTTTATTAGTCAGCGCAGGATTTTAGATGTCTTTTTTATAACCATAATTATTGACTTAAAGCTTTTAAGTTACCCTGCATCAAGTGAAGTGGGCAACTAGGCTGCCCTTTATTCCTCTGTGTCAAAAGCACATTTGTACAATATCTGCTGTCTCATCTGCCAGCTTCGGTCTCTCTGTTCTGCTCTGTTCTGTTTCGTTTTGTTAAACAGATGTATTTAGCCAGTGTTGTCGTGGTACAGGAAAAAGCAAAATAGATTTTGATTAAAGCCCTGAAAAGCACAAATTTGATGGGTGATCCCTGAAGCTGTTAAATCTTTTTTAAAGGCTACAGACAAACAGAGTAGGTTCAATGGGAATAGCGGGAGGGCACACCATGATACAGGCAGCACAAACACACTTTAATTGTGCCAATTCAGCTGGGCAATTCTAGGACACAGTTGAGGGGAAAGTGCAAAAATGGGTTGTGTTAATTGAGTGTGTGGGCCGTATGATTTTTTTTTAATGGCCCTGTTAATTGTTCTTTAAGGAATGGGTCCCCGGTTAGCGCAGTCAGGTATGGCTTGTTGTGCTACCCAGGGCACGGCTGGCAGTGGTTATTAAGCAAGCTATGAGCGCAGCTTTCATGTAAATGTCATCAGCGAGGTTCTGAATTTATTGATGCTCTCAGATTAATCAGTCAGTTCCACCAAAGAGGATGCACACTGATGTTTGTTTTTTTTTTCCTTATGAATAGGCGTAAGCTTCGCCCCTGTCAATAACATACAATTACACCATGGCTCAGTCACCGGTTCAGTAGAAAAGTTTTGAGCAACTAAAGCCCCTTTCAGACATGCACTCCTCAAAGTTGCAACGTCAGTCTTATAATGTTGGACTTAGAAAGTGTTCGGGATCACTTTGTACACGGCCCAAATCTGAGCTGAAGCCAACTGAAGTGATGCACAGTGTCGACATTGTTAAGCTGACAGCAACTACACTTTTACTGGAAGTGCAATACAATCTTTTTGAGAGAGTTTAATCAGGTTTAACATGTAAAAAGTGAAATTTGTGAATATGAATATTTACATCAGCACAGGGTGGTAGGCGAACATGCATTATAGCATCCTGCTGTGCCGCCCCAATCTCAAGCAAGTGGCAAATTTTCCACACGAGCTCTGGCTCACTGTGGCATAAAAGCGATCTGGGTCTGATTGACAGAATGCTGTCGCTGTAGGAGTTTGTGTTTGTTGTAATTTAGAAAAGCTCCTGAAAATAAAGGTGTTTTACTGGATTACGTCTCTCCCAAACTGCAAGGCCAAGCACTGTGGTTTTTGCTTCTGCTTTCAGCTGAGACAGGGACGCTGTGATTTTCTCAAAATTTCAGTTGTAAAACTTTTTCCATGGAGGGAATAACAGGCAAATAGAGACTAAGTACAGTCAACATCTCATGAAAGGTGTGATTTAGTTCTACCCAGAGAGCTTTTAGTTCGTTTTTTTTTTTTTTTAAGGCCGTAACCCTCCAAGCCAACCAGTGGGAGTTCTAATGTTCTTATGAATAAATACCACGTGCACGCTGAGCAGAAACTATCTTACGCTTTGCAGCTCCTACGATGATGGCTCTACCACGATGGCTCTACCACATTCTGACTGTTTGTTGTTTTTCTAATGGGACATTAATGTTGCTCTGTTATTGCTGGACATTTAAGTGTGCGATTGCTTGCTGTTTAGCTTATGAACTTTAGTGTTTGTAATATCCACAGCTGAGTGACTTTAATTTTGCTTTGGGATCTTTTTGCCTTATGAAGGGCTGATATCGTCCTATGTGCCTTTTAATTTAGTAAGAAAGTGATTTATTAGTTTTCCTGTAAGTGTAACAAATTGGTCGATGCTGCTTTCAAGATGTGTAACACGTTTAACATTTTTTATTTCCTTAATAAGAAAATACTAATAACTCTGGTCATGTGGTACCTAAAGTGTCCAAAGTGTTGATAACAGTATTATTTTGATAAAAGAGGGTGTTGACTGTCATGTTCCTTGGGTCCAGCTAACAATGTTATTGTAGACATCTCCCCAAGCAAGTGCCCTTGTGAACTCTGCTCCACAAATGGTCGAGCCATGGAAAAAGAGTTATATTTAGAAAGTGTGGGTGATGCTGGTAGCTCTTGTGCCAGCAAGAGTTACATTTGTGTCTTAAAGCCACCCGCTACCTATGAATGATTAACTCCCACAGCCCCAGTTCAGCAGCTCAGGAAAATGCAGAAATGCGTGGAAACAACAGTAACACAGCTTCACTGATCTATTTGCTTCAAAGCTAACCGCTGCTAACAGGTTGGGAGGATTCTTGTTTTATCTCTTGTCTTTTCTTTTTGCTATAAAGGGTTGAAACATAACTTTGGTGAGGCTCCCTGTGTCAGGAGGCCTAATTATACCGACCAAGACTCATCGTCTTAGATAAATGAATCTCTGTGGCCACTGCAGCCAGCCCATACTCCGTGTGTTGCCAGGGAGTTCAATGTTTTCTCTGACCCTTTCTCTGTAGTTATAGGCTAATGGAGCTATAAGCTATCATTGCTAAAGTATGGCGGGTACCAAATCATTCATCACTTACCAATGGACACAATCTTTAACAGCTTCTAACTCTCATAGACCCTGTGGGATTTGTTGTACTTTAAAAACCTCATTGTTCAGCACTTAAGACAGTCATTGTCTGCTTTGCAACATTGAGATGTCTTGTGAACCAGGCTCAGGCATTAAGTCACCCCGTTTTGTTGTAGTCTAAGTTGACGGCCACTTTGTGTTTAAATGACTTGTTATCATCCTTCCTCCTACTTTGGAGAATGGTTATCTTGTTGTGGAACCTCTCCATCTATAAATAACTTTGGTGTAGTCAAGAGGGCTTTACCAGTGTCTTTCTCAGTGAAAGAAATAGCTCTATATAAGGGTAGAGTAAGAAAATGGAAAGCCTGAGGGAAGGGAGCTGAGTGCTTGTGCAGGTGAAGGTAAATGTTGTGCCTCCAATTATTATTTAAACTCTTTTTATAGTCAGGATCTCATCAACCCTAAGTGCTGATTTTCTTTTTTTTTTTACAGGCTACTGCCGTTACATTTCAAGGCGACCTTTTAACAGAAGGCCACGTTAACCTTTGACTTATTTCCATTAAAAGACACAGCAAGTCCACCTTAGGCTATTAATGATGAATCTTCTTTCTTTTTCGTACAATCCCAACCACTCCTGCATGTTTTTTTCTGTGTTTGGTTGCAAAAAAAAAAACAAAACAGAAAAAGAGAGGTAGACCTAGGTGGTCAGATAAAAGAGATATGATCTCTGGGTTCTGTGTGAGATGGTCAGATAAAACATGACACTGCTCTTTGAGGTGGAGTGTGAAAAAGGAAAGTAAAAAACAGAGAGGATGGAGACCAGGCCAGAGCTTTGTTAAAACAATGATAACACTTGAAGTCTGTTTCTGTGCCTGGTGAGGGTTTCATCATCAAAAAGACAGAGATGGGGAAGCACTGTAAGAGGAATTATAGAAGACCAAAAACAATATTGCACTCCCTAGTCATCCCTATATGGGATTTCTATATGGGAAGATGGGTTTTTTTCTTTCTTTTATATATATACATATAGATATATCTATATGTATATATATATATAGATATAGATATATCTATATCTATATATAGATATAGATATTTCTATTTCTATTTCTATTTCTATATATATATATATATATAGATGTAGAGAAATATACAGTATGTGTAGTTGAAAAATTGACGCGTCTGTTGAATAACTTGCAGCAGTTAGCTGCTACCTATTAAAGGTTTCTATTGGCGATTTATTCTTTGCTATCCTTTGATGGATGAACACATTACTCTGCTAACTACTTTACGGCGACAACAAGTACGCTGAAAACAAACGGTTACATCTGAATGCATATTGCGCCGACATTCATCTATCTAATCTCTGCGGCATCTCAGGTGTGTGCAAAGGATGGTGGGCATTTGGAGAACACATAAGCATCCTTGAGATTTCATAGGACAAAGGACCAAGGCCTTTGAATGATCCTTGACAAAGGAACAGTCCTTTGCAGAAACTTTAATGATGTAGCACCCTAGAAACGACAGCCATTACAGATCCTTCCTTGACTTTGAAAAGCATCTAATGGTTGCTTGTACAGTGGCAGCAGGTTGAGTAAACCTAAAGCTTTTTGTAAAGGCTGCCTACATTAGTATTATTTGAATTGTCTTTCAAATAGTAAAAATAACCTTTTTTTTTTTTAGCTGATTAACTTATCCCCAGCCTTTCACAGCAGGCATGCTCATTAGCAGCATCAGCAGCATCAGCTGCGGTTGAACAGTCGACTCTCAGCACATGCTAGTTGTTGAAGATCCCAGAATTGCTATCAGCAGTTGCTTCGGGCAGCTAACTAAACTGTCTCTCCTCATGAGATTTTGCTGCAGATTCATCAGCTGGACTGACCAGCTGCATCAGGAGATGTTACACTTATCCGTGTGTTGGCAATGACTCGCTGTTATGGGTTTTCTCCACTTCCTCACTTGTGTGTCAGGTTAGAAGGTGAGTCCAGCTTTTTAGTCGTTGTAGAATAAGACGACTGCTTTGTTGGAAGTCGACAAACATCCTGTATCGTTGTTCGTTACGATACTTTTAAGACTGCAAAGTCAAAAATACTTCCAAACACCATTTCTTAGATTTTTTTTTGAGTGTCGTGATTGTCCTCTTAGGACAGCTTTGCTCGCTAGTTTCCTCCATTATGTTGTAGCTGTTATTACTGAGAGGTTACCAGGATATGCATACGGTCAATCTGATACCAAAGCGTTGGTGTACAATTTACACTACTTCTAACGGTCTGATGTATCCGGCTATACAGCCTGTTGTCTGAAGCACTTAAAGACTAAAGGTGTAATTACTCTTATTGCCAGAAGGGGGAGGCCAAAGTTATTAACTGCAGATGCTGTGAATAGACTTGTATCTGAAATTGAGATTTTTATGTTAACATGGTTTTCTTGCCTTTTCAATCATCTGCTAATAAAATTGTTTGTAAATGGAGGGTGTTTCCATCGTAACATACAATTTTGAAACCACTTTGATGATACCTTACTTAAGAGCTAGCATGGGCTCTCAGAGTGGCTGTAAATTCCCCCTTCAGAAACACGACTCTGCCTAAATCATCTGAGGAAATTGCATCTTGCATCCTTGAAGAGTCACTAAAAAACCCGGTTTAAAAATATTTCATATCCTTTAATGCTAAGCGAGGCAAAAACGCAAACCAAGTAAGGATAAAAGTGCAGAGCGAAGAAAAAAAACTAGGCTGGAGCTGCAGGGGAGGCCGTGAAGCTGAAAGCTCTCTGACATGATGATGCTATTTATTAAGAGTTATTTATGCAAGACTGAAGAGGTGATGGATAACAAGTGGATTGCCAAGGCTTTCTTTTGTTTTTCAGGGTTGTTAAGTGTTCCATTGAAGCTGTGTTGGATGGTCAGCCTCAGATAATTGGAGGAGCAGATAAAAGTGTGCATGTAAATAAACTCGTGCACACACCATGCCCCATTACGTTCACATATGTCTTTTACACATATATGAATGTAATTCTGTCCCCTCCTGTGAGTGCAGCGTTTGCAAGGCAACGTGTGCTCTTTAGTACGTGTTTGTTTGCATGTTTGTGCTTAGGACAACTGAAGACTGACAGGGTCTCAAGGGAAGGCCTGAAATCTTTGACCTGAATACATATTTTCACATATTAGCGATGAGTGAGGGAGCTCCAGTGAGACGTGACAAGGCCTGTTTTCCTGCTTGTCTACAGGTAATAAATACTCTGCACACTGTGGTTGGAAACCAGGCCAGGAGATCGCATAATATGGTCTAGGAAATAGAGGAATACTCATTGACATTTAGCATAATTAACTTGATGGCTCGTGCTGTGTGTACTGGTGTAGTGCCATAGTGTTTAAAGCTATAATGGAATAAATACAGATGGAGATGTCCCTGTTTTTAGATAGCCATGATATTGTATGAATGTGATAATATATCGTATAGGTGTTTTTGTTTTGCTTGACATTGTAGTGACAGCAACAATCTTTTATAACTTCATTAAGTGTAAATGTTAATTTAATGTTAAGTTGGGTACTTGCACTGGTAAATGTTGTCAAACGTCTCATTTTTAATAGTTTTAGTGTTTATTTATTCAAACCTGAGTCTGAACCTTTAGATTTTTACATTCTCTAAGCGTTTTTTAGTGGTTGGAAATGTCCCCGGCTTTACATAAGGCTGCTCTGCTTGTAGTTGTTGTTCTAGACTATCGACAGGTTAATGGAAATGGCTCAGGGGTCACGTCCCTCTGCTCTGCTGTTCTACAAACAGATGGACTCTCTTCAGTTTAATCCAGTTACTGTTCCACTGTACTCTTGACTGTTCGAACAAAACCGCTCCCTTGCATTAGCACAACCATATGCTCTTTCTTTATTAGAGCTGCAATATCTTTAGATGGACCATTTCTCTTTTTTGTTGGCTAAAAACGGTTTATATTTAAGTTGTTTCACCTAAAAAGTGATAGCTTTCGATAAGGTATCATCATTAATCCTTGAACTGGTGAGAAATACGCTATTGAAAATAATATTTCCGTCACATTAACATATTCTGTGTTGCATTAGCTGGTTTAGCTGAAAGGTGGCTCACCTTTTATGATGTTTGTTGCAGCAGTTTTTTTGTTTTTGCTTCTTCTCGTGGAAATTTGCCGTTGAACTTGTTTCATATATCCAACTTTTCTAAGAACTGTTAACATGTGGTAGCATTACTGACACTGAAAGAATGTTTCTGAGTTGACTTCGTTTCAACACCAATTCAGCTGTTTCTGACCACTGCCTCGGTTCATTTGTCCATCTTTAATATCCATCCACCCATTTTCTATACCCGCTGAATCCATTGGTCGGGTCGCGGGGGGGCTGGAGCCTATCCCAACAGTCATTGGGCGAGAGGCGGGGTACACCCTGGACAGGCCTCCCATCTTTAATATCTTTAGGTGAATTAAATGTATTGAACAATAAACACGTTGTTCTTCTGCTTGTTTACATGAACACGGTATATCACGAATGCCTCCAAAGAAATTCTGCACAACATTTAAACGTCATGCGTCCCATTCTCATGACTGATGAACCTCAAACCTCATCTCATCAAGCACAAACTTTCACTTGGAAAGATGAACTGATGAGAATTTTGAGGTTGAGGACACTGACCTAACATAACATTTCTTTGGCTATGAAGCAAAAAAAGAGAATTAAAGGACTACATTTTACTCAAGTGTTTGTAAAATGATGATAAATTATTTTAAGTCCAACAATGAAAATCTTCACTTTGCTGTGACATTATGATGTTCAGCAAAAAAAAAAAAAAAAGTTTTTTAACCATCTTCATAATCTGGAACAGATGTGTGGTGTGGTGTTTGTGGGGATATTTATTGCTACCGGGTTAAAGATTTTTGTGAAGCATCCACATTTGAGAATTCTCGTTTGAAACATCCATATGAACACTGTCAGCACTTTGCAGCACTGCAAAGTCATTGTGACTTTACTCATGAATGCAACTTTGTCCTCCATGAGAACCAGCTTCATGGCCTTCTATTTGTTACATTTTCTGAGTCTAACCTGCAGTTAGTGTTCTTTTTGTTTTTTTTTGTCTGTTTCATCATGGAAAAATGCATATAAAGTAATAACTCCCCAAACATAAATGATCAATAGAAAATAACTTGAATTGGATTTCAAAATCCTAAGAAAATCAGCAGTTTTCTGAGATTTTAGGGGCGTGTCCACTGAAGACCCCGATTTATACCTCCAGATCAGGGAGGGACGCAGTCAGACTGTCACAGATGTGTGTTGGTGTATGTATTAATCCCAGCTGTCCCTGGTAAATGTTTATAAAACTACCAGGTCAAAATTGAGACGGGTGTTAGTGGTGATCTTCTGGACTGGATTGCAATAGATTAAGTACTCCTGGTGTAGATACTGTGTGAAGAAACACTGAAGGGACCCATTTAAGTATATAAAGGCAGGTAGGTGAAATCATATAGAGATGTCCGTGAGCAGTGGCATATTAGAACGCAAATGTCTGCGACATTCGCTCTGGACTCGGATTTTCCATCCGGCCCCCTTGGTTTAATCTTCAGAATATCAACAGGTGAGACAAAGTGCAAACGTGTCAGCAAATATGTCGGAGCATCTGCTTTCGCTGTGCAAGTAAGCGTGTGTGCACGCTGGTGATAGTTTGTCCTTTCTGCTGACCTGTGCGCTGCTTGCAGCTCACTTCCCACTGTTGTTGTTCCGTACAGATGCGTGCAGCACTCGTATCACAGCAGTAAGAAGCTTTATCAACTAATCTCAGTGTGCAACTATTCCGCAGCGTAATTTCTGCGTCACGTGCCACCTCCTTCGTACTGCAGACAGCCGTTTCCCTGCACATTTCCTGCCAGGAGAGCACATCTCCAGCAGAAAGCCTCCCGCTGTGACGTGCTTTCGTGAGTAGCAACTGCAGAAACAAGTCCTGACCAAATTGTCTGCATTTTCTCCTGAAAATCTGATATGTGGAAAAGACGTCAGTGTCTGTGTCGCCTGGTGAAGAATAGCCCACACCGGCAGACTTTCGAGAAATTGGATAAATAGTAATAAAAAAACAAAACAAAAAACCTGCTAACAAAATAGAGATAACCAGCTCATGTAGAGCTGCCCCACACTACATTGCACCCGGTGTCACTGTGGGTGAGATAATGTTTTGGGACAAAGTCTTATCTGAGGTTCAGAAAGGACAAAAATACAGCCTGAATATCTGCCCCACTTTCAACTATCTCTTTGTCTGCAGAAAGCAGTATGTCTTTTTTTTTTTTTTTACTTGCTGCCTTGAGCTGCAGGTGTGTTCAGTTGTGATCGTCAGCAATTGGATATGAAGGGGACTGCCAACTCCAAGTATGACCTCATTAATTACATCTGTCAGTGATTCCCTGCAGATCTGTCTCCTGCTCTTCACATGCTGCCACTCAGCCAGCCAACCAGTCAACCAGTCAGTCAGGAAATTTTCTGCTTGGGGTTAGACAACCTGCCGGGCTTCTGCTCATAACACTGGCAGGTGGGATTAGGGAGATGAAGAAGAGGAAACATTAAGGATGGGGAGGGGCAGACAGCTAGTGAAACAGATAAACACATTCATGCAAACTCACTTCCGTTTGAGTGCATAAAAATGCAGACACACACATACAAGCAGACACCTCTTCACGGAGCAGCCGGAAGAATTTGAACTTTATTTAAATCCTTAAATTATAGCTGATTAAAAATTCATGGAGAACCGTTTATATGAAAGCTGGGTGCTGTGCAGACTGCCCTGTGATGTCTAATTGGTCTGAAGGTTGCCAACTCTTTGAACAAGTCAGGACGGAGAGTTGTGGCAGCCTGTGTGCTTTGAATGAGGATTTGAGTATTTACCACCCACCTTACCCTTCATCCGTCTCTCTTTTTTTTTTTTTTCCTCACTGTCCTGTGTGTCTGCGCTGCACAGTGATTGTTGAACCTTAAAAAGTTAGCATTACAGACCAGATCTCTGAATTCAACAGGATCTTTGTTGTGGCTTTAGATTCAGTTGGTGGAGTTTCTGGTGACAGCAGTTGCAGTAAATCTGCGCTTGGAGCAGCTCTCAACCTTCGAGCTGTCTCTTTTCTTCTTCTTTTTTTTTTCTTGTAGGAGACAGAAAATGCTCTTTCTGTCTTACGGCACAATCTCCTTGGAGTTTGGGGGGGGGGGGATCCACTGCCGGAGGTCCACTATAGCCTAGCTCATACTGAGTGTGTGAGAAGTCCCATCTTCTCTCCCTCTTTGCTCGTCATACTTGTCGCACATACATACACAAACACATACTGCTCAATGGCAGGGCCCTCCTGCTGCCCCAAAGCATGGAATACCACATTTGTTTGTTTACGCCTCGTTTTCTTCCCCTGAACTCTATTAACATTTATATTGCAGCTGAAGGTGTTGGAAGTCCCTCCTGCAGTGGAGGGAAACTCAGCTTAGATGAGAATGAGCTTCAGTCGAGCCTTCCTAGGCACAGTCTTGTGTGTTTATACCTACATTATCCAGCTATTCCCCAACTGCCTCTTTTCCCGTCTTGGTAGTTTTTTTTTCCCCCTCTTCTTCTTTTTTCAGTTCATATCACCATTTGCTCCAGCTCGCCTCTTATGTGACTCCTTAAGCTTTTATCTCTCTCCAAGGTAAATTGATTGCTTGGAAAGAAGAAAAAAAAGTGTCTGGAAAAGCTTCCGGATTGGGCAGCCTGATTGAACATTAGCATATGAATAGAAGAGAGACAGCTCACCATGTCAGAGGAGGAGGAAGTGTTACTGGAAACATCCGCTAGACATCTGTGTTTCAGACATTTCTTGCCAATTTGAACACATTTCATTGCTGATCTGTGGGGATATTCCAAGCAGACATTTCTAATTCACACTGCTGCGATCTCGCTGTTCAGTACCACAATCTGTACAGTTGTTTTCTCCAAGCTCCGCCTTCCTCAAGGCTCCACAAACAGGAAAACTCGACAGTAATTTCATACACTGCTAAACAAAGAAATGACAAAAAGAGTGTAAATAGGCTGTGCACGTTTGTTGACATCACTTTCGGTGTAGCTCCTCCTTGCCTGAAGACACAGACAAACCAATACAGCTTGTCACACGTGGCTGATGGCTGTCATGTCGATCTTCCCTGGGTGCTAGACCTGCATCAATTAGGCCCCGATACTGCAGGTTATAGATCTGTATCTGTCCCTGTGACCCAGAGGCCCGGTCAGACAGCAGGGACCCATTGCTCTGTTTGATAGCTTTGTGCAGGAGGACAGACGCTTCAACCTTATTACTTTGCAATGTTTTATTTATCACGTTTGGTTGCATGTCTGCTGGCTACTGTATAAAGTGTGTTTACTGCATGTGCACGACCCAGATGTGCCCACAAGTTGCAAGACTTGCCCGAATCAAACTCTCTGGATGTACAAAGTGATAACTTAACAACAAATAATTTTGTTTCTATTAGTATGTGAGGAAGGATTGCACATCCACGTCTCTTATTGCATTTTTTAGCTAGTGGGAGAAAATCTTATTGTGTTCATGTTTTCCAAATACAAAATTGTATTGTCTAAAGGAACTGTCCTTTCCATACAAATGGTATTTAGTGATTTGAATAGTAAAATGACATAAATCACGATGGATTACAACATTAAGAATGCAAATTCGTCCTCTGTACGTACAGCAGGGAACCACTGGAAGTAATTGATTTTCAGGAGGTATTTTTAGTATTTTTCTGTGCTAAAATGGAGGCAGAATAAGAAGTTAATGTCAGTGGTCTCTTGTGCTTCATTGTACCATTAAGAAAAGAAAGCCCAAAGGAGTGTGGGAATGGGATTGCAGCCTGTAATGCAAAGTGTAATGTACATGTATATTGCATTCTGGCCTGTGCACTAGAAGCATCCATGCTTGGATACACAGATGTGGCTGCAGACTAACTGAACTCTGTGATATATCCTATATGTAAATTATTTCAAATATTCTGTATGCAAAACTGCATCAATGGATGGTGCCATTATGTTCAGTAGGATTGGATTTAGAATTACATATATATATATATAATTATATATGTACATGTGTGTGTGTGTTTTTATATGGTTATTGTATTAATGGATGCATATATTGATCCATGCATAGTAAAGTTTTCCAGAACAAGGAATATGCTGTGGTCACAACAGCTTTTTTCCAGCTTTCCTTGCCATCTTTTTTTTTTTTTTTTTTTAGATTTCTCTGTCCTCCACCAGCTGTCTCTGCATCCTCAAACTTCACATTGTGTAGGCAACTTCGGTTTGTTCTGCTCTTTATTTCCCTGGGCTAAGACAAACGCAGACAGACACACATGCGCCCTTGTACACACAAAATAAGCAAAGTGTGAGCCCTGTTGTGCATTGCTTCACTCCACTGTGCTCTGCAGCAACATTTTACTGATGACTTCCGATCGCCAACAGCAAAGTGTCACTTTCCTTCGATTTGCTAATTTGCATTGGTTCCCTTTCCCAGCGTGATTCTGTGTATCAGTGCCCACAAGCTGAATGTCAGTGTCTCCTCTCAGCATACAAATATCCCACTGATACAGTATGTCATGTATACTCCTGGACATCTCTAACATTTGATAATACCCTTGATAGTCACATTAGAATTTCATGTTGTTGTCTCAATAACCAAGTATGTCCTTTCATACTATCCATGAACTATAAATGGTTCATCACATAACAACAAGTTTTTACATTGATAATGGTATTGAGTCTATTGCATCTTTAATAATAATTTAAAAAAAAAAGGTGATTAAATTCTTACTAATGCATCGAAATGACAAGTCTGAAAATGTTCTGTTCTTGTGGATTTGGAGGCAGGACTAGACCGAGCAGTATAGGTGATCTGCCATGGCCTCATCTAATCTGATTTGCATGCCGGAGAGAATTATGTAATTGGCATTTATGCAGAACAAAGAAGGATCAGCTCATGGAAAAGAAGGGTTTTCATGTAGAACTGTGTGTCTAAGCCTGTTTTCTGCAGCTCTGTGCTGCCTACGGTTGGCTACTGCATAGACAGACAAGAAACCACTGTTGTGAAGGACTGTTTGTGTTTGTTCCATACACATGCATGATGTGTTGTATTAGTACATGATGAGCTGGCACATGGCTTGCAACAAGGGGGAATATATTGGAAGCTTACCAGATCTTTCACATATGCTACCTCGAATTTGTAAAGCTTTTAGCTCTCCTGTAATTATTATGTAGCAGTCTCAAGATTCAGCACTGTGAATAGAGATGGCTCAAGCTCAGCTACGTTGAACAACATGTCATAGCTCCGATTTGCTGTTGCATCTCAGGATCTTTCGCCATTCTTAAATCTGAAAATTTCCCCGAAAAAGGGAAAATCTGAATTCAGGCCTGAGAATAAGAAACTGTGTCATCTTCAGCCAGCTGATAAAAGTTTGCCTGAGGCTAACAGTAACTTATTATTGATATGAAATGATGAGTTTTTCAATTAAAGTTTTGTGCATTGAGATGTTTACGAGTAAGACTCCGCATTAGCACAAGATTATTAAGCCAGTTTTATTAAATATCGTGTGAACTTTACAAATCTTATGCTAATAAGGTAATGTAAGTTGGTTCGAGTCTTTTTTGAGACAATCATGGCAACAAAAGCTATTTGTTTTAATTGAATATGTCCTCGTACAATAAAAGTACAGAACTGAATGGGTTAACAAAAGTATATATTTCCTGCCCCTGTTACTTGACAGTAAAGTTATTATCCGTTATGAATTTTTTATCACATTACTTATGCACAAGGAAATTAAATTCATTAAGCAGACCCCTTTGGAAAGGAAGTGCCGTAAAAGAGGCAGTTTAACTTTGGTTGGAGACATGAGGTTTCTAGTAATGATATTAACTAGTTTTTTTTTTTTTTTTTGGTAACTCTCTGGTTGATGTTTTGATCAAAAACAGCTGACGCAGCAAAGCAAACCCCAAAATGAAGATGAGCAGAAGTTGTAGTGAGTTAAAAAATGCCTGAAACACAGTGTGAACAATCTCGTTCCCTTTTGCACAAAGCGTGCGTGTCCATTGTTCTTTGTGATGTGTCACTTCTGGTTCTGTTTAATTTGTTTTTTGTTTTTTTTCTCCCTCTTCGGAGCAGGATTGATAAGCTGTATAACTGTGCTGAGTAACACCTGGAACTCCCCCAAATCTGGAGCATGGCTTTGGGCCAAATCTCCCACAGTGAGCATGAGACTCAAGCAGTGGACTCTAATCTGACACACTCTTCCCGCACCTCCTATTTCTCACGCTTTGAATTGTTGACGTTTGTGTCGCTGTTTTGTGGATGCGAGCCGAGTCAAACACTACATCAGAGTGAGCTGTCAAATTCAGACTGGACCATTATTAGCCTGCCTGGTTTCTCCAGTCGCTGTGTTTTATTCAGCCACGTACATTTATGTAAATGACAGCTGAGAGTGCAAAGACAGGGGAAACAGAGATGACAAAGAATAAGTAATCAGAATTTTAAATAACTGGATCTTTGGAGGTATTGCTGTTGTACAGACTCCATTTTTATAAAGGTCAAAGTATTTTCCAGACCAAAAAAGGCTCATTTTTCTCCATGAATTGGAGAAACAATCAGAGGAGCGGAAGATCAGGAGAATTATGTGCCAGTGCTTTAATAAACTGTTATAACCCTGTAAAATTGTGGCTTTTTTCTCATTTGTTTAAATATTACTGGCTGTCAGCTGTGTTGAAGAAATGGAATCATTTTAATGACTGAAACACATAGATGATTTGTTCATTTAGCTGTTTAATTACTGAAACGTGTGGAGCTGGACTTAAATTATGCCCACTTTTCACCCCGATAAGAATACATTTCACAAAGAATTATGATGATGTTAAATTGAGATAACCTTTTGTCTGGGAAAAAAATACTTTTTTTTTTTTCAAATTCATTCATTCCCTGAATGTCAGCAGACTCAAAAAACCGGCACACTGGCAACTCGTGTAAGACCATGAGCAAGTGTCGGGGGAGACGAGGCTGGAGCTCTTACTTTTACGTGACTTCAATTCAATAGATAACCAGAGTTCCTTAAAAGTACAGGTTTTTCAGTTCACTGCATATACAAATAAGCAAAAACACTTTAATTTCCTATCGATAATCGCATCCGTATTAAATTCTTTCGCCGTCTTTAGATCGCTACAGTGAAGTACAATTTTGGTCTGAGTGCAGACGTTTGCTGCAGTGCATTGCTCAGGCCAGAGGCAAGGCAACCTCGCTGTGCAAGTGTGGACCTGTGTTGATCTGTTGCTGCTGTTTAAAACGCTGAGATGTCAGCGGGAGACAAGAGAAGTAGTTTGTTCTGCTCACCACTCAATGGACATGTTTCATTGGCACCTCACCGGAGGTCAGCAGTAACTGACAGCCAGAGCCGCGGGGGTCAGGCCCACTACCCAGCTTTACCTGGACAGTGAATTACACTGCAGGTGGGGCAGGTGGGCTGAGCCAAGGCTCGTGGGCTGAGATTGTGGCCCAGCATCATTGCGAGGGTGTCTGAAGACTTGGGTGCAGAAATCCAATTGACCATAGTGTCACACAGCTCCATTTATACGCCTTCTATGTGGGAGCTGCTTTGAAACCAAGCAATTCCTTTTTTCACTGATTTCTCAACCAATAACTCTTCTGTTAGGTATCTCACTTGAGTGATGGTGTTGGAAGATGTATCATTGAAGGATTAGAACCAGAGCTCATCAAAGAAAATGGCCTGGTCAGTGTGACGTGCCGCTTTAAAGTGGCTGAATATTTTAAGAGAGTTCTCTTCCTCGGGAGGAAATGAAACGCAGACAAAGAGTGAAGAGCGGGAGGTTTTTGTTTGCTTCTCTCACTGCTTAGGGGCAGAGATGGAAGATTTGGAGATGTGGAGTAGATTGTTAGGGATTGAGGCAGTCGGGGCCTATTTTCACCACAGCTGAGGCCTCTGCTAGCCACGAGCAGTTTATATAATTCCAGAGATGAGAGAACAAAATATCTTCTTCCACACAAAGTGCGATTTTACTCCCCCCCCCCCCCTTTCCTCCTCCTGGCTTTTTATATCTCCTCCTCTCATGCTTTACTCCAGTCACCTCCAGACAGCAGTACCTAGGTGCATCAAGGACAGCACTAGCGATTGCAGCATTGCCATAAAGAGACGGGCATAGTGCGACAGAGTGTAAAAAGTCCCTCTTTACATGACATCTAGTCAGGATCATTGTGCTTGCTCTGTCATGCATCACCTGCTACTAAATGACTGTGTATTGTGAGCTGAGTGGATGTGTGTCCACGTAACTTGATGCTGGCTGGTCAGGATTGCCCGGCAGCTATCCACGCCGTGGAGAATGACTTGGCTGAGCCGTGCTTCTCAGCTCTTCTGAGCATGCTTAAGAGCAGAGAATTATTCCACTCATTTCTAGGTTCCTGCGAAGCATGACAAAAAACTCAAGTGCTCCACGCTTGCCCAATTCCCTTCCTGAGAGGAGCCGAGAGGGCTAAGGCTTTAGTAGTTGTTCAGCAAACACTCACCATGATGAACATTAATTACTGTAATTAAGTGGACCGCAGCCATTGTCTGCTGTGACTAAAACACTTTCAAAAATGCATCGACAGAGCTCAACACTAAGATCCTGTGTTAGAAATGCTGCCGTTAGTCACTTTACTTTACTGTTGCTCAATCTCACTGCTAGTGTAAATGGATCTGTTTTTAGCTTTAATCGCATATGGCATGCTTTACATGTTTGGACATAATCATCAATGATAAAAAGTTTGGAGGTTGACCTGAGCAAACACAGTCGGTGTAAGGAAATAAAAATAAGTGTTGCGCTTTAAATTGATATAATTGTGAGCACAATGTGTCAGATTTAAGTTGGGCTTTGCTGTGTAGCACCGCAGCACAAAGAGCAGACCACACCGTGGTGTGCTGACTTTTTAATAGGGCTGAGAGTCCTTACTGGCTTCCTCCCCTGGGATATCTGACATTCTTTTCTTGGAGGTGAACAGTAAAAGGTCTAAATGGATAACATCCCCGAACACTAAGTTAACTTTATAATCCTGGTGATACTGAATGCCTGATGACCTTGGTCGCCATGCCAAATGATGCACACTTGTTTATTTTTAGAACGCAGTGGACCACATAATTAACTTTGTAGTACAATGAATTGCGTTTCCATGATCCTTGCAGCTCGAGTTTTCATTACTAGTAAATGCATTTAGTTTGTCATACTGCTGTATTTACATTTCTATAAGGCTGCTGCTGCCAGTGTGAGCAAAAGTTTGCTGAAGCTGTTTTCAATTCAAACTATAAATAAGTTAATAGGTTAAATAAGTTGATTTATTGTTTAGTCTTTGAAAAAAAAAAGGATAATCAATTACTTGGAGCATAAAACTGAAAAGCAAGAAACCAAAGACAAACAAAAAGGATCAAAATCACTGATTAACCACTAATTTCACTGCTACATTAAGCATCTGACCTTTGAAAACCTGTTATTGATTAAAAAAAAAAAAACCTCTTTGTGCCCGTATTATCAGTCTAGACGTATTTGTTAGAAAATCACAACCAACACCGATTTTCATAGGTTTTCAAGCCTGGTACATTGTTCTGATGAGGCTATTCAACTGGGAATAAAATAGAAGCGATGTTTGTTGTTTTCCTTTTTTTTTTTCTTCCAATCGATATGAAAATTCTACAGTTTTAGAACAGACTCAATACCATCAGTGTTAATGACTTATTGTTATGAGGTTGTTGTTTTTTTTTGTTGTTTTTTTCTTCTTTTAAGGCAAAGTTAAAAATCTAAAATTCTGCTTGAGTTTTTTCCAGTCCGTGCTCTGATGTGGTGATAAGGTGAAGTGCATCTATGGTGTCTGTTATCCATCGAGCCCGGGAACGGCTGTGGCATTGTTACTGACTGAATTGGAGGATTTTTCTTAGGTAGAAGTTGAGACGCAAAGCACGGCAACTTTAGCAAAGATACGCCAACGGATGGCGACGCTATGAGCGAACATCTTCATCGATATGACAATATCCGCACTGAGAATACGCATGTAGCCCACCGAGCTGCATAAACGTATTATAAGTGGAAGACATTTCTTCTGCATGTTGCTTAGACAACAACAGGCGTGTTTCTGGGAACACGTGGAAATGATGGACCGGACCGGGACTTGCTGCTTGCTTTTAAATATACTTTAAATATGCTAAATACTTTTGACATTATTAAAGTAGCTGGGAAATCACCAACGATGTGTTGATTTGATAATTGAGATTACACGTTTCTGATCTTATATAATTGCGGTTATGGCCTCGTTACGGACTGGTGAGGGTGTACCCTGCTTCTCGTCCTATGGCCGCCTTATAGAAAGCCAACATAAGCATATAGAAAATGGATGGATGGATAAATGTTTATGTTGTATGCTTAAAAATCTGACTTTTTGCCGTTTTTTGTTTGTTTGTGTTCCCTGGACACAGCTCATGTGTTTTCTCAGAGACGGGGCATTCAGCTCTCTTGGTCACTATAAATATAGATGGTAAAATATACAACCTTTGCAGCGTTTATACAGCAACAAACAACAGTTTTCTATATAAACATAATGGACTACTGTGGGACGCAGGAACAAGCTTAGAAATTTAGACTTTTAGCTTTTCTGAAGGAAAGTTTTTATTTTCTTCTCCTTAAACCGAACTATGTGATTAAAATTTTTGGCAGCTCAGTAAGCAGTCTGGGGCTGTTCAGTTTGTCTAAAAATGTCACAAAAACAAAAGGAGGATTAGAGAAGATATTGGGTTGGACAATACGTATATGTTGTAGCTGCGTGAACTCGACGGGGTTTACGAGAGGCTCCAGTTTTGGAGCAGGAAAAAAACAAGGGTATTCCCGGGTTTATGTGGCCGTACCTTCTCCCGCTTATCGCCTCCTCCTTCTGTTGTCACGTCACTCACGTGACCACGTTTCAAGAGATGAGGGTTCTGCTGTGATTAGCTTCATTGTTTTCTGACAATACGTGTGCATTTGAGTGTGTGTATGACAGGGAGAGATAGAGGCATTAGCTGGTTGGGGGGGGTTAAGGTGTGTAGAAGCTTGCCACAAAAACCCATTATTGTAATTGAAACTTAAAATCCCATTTGTTTACCCCTCTAGTGCTTACTGTCAGTACCAAGATACATTTGGTATCAGTGTCAAGGGTCATGCAAGAGAACATCAACTTATTGAAAACCCTGCCACTCAAAGCAGCTGAAGCATTAGAGATTATTAACTATGGAGACTGTGTTTTTGTTGAACAGCCACAGTCATTTGCTCTTTTGTTTTTTACAAAATCCTTTGTGGTACAAAAACCAAACATTGATATATTATCATAATAGGTAGTTTTTGCTGGCCAAATGACCACAAATCACACATCTGTCTCAAGGGGCTTTACAGTTTGCACCACACTAGACCATCAGAGGAGATGTGGACAAACTTTGAAATGAAGGAGGAAAGCTATAGAAGGTGGAACCCTTGATTAGGACAGACTGATGTGCAGAATCTAAGCTCAGAGGAGATGGAAAAATGCAATTACCAGGTGTCACCAAAACGGACAGAATCGAGGCCACTTGACCTGCCCTCCGTCATCAAGACTCGGAAAGTAGACAAACCAAACCAATGCACAAGAGGCTAAACATATAGCAGCATTCAAACCTCAGGAGAGAGAAAAAGACACACAGAGGGGATTGAGAAGAGAACACATGAGGAAAGGAAAGACTAGAAGAGAAGCTGAATCGGCTGCTGGAGGAAGATTCAGTCTGCAGTTGGCGTTGGCACCTTGGTGTCGAGTGCGCTCGTCTCTTCCTGTTTCTTTCAATGCAACTATTATGAGATTTACGTCATACACTTTATGAAGAAGAGTCATTTATTGATATTTGACTTTTAAATGAAATATCCAACTGCAAAACAAAGTTTTGAAGTTGCCTTTAAGTCTCAAAGGAACAAATAAAAAAAAAAAAACTGAATAAAAAAAACTTAATTGAACCTTTTTACAGCAAAAAATACAACCTATGCACGCATAGCATGAGGTCCCTTCAACATGGTGCATGTTTAGAGACAGGGAGAGGGCAGCAGAGACCCAAAATAAATTTTGAGGCACCATAGTGTAAATAAAAGAGTCAGCCCTTAATGCAGCTGTTAAAGGAGAGCGCAGGGTCCTGACTGCGTCCTCTGCGTGCCCTGCACGACTGAGTGGAGTATCAAACTATGCTGGTGAGTCAGCCATTGCTTGAGAGCTGCTTAGCTCTCAGGTTTAAAAGGTCAACAGAATTAGTCCACACATAGGTCCAGATTTTCACCCTGTCCAGTGCACATAATTGCGCATTTGATGAAGGTTACACAGGGAAAAAAACAACTATGCATCATGGAACGTTAAATGGTAAAAGATAAAATGTTTGCATTACTTCTGACGTCGTGATCTATGAATCGATTGAACTGTTTCTGAAGACTGAACAAAACGTACGTTTCACCTTTCACACAGTATCTAAGTTGAAGTCTAAGAAACATGTTAGGACTTTATTGTTGATGCTACAGAAGATTTATATTCACATAAAACTTTAAAATATTAGATTTTCTTTGGTTGTTCTTTTTCCAGCCTTGAACCAGTTGCTGGTTATTCTGATTCTCAGGCATAAGACAAATAAAGCAGGTGCCTACTAGCAGACAGACAAACTGTATTTCTCCAGAGTTGCATTAATGGTCTAAAACTCTACATGGTGGTAGGTAAGTAACAAAAAGAAAAAAAAAAAGTTACTCCATCACATTTCTCTCACATTAAACCAAAAAAACAGTGTATCGGTGCTATATAAGTGTGTTACTTCTCACAGTGGCAACCTGAAAATCATCCACTCTTGTTGGACTTGAGGAGACCAACCATTCAGATATTTTTGTTGGGGAGGAATATTACAGTTTTCTTTTTAGTATTTTCCATGTATATCAAAGCTCAACTGAATCATTTTAAAACAAGATTAATTTCAATGTCCTTCATGCCAAATAGACCCCGGGCACACTGTGTTTCATAACCCTAACCCCGGAGTGAGTTTTAGATATCCAGTCATGTTCCAAATTTATTGCCTAGGAAATTTGTTAAATGTTCATAACGTGCTTGCTCAAATGTCCCAGATTTGGCCACAAGCAAGCATCTAATTAGCATAATATTCATATTTCTGAAAAGCTCTTAAGAGCACTTCTGGCGTTGTCCATTTCTCTTATTTGCCTCTTATTGCTATAACGTTTGCTTAATGCCTGCCCTGTGCCTGGCGATTGCATGCTTTGCTCATTGTGAATGCAGTGTGAATGTGCTGTTTGGGTATGGGCCCATGCATCTCCAGGGCCCTATAATCAGCTCTAAGCTGCTTCTATCAATCTTCATAACTGTAGTGGGTTGAGGAGGGAAGTGCAGCTAATCAGCTCTAACCGGCCCCATGTTCAGCTTGACTGTCACTGTTATAGCAAGGCCATATGCAAACATTGTCCCTTACATGTGTGCACCTTACTCACATCTTGGCCGTCTCACGGGGCCATTCCACAGATGGCCAGCTCCAGCAGAAGTCAGGTTTTGAAAAGGCCTGTGACTTTTACTGAATAGCTGTTAGTGTAGGTTAATATCGGAGTGGTGGCCCTGCAGCGGTGGCAATCACAGCTCTGATCAGAGCTGGGCTTCAAAGACGTCTGTGCGAGTTGAAGCCAGAGTTGTCATTAGCTTCTGCCCTGTGCTTGACAGCCCTTCTCCACCCCCAACTCCCTCTTCCTGTCTCTCTTGCTCTTTTTCTTCTTCTTTGTCTCTCTCGTATTGCTCTCATTTTCTGTCTGTGTGCAAACAGCTACTGTAATCCCGGGTCTTGGTGCTTGGGCCTGTCACTCTACATTTGCACTAAGCATCTTTCCTTCTCTCATCTCCTTTGCTCTAATTGTATTGTAATAAGCAATTACAGATCTATTTATGCACACTAGATCTGAGATTGGACCACTTTTTAAAAGGGCGTGTCGGGGAGTGGAAGTGGACCAGGCAGCACCCCTCATACTTAACGTAAACTTGGAGGAAGACCTCACTGCTGCTAATCGCTGAGCTTTCTTTGTTTCTCTCATTGATGAGCTAATCCTACTTTACTATCTTATGCTCCTCCTCTGCTTTCTACCCTGTGCAGAATGCCCTCTAAAGCAAAAGTGATTGTGCTGTTGTTTGTTGTTTATTGGCTGTGTTTTCTCTTTGTGAGTCAGCTCCATTGATGCAAATGAGCAGGGGCAGTGTTTATCTGGACTGGCTCTGTTTTCCCTGCATGTGTGCACGTGCGCACGTGCGCACGCGCACATCGTGTCTGCACAATGTCTAGGCCTTTGATCATACCACAGTGCACTGACGGATGCTCTTTGGTGCCTCCTGGTTGCTTATGAACGAGGACACTGTCAGGATCTGAATGCCAGTAATTATATCTCTTTGCCAGAACGATAACAATTGTGGCTCATACAGCAAAGTGCAATGACTTTTTATTTTATTTTTTTTTTTTTTCGATCCGTCCCATTATTTTTAGGCAGAGATGGGGACTCGAGTCACTGTGACTTGGACTCGAGTCGACTCGAGTCTCTGTTTTGATGACTTGTGACAAAAAATAAAAGACTTGAGACTTGACTCGGACTTGAAAGTTAAAGACTCTGGACTTGACTTGACTTGAAACAAGATGACTTGAATCATTTGAGTGTTATTCAGTTCATGTTTTCAGTTTGAATATAAAATTAATAAATTAATTTAAAAAACAATATCGATTACCCGGTAGGAACGCAGGCTGGGAATGGTGTCATGATTGGATCCCTACCCTGTCAATCAGTCATGCCCTCTCGTACCTTATGTGTTTATTGGAGAGACCCGCCCTCTCATATCAGATATGCATCAACATGTGAGCGGGAGGGATACCGAGAGTCATCGTCTTCAGCTTTCATAATTTCAACATTGACAGCAAAAGACGGAAATGTACAGCACGGCTACTTTTTCCGGCTCCATGCCGAAAATGTCCAGCACCGCAGCACGCTGTACACTCCTCGCCTCATCCCAGATGTGTAATGTGTTCACAGTCCAAGTCTCGAGAACCTGCTTTCTCAAAAAAAAATCCAGGAGTTCATTAGACACCTTGACCAAGAGCTGCTGTCCCGTGCCGAGCAGCTCCAGAGTTTACCGGCCAGCTCCCAGAATGCCTCGAAGTCCGCCGCGTCCATGTTTGGTCAGATGAAAACACTTAGGTTGGTTCGGCATGAAGACGTGGCATGAATGTGCAAGGATCTGACCCCGTGCGTGGGGAAATCTGGGAACTAAATACTGTGGAGGGTGATTGAGTGCAGCTGATGGGGAAAACATGCAGGGCAGGAGAAAGACTGAGGTGGCATAGCATGGCAAAAACTAAAAACAAGACCTAATGCTAAAACTCAACAAAACTAAGACATGAACAAGTAAAACATGGTAAAACTAAGAACTTAAACAGACACTAAAAACGTGGCAAAAACCCACAGACATGACATTTTTCTAAGAACAATAAGCTAATAATCTGTTTTTTGTTGTGTGTTTAGAGCTCTGGTGTCTCAAGATGATACAGATCAAACATACAGATGTTTCTGATGCTCTATACTGTAGTATGTTTTTTCTTTCAGATGATTTTTATGTTTGCCTTTTTTCTTGTTAGGCAAATAAAATACTAAACTAGTGGCAGAAGTGAGGCAGAAGTGACCCTGTTTAGATTGAAAGCCATCAATAAATAATTTTATGAAGTCATTTCTGTTTAGTTTGATTCCATTATGTATTTTACTGATGACCAGTAATTACAATGCAAATCCAAATTATTGTCATATTTTTTAAACAGGTTGGACACATTGGACAATGATGGATACTGAAAGTTACTTATATCTTGTCTTTTCACTTTATTAAGATCAGATTCTGCGGGTAAAATTGCAATAATAAGGTGACTTGACTTGGACTTAACTTGACCTATTACAGGACTTGACTTGACTTGACTTGCCCAAGAAAAAATGACATGGGACTTACTTGAGACTTGAAAGCTAAGACTTGAGACTTGCACATGTGTGACTTGGTCCCATCTCTGTTTTTAGGGATGAGAAATGACATTGAAATCCCCTGTCTGCTTCCTCTCTGTCTGGGGCTCTGTGTTTACAGCTGTTTGCGAGGCTGCATGTGTGAGAGGTTAGGCCCATGATAAAGGCTTACACCTTGTAATCATAGCTGGATGTGTGATCTCAGCGACCTGCCGGAGAACCGACTCGGTGAATGCATGTGCATGTGCTTTGTGTCTGTTGGAGAAGGGGGCTGAAAGATCCCCTTAGAAGATATTTGCAGTGAGGAATGGTTGATTAATAAGGAGTGGGACAGAATCAAATGATCTAAAGCAGTAACAGGAATTTAGGGGAAAAATTTGGATAAAACCTGAAGTAATGTGTTGTTGAGATGAATTTTTTATGTCAAATAAAGATATCTTAAAATGACGCACACAGAATTTAAGTGTAGACAGGTATAAAGTCAGAAACAAATGTAGTAATTTAAATGTGTTTTTAAGATAACTTCTGAATAGTGATAAAGTCAAATGTCTTTTTTTTTTATTGTTTTAACATTTTTTTTATTGATTCCATTTGTAATTTCCTGTACGTGTCAGGTTGGACAAAATTATAATATTTGTATTTCACTGCAATTTTTTGTTCTTATTGTTGTGAAAAACGGAGGGTCTCCAAGTGTTTAATTTGTAAAAGTAGCCCTCTTTATCACCACCAGTTTAATGTGTAACTGAAAGACTCTTTTTAATTTAGGTGCTGTTTACACATACCCGGGTATTTTGATAAACGCATATTTTCTAACCTTCGTTTTAAAAAAAAACTTGGTGCACACAGCCCCGTTTTAAAAAAAAAAACACGTCTACATTGATACGCTATGAGGAGCTGTTAAATTACGCCAAGCCTGGTGGTGGCAGTGTTAGAACAATGAGAATTCCACACAAGCCAATCAGAAGCCTAATAGAGAACCGCTGACAGGAAGAACTTCCGGATCCTTTTCAAGAAGAAAATATGGCGCCAGGCTCATGTGTGTGGACTGATAGCGAGACTGAGCTACTTTTACACGTTGCGCTGGACTATAAAACTGCTAAAGCCGTGAAAAATGTCTTTATTGTTCAATACATTGTATAACTGTAATTTTCAAAATCACATCGCGAGTATAGCTCTCAACAACAGAAATGCTGCTAGTACCTCCATGCTTGCCAGATAAACAATGAATGGCGTTTTCACGCTAGCATCCTGCCAATATGGTGGATAGGGGCGGGGCTCTGTACTATGACGACAACTCCGCATTCCATTCTGAAAACTCCGTTTTTGTCTCTTTCAACCAGTTTACACACAAACGCTAAACGGAGTTTTAAAAAAATCTCCACTTTTGCCGGAGTTTTTTTTTAGCTTCGTTTTCGGAGGAAAAAACTCCGTTTGTGTATAAACGAAAGGCACAAACGAAGGGAAAGGTCTTCGTTTTTCAAAATACCCGGGTATGTGTAAACAGCACCTAAGTGTAAGAAAACCAGAATGTCCACAGCAGTGTTGCCGTGCTTGGCTTTGCAACTAAATCTGACATCAACGCTGACGGAAGTCATTATTTAATCTGATGGATTTTAAAAACAAGGAAACCCAAAAAAACACCACAAATCAGTCAACAAGTGCTGCAAATCCAGTATATAAAATTGAATTAATTTAGGACTTTTACAAGAACGTGATAAAAAAAAAAACAATGCACTGACAAGCAGTCATAGTTATCACATATCATATGGAAGGAAAAACGACATGTTTCTAATATAATCCGTGTTCAGAAGAGCAACATTTGGGAGGATAGAATGGAAATTTATGCAAATGGCTGCCTCTCCTGATTCATCACCACAGACTGACCACGGTGGTGGAGGAAATTGCCTCTGAAATTTTACGTCTGGGAAAAGATAGTTTAAAATCTGGGCCACCGTCTCACTGTGCACACAAGGAGGTGAGAGACTCCACCTCGGTTGTCAAAATGAGGGAGAGGAAGAAGTACAGAGGCGTGCACATTCAAAGAGGCATCATGAAGTTGCTTTACTGAAGCTGTCTGGAAGGCACAAGGGGCAGCATTGCAACAAGCTGTTATTTTTCATATGATTTTATCTCCATGGCCCCTCGGTGGCCTGCGATCAGAATTTCTGCTCTTTTTTTGTCTCTTAATAGGTCATATTGTAGCAGCTCCAGTTCAGTGGGAAATGGCGGAAGGGAGCAGTAATAGCTATTTACTGAGCAGACTTTTTTTCATTATTTTTTAAAAGCTTTTAGGACTTTTAAGATTGAGTTTTTTTCAAGTACTCAACAAAAAAAATATCACCGTTGTTAAGGTGATCGCACCAGGCACCAGCTTGTACATCCAAATGTGTGTCTTCATCAAGATGTTAAAGGTGCAGCTTTTCAGTGTTTTCAGAACTTTTCTTGTACCTGCCCTGAAGAGCACCTGACCGACTGTTCGGGCCATCTCTCTTGTTTTTGACCCTGTCCACAGAGGCAGTTTCAGTGTCTATAGCTTTAAATCGAACAGATGCAACTGAGCATGCTTCTTCCAGGGAGCTTGAAGTGATTGACAGAGAAGAGCAGCACAGTACATCCGGTTCACTGCAAGGCAGCTGACACGGACACGATTATTATTATTTTTTTTAAATCGAATGGGTCCTCACTTCCTTAAATGTAGGAAGTGCACGAAAAGGTTGGTTTGGATTATTTTTCCTAATAGAGAATGGAGGTTACAGGTGTACATCTGCCTTCATCTTAAAAATGGCTTTCCTGTTTTCCAATAGCACTGAGGCTGGGTATGTAAATTATGGTCATATTTATACCTTTTGGGTTCGCTGTGCCGGAGCTTCCCAAGCAGGAGCATGTAATTAGTCTAAAGTATGTTGATGAGGTGTGGATAACTGCAACTATCCTGGAAAGTCCTCAAAACGAGCATCCAAGGTCTTTTTCTGCTCTTGGTTTCTGTTGTTTTTGTTATGAATATTTGGTGCAGATAACAAAATTCATGCCACACGAGCCTTGTGCAGAAGCAGACATGAACCGACAGATTCAGCCAGCGTCAGAGCTGTAACCCGACGAAGAAGGATTTCTTTGTGACGGTGTCCGGTGGCTTCGAGAGTGCAGCGGTAAAAAATGTTTTAACTTCAGCATTCAGTGTCAGCACAGGGGAAGGACTGTGAATTCTTAGCTTGACACTTTTGGTTGTCCATTTGCCGAGTAAAAACTGGATGAAATTTCTACCGACCTATGAAGCTTGGAAGCAGTCCAGTTGAAGCTGGGCTGAAGGAATAGAAGGAGTTGAACTTCAATGAAGCCCAGAAATGCAATATAACGGTACAATATCGGCACCCACTTACTGCAGATCAAATGAACTGCAGGTGTGAATGAGCACACCTGCGGTCACAGAGAAAACACAGAGACACATCAGATTTTATACTGATGGTAATTCGCGGGAGGCTTTGTAAATATCCCCTGATTTCTTTAAGTATCTTAATGCAATAATTAATCCATTCTATGCACTTTATATTTCAAATGTTGGCATTAGAATTTATTCTAATTTAACAAGTTTACTCTCACTGCAGAGCTGGAGGGTGAAGACATTAATCTACAATCCAAGGATAAACGTTTCCCTCCTCCTCTGGTCTCATCAGAAATTATATCAGCGTACGATTTTTCCAGTAAAATTCTAACCCGTCTCTGTCCCCGTCTGTCATTGTCTTGCTGCACTGAACGGACTTTAAAGGACAACATACAGCATCTTAGCTGGAGTGTCGACATTTGCATAAATATGTTCCAGGTTTTTCCCTCCTCTCTGTCTGCTCCCCTCCTACTTAAATATTGTTTTTCAGTATATTAATCTTCTCCCATATCCTGCTTGGTGAGTTAATAACATTCTTGTCTTGGTTTTGCATGTATGTTCCATAATGGCCTTTTGTTGGTGTACCACAGAGGCTCTTTGTGGAAAATCTTAGACTTCTACCTGTGGCAGCAGACAAAATTCAAACCACAATAATATTGCATGCAGCCATATTAGCTTCTTTTTTCTTTTTTTTTCTCTTTGGGGAATTGTTTCACAGGCAGACGAAAGGAGGAAAGTCTTCACCGTACTTGCCACCAAAATGAAACAGCCTGGTCCTGAGTGGCTCTTAGACATGGCTTTAACAGATTTGTCCCAAGATTCTTTGCCTGCCGTTTGAGACAGAAGTGTGTTAAAGTAGCCAAAGTGCTGCTGTCTGTCTTTTGTATATATATGCAGTGCAAAGTTTTGCTTGTGCCATTGCACATGAACGTTTCTCCAGTCGGTTAATGTTTCGCGTTTACTTGTGACAAAAAGGGATTGTTAATGTGCGGATCGTTTACATTCTTAATAAGGTCAGGTTGTCGGTCCAACTTGGCGGTTACAAACACTCCTTTTTGTCCAGTTCCACCTCAGACCAAATACAGTAAGGCAGATTGCTGCAGACTTCTGCATTACACTGAACACTCCTCACACTTTTCTTACGGGGTCCCTGACTTGTTTTGTACTGTTAAATGAAGCCATGGTTGGTCGGAAGTAGTGGCTGACCATAACAGTGGCCATAAAGTAATACTTATACTTTAGCGCCGGTGTTGTGGTTAGCACTGTCACCTCACTGGAAGAAGGTTCCTGGTTTGAATTTTGGCCGGGACCTTTCATGATGGACATTTTTAATCTTTGGTGCTGAATTTCGCTGCTTCTGGAGAAACAAACTCGTGAAAAATGTCAAAACTTAAGCTATCATTCAGGAATGCATATTAATATTGAGATTTTGATATAAATGAACAGATGAATTACTGTATATACTTAAAGGATCAAAGGTCAACTTCACTCTGACGGTATGTAGTTCAGCAAAAACACTTTTCCTGCAATTATTCATCGTTAAATTTTAGAAACAGGAGGGAAGACCGACTATTCCTGTCACAATTGTAGCAATAGTTTATAGATTGTGCAACAAAAAGGTGGTCGTCACCTTTTCCACTTCACCTCTACCTAAGGCACATATTCATTATTAAAGGGGAACTGCGGTATTTTCAACATTAAGCCTCTTTTCTGAGTCGTCTGCAATAATCCATATCAAATTTCGTGGCGAAAAGTTGCTTCTATCATGTTTTATTTGGCAGCTCGTTCATGCTCGCACTATTTTCTTAGCGGTGGCGGAGTAATATCAACGAACATCCAGTACAAAATGTCAAATAAAACACGACAGAAGCCACTTTTCGCCACGAAATGTGATATGGATTACCAGTGCACACCAGTAACCACTCCGGTGAGTTGATGATTTTGAAAACGGACCTTTCTAGACATGTGCATGACTTGCCGTTCTGAAGCAGGTTGAGAAGAATCAAAATTAGGCAAATACCCGAGACAGCAGTAAACATCAAAATAGCGGTGAGGGGGGTTCTAAAACATTGCAGACGACTCAGAAAAGAGGCTTAATGTTGAAAATACCGCAGTTCCCCTTTAAACTACAAGGCTTGTAGTCTAATAGTGGCATGAAAAAAATAGGCACTTAAAAAAATGTAATTGATCTAATGACAATGATCACGACAGTCCTAACTGTGACTATATTTCATATTTGGTTGGATAATTAGGTAATGATTTGGATTTTGAAGCCCAGCTAAATGTATAGATCTGCTGTTCTGCTGGGGTAAAAAAATGCCTGTGTTCTACTTTGTAGAATCAATAGCTTCTTTTCACCAAAATCATTCAAATATGAAATGTCTCTTACTGTCTTGGCCACAACTTAATTGGCCAAGAACACAAACTCATACGAAGTCTGACTCTGTCATTACTGTCGTGACCTCGCATTAATACAGCAGACATACAGCACAATAATGAAGCCTAATCAAGTCAAGTCGAATCAGTTTTATTTTGATATCTCTGTCACCAATCAGATATTTTCCTCAAAGGGGGTTCACATATATCCTAGGACCCTTGACTCGGGGATTAACCTCCGATTAATGAGCAATTTGCAGCTTTACTGTCTAGCCGAGGCAAACATTTAAGTTAGAATAAAGAGGTGTACGGTTCCGATTTTGACTTTTCAACCAGTCTCCTCCTAATCTTTGAAAACATTTAAATAGTTGAGGGCTTAGACATAATTTTTAAAGTGAGAGGCACCGATCCAACAGCTTTTTTTTTTCATGACCTTAAAGTAACAGTCCTACTCTTCTTAGAAAATACAGTGTGCCCTTTTGTTCCGTCTGTTTCATTAAAAACTGCTAACAGGTGTTGATAAAAGTGCACTTGAAGCTTTTTACATATTTGCCTCTCTCTGTATGAAACATGCCTTCTAATTCCATGATGAATGCACCTGGGCAGTAATTGTTGTAACCCCTCACACACAAACACCGCTTTCTGCACTTGTTAAGCTCATTCGTGTATAGGTAGTCAGAAACTTTGTCATCCACACTGTCGGCTCTCCTTAATGTCTCTCAGGGATGTGCAAAAATAACTGAATGTTTAAAAAAATTGGGTTAAAGGAAAACTGGGTTGAAGAATGGTCCATTTTTAAAGCATCAGCTTGAGTTGAAATGTTGTTGAGAAAGACTTTGGAAACGCTGAAGCCAGACCCAAACGATCAGAACGAATGTTGCTTTAAATGCAGCCTTTGGATTTCCCTGCTCTCCACTGGCTATTACTGCATAGTGCCACTTAAATGAAAAAGTGCATTTGTTCAAATGGATAATGGTCTGTGTCAAATTAAAGTAATTTCATCCAATCATCTTGGTGTTATTGGATTAGCTACTTATTTAAAAAAAAAAACAACAGCAGTCATTTAAATCATCGGGAAATATCTGATTTAATTTTGAGTTCAAATGTTTTACGGAGACTTTGATTCAAAGCGCCTCCTCCAGACTTTCACACGCATCACAAACTGTGAATGTCTTTTCTATTCTTGAAACCTAAAAAGCGAAAGAAAGGGCCATTTATGCTGTTCAATATTCATCTATTTCTTGTGCAATAGAACATTGGCATATCATCGGTTTAGATTCAGGACTGAGTGCGTGTGTCTGTTGTCCTCCTCAAGTTTTACAGAAGAGAACCCCCAACTCACGCAAGATACTTGCACCTACAAGCATTAACGTACGGTGCAGGAAGAAAATCTGGCATCAAAGGGGTCACAGCCCCCTGCTGCCAATGTTTTCTACATCTTAAAGTGCCCTGCTGGCTTCACACACGTGAGAAAAAGCACCTGTTCCCTTAAGATATATATTGCTAAACATTATAGGACATAATGTAGCTGTACATTTGATATTTTACTTCTCCAGGATGATATGTTTCTACGTCAGGTAATTCAAAAGGTGTGCCTCTTCTAATTATTATATATCAAGGATTTTGTAGTTGATTGCTCTTATTGTGACAGATTTTTACAGGGAATGTTGTGTGATGTTGATATTAGAATTATTATGCTTTGGACCTAAACCTAGTGTTTTTGTCACGATTATTTTGTTTATCGAGACTTTTTGCGATGTAGATCCTTGGAAAATTGAACATTTTATGTATCACCTGCGTTTATTGACACGTAAAATGTCTTTTAATCACATCTCATTAATAGGCCTCCAGTTTAGCTGCGTCCTCGCTCCTGTTACCTGTTAACACGTCTTTCCAGCCAACATTTATTAAGCTACTGTCGCCACTGAGAGAAAGATAATTTGGTTGCACCAGTAGTAAAGCAATCCCAGCAGCAATTGGGCACACATGTCAAAGGGGTATAAAGACGAGCCTGAGAGCTTGACTGGCCGCAGCTTAATGGGAGAAGTGTGAAACATGACCGGGGAATGGGTGGCCCGGAAGGGAGGTAGGACAAACAGCTGATGTTGAGAGGCAAACAGAGATGAGCATCAACTTGTTTATTTTAATTTATTTTTTTCACCTAGATTGGCAATGATAAAAGTGAGTGATGTTGATAAATACTCACACAGCCAGTTTATCAGCAGCTGTCTGGCTTGGGGTTGCCGGCGGCAGCATTCAGTGCTGATAACCCCTGAGGCCTGAGGGATGAGGCATGATGTTGGGAGGAGGAGGGGTGCAGAGGATTATTCAGCTGCTGGGTCTTGGCCAGTCGAAATGTGCTAAAGTGTCTACTTTAGCAGTTGATATTTTGCATGTCTGCCTGTGGAAGTCAGATACTGCCGTGTAAGGAAAAAGAAACATTAGTGAGGCTGTGCTGCTTGTTACTGAGCAGGAAAAAGCTGCTGGATGAAGGCAGAAATCGAAAGTAGTTTATTTTTCTGTACTGGATGACATCTTAGACGCAACTTATCAGGCTTAGGTTTGTATCGTCACACTTGTACATGTAGCGGATGCGACTTTGTTCAAATTTGAACACAGTGACTGCATGTTACCGTGTTAGATTAGCACAGCACCAGGTTAAAAGTCAAGTGATGGCTAAGTCATCTGGATGAGATCATATTTAACTCCAGACCAAAGTGAATCCCTGGAGCCGTGTGGTGTGTCAGAAATGTTTGTACTATTCTTTTGTGGATTGTTTGGACTGTGGTCTGCGCAGACTGTATATTGATTGGCTGAGAAGGTCAAGCCTATTTGGACACCTGTATGCCATTTCTAATTACTACATAAGCTGTGTTTGCATATTTAAGCCTCTGGCCCATTGCACATTCTCATGAAAGCTGTTAAAGCGCTCAGGTAAACATGTTGCTTTGGTCAGTGTAATAAGACATCCTTGATTATATTTTGGTTGATGTGCGTGGGATGTCTACCGCGATCTTTTACGATTACTTTTCTCCGAGTGTTTGTTCATCGAGCAATTGCCTGCACGGAGATATATACTGTGTGCAGAGCTCTTTTTTTTCCTTTCACCTCTAAATTGGTGTTACAACGGAGAATAAATGGAAATGTTTGAAATGTATTACAGTTTCTTTTCATACATAGGAGCACATTTGAGATGAACGCATTTCTATTTTCTTTCATTTCTTACTGCTTTTGCTCAAAACTTTGACTTATTGAATTTTTATAAAATGATTATGAGTGTAATGAACACAAAAATCTATAAAGAAAAACACCAACTGTAAGAAGGGCCCATGTGTGGGAGGCTGTGTGCATATGTGCCGGCTATGTGCCTGTGAGACTGTGGGCACCTGGAAAGCACTTGACAGATGGTTGCTTCAGCTCTCGCTGAACGTTGCTGCTTTTTTCTCCATGTTAGGCCTCTTTCATATCAAAAGTGTTTTGGTCAGCGTTTTTGATCAAGGTAGACTCTTTCAGTCGTCGTGATTGTTTGCTGGATATCTCTAGAGTGTGTTTATCCTGCCCCCCTCATTTATTTTTGTTTGATTTCAGCAAGCCGAGGGAGATCAGAGCTTCCACTCTTTCCGCTCCTGTTTTTTCCCCCTCGTCATTAAGATTACACCGCAGTACATCAGACATCATTATATGCTTGGCCATTTCAGTTAATTCTCAATATCCAGCATTGACTTAGAAATAAAAGAGACCGTAAAGATTTTACTTAGGGAGAAAGTGTTTTTCAAAGCAAAGTAGTACACATTAATATCGTATTTCATTTGTTTCTTTCGCGTCTTCTTAGCCAAATGGGTGCAAGAATAACAAATTAGCTTGATAGTTAGACCATCCACTTTGATCGTTACTGAACCAGATTTTCACTTTTAGTTCCCCATATCCTTAATTCTGATTAGCTCAACAGGTAATGTACATAATAGTCTATGCCACAGTAACCAGGAAGCATTCTGTGTGCCTCAAACACGTGCAGGTTGATCACCTGTGTGTGTCTGTGTCCACATGTGGACCACATGTGGTCGCCTGAAACACGCAGGGTGAACCAGATCAGGCCGAAGCAAAACAACATGATAGATAACATCATCAATGCCACGTCATGAAGCGCAGCCCGAGTATTGTGCCGATGCACTTTAAACATTTCATACTGATAAATTAAGCAGACCTCTTAGGGATGCTTAGTTAGTCTCACATGTTGTAGTAATAAAGCCTGATTAAAATGTTCAGAATTGTTCTTCAGCAAAGAAAATCGGCACCTTTGCCAACCCCTGTTATTGAGGTCTGATTGTAAGCTAGCGTTGTGTTTATTAAAACTGTCAGCATTTCTCTTAATTTCATTTGCTCTGTGATAAATTTTTAATTTAGCCGCATGTGCAACTAAAGAAATAGTCCCTCCCAGATTTTACACTCAGGCTGGTGTATTTCCCTCAGAAATTGCCCTCCTAATTTTAGCGTGTGCTCTGCAGCAGATGTTTGTGCCCTTTTTGATGCTGTGGGTAATAATCCTTAATATTCTTGCCATTTGAAACTAAATGAGCCTTTAATGCACTCTGGTTCCATCTTCCAGCACTCATTAATTGTCTTTTGAAAGTCCATAAATTATTCCTGTTTTTTTCCCCCCCATTTTTAGTTTTGTGAAGATAAACAGAAACTTATATGGCTGAAATGGGCATCTTTAATTCTCTGACACTCACTTTTGAGAATGGCTTCCAATGTAAATGTCAGGAGTGACATGAAATTCAAAGAGCTGTGATATTTTCCCTTCTGTAACCTTCAGGATTCGCAGCCCTGCTCGGTAGTAACATTATAATGCGAAAGTGTTTTAAAAGACGTCATTATATGACTATTCATTCCTGTCTTCACTCCTTTCTATCACCACAGGGGCTGCTCACTGTTTGGTGCTTCATTAAAGATGTTTAAAGATGTGCGGTGTATTTGAAGACTTGTCACTCATCTTCTCCTCTCGCCCTTTTCCTTCCAGATGGTCACAAGAACAAAGAAAATATTTGTGGGTGGCTTGTCAGCCAATACAGTAGTGGAAGATGTGAAGCAGTATTTTGAACAGTTTGGGAAGGTAAGACTGTTTTTGTTACTACCTGCATTGTGTTTTCACTGTCACATCCAAGCACTTCACTGCACAGCGTGTTGTTTAGTGTTATCAATTAGATATAAGAAAATCAGTTGCTTGATCACGGCTTATTTTTAGGATTTTATTGATAGTGGTATCAATACAGCCCGAACCAACGCAATTCAACTGTAGGAAAGAAATTTGCGGACACATTCTGCTGTTTGGGCATCTGAATTCAGCTTTATACTAAGAAGATTTAGCTGTTAATGGATGTTTGCGTGATCATTTAGGAATATAAATGAGATGTCCTTAAGATTAATGTTATTTTCACAATGAATACTAGTGTTACCTTGGCGTGATGAGGCCAGGACAGTTGCACATTTTCTTTGATAAATTACAGCTGAAAGAGGGCCCGGTGACTGCAGTCTGGATGTAGCAGTTGATGTTTTGATAAAGCAGTCTATGACACGGAACATCCTTGTGTGGATTTGCTGCGTTTAGATACCTGCTGCATGTTCTGCATCTCAGGCTATAAAACAATACCAGTTTTTTTTTAGCCTTAGCAGAAGCCACAAGTCTCAGTTTGGGTCCTCTCTCACAATAAGATAAATAAGAAAAACTGTGACAGGCAAACAGCTGAAAATGTGGCAGCAGCTTCACAAAGCCTGCCATGCCTGGTCAAGAACATACATTTTGCCTACAAAGCAAACAAGCAATGACAACCAGCTGCCATGACCAACCCACAGCATGACATCAGATTCAAATATAGTTTGGCAAAGACATCTGAGCTATAGTTCTGATGTTGTGACATTATTTTTGTGTTTTCTGAGAGAACAACACCCTCACTTCATATAACAGAGGCTGATATTTAGCTGCTTGCTGCTGCAGAAACTGCTGCAGTTTCTACATGCTGCTCTCATGACCGTTCCCCCCAGCTGAGTGAGGCATGTATGCACACCCTTTCAGGCAAGGACAGACGCACGGCACACGCATGCACATCTCTCAAGCATGTGCACAGACACAAACAGGCTTTGATACAGTGGCAGCATTTCACAGATAATTTCCCCACACTAAGCAGAGATCCATTTCCCTTATGTCTTATTCCACATCAGCCAAGGTCACCTTCAGCTGATCCACTCCGTGTAACATCAACGCTTGACCTTGAGTTTAAACAATTTTGGTGAGGATGGATTTTTCACAGGCACATAATGTACCATCTCCTGAAGGAGACGAAAGAGCTCTTCTAAATTAATAGAAACATTTCGTCTTTTTGTTCGGAGACAGTGTGCAGCCAGCTCTTCTCTAGAAAGCACAGTGATATTTTCTTGACTGAAAATGAGCAAGGTGAAGGACTTTGTTTTGCTCATCTTCTGTGGATGAGCATCAAAGACCTCACTGCGGCCAGGTCTGCCGTTCCAAATAAAGATGGCTTATTTGCACAATAAAACAAAGCAAGCAAATATTCAGCATGACTTTGCAATCAATGGATGTGAGAAAGGACTCAAAATGATTTTTGACTTGATTGAATGACATAATTGACTTGATTATACAAAGTTTTTTTCCTCCTTGAGGAATCCTCAAATGCTTAGGAGGAAACAAACAAATCAGACTGATTGAGCAAGCTTGTGTGCATGTTTCTGTACGTGCTTTTATAGCCTACTTGGGTTGCTTGGATGTGTTAGCTTTACTGCTCTTGCCATGCGGGAGTGTGACGGCGATTAAGCGTATTTTTGTGATTGGGTGATTAGGGGTCTCTGTGTGTGTGTGTTTGTATAAGGGGGTTTGAGTGTCTTCTGCAAAAAAAAAACAATCACAGCAGATATTGCGGGCAATGACAGACAAAATGCAGTGCAAAAAGAGGTTTTATGCGTTTTGTGTGTCCTTCCTTTCTACCTTACACATCCTAGGATTTATTAAATAACCTGTCTGTCAGTGCAACCTACCATTATCGCCACATACACACCGCTCGGAAGGCTTATCCACAGAAGGAGAAACCAATTAATTCAGTTTGCCCTTCACAGAATCTTGGTGGCAGTATGCATGTCAGTCTGTCAGACAGCCATCAGTCTGTCTTTCTGTCTGTCAGCCCATGTGCATGTCAAGGGGGACATTAGCCAGCATGGAGGCAAGGCAGCTAGTCATTTATATTTCTGGGAAGTCTGTTTTGAAGCACTTATCAATCATCACACAACTACAGCTTAAGGCACCAGAAAATGTTCCTCCTTCCTGGGAACAAGCCATTTCACTGATATTATTTAGTAAGTTATGTGAACAGCATGTGTGTGTATAAGCGAGGCAGCATGGGCCAATTAGCTGGATGTGGTCTACAGAGATAGCAGTGGTTGGGAGGCAGTGGAGGAGAAACAGCTGGTGTGGCCACAATTGGGTCACAGGTTCTGTCTGTGACCTCCACACCTCGCCTCCCTCCCACTCCGGTCCTTCCTCTCTGTCTCCATTCTGTCAGGGGGAGATGGTGCATTTGTTGTGGAGAGAGGCTGACAGCTCTCGTGCACATCACTCCCTCTGCCTCTCTCCCAGCCGTCACGATTAGGAAAGAGCACGTACCTGAGCCTGGCACAACTTCAGAGAAGCTGCTCCAAAGCCAGACGCACTCTTTCTTTATTTGTCACCTACAGTAAATGTGGAAAGTATGTGTTTGAGGTGATTGTGGCAGTCATTTGAACGGAGCTGAAGTGTGGTTGTGTTTGACTGATACTAATGCATCTCAGATGGATCCCATTACCTGCCTAATAGTAGCCACATCCTGCTTTCCATTCTTTTTTTCTCGGGCAGCACACGTCACTTCAGCCCCGCAAGCCAGATGAGACAATCTTATCAGTACTGGCCGGCTTCCCTTTATATTCAAGGACTCTTAACTGGAGGCTGCTGCTATTTCTGCATTGCAGTAAAGTCACATTAATCAGTGGGCTGTTTGTGCTAGTATGTGTCTTTGTGTGGACTTAAAAAAGGGTAAGAAGTGACAATGCTAACCCTAGTTATCAATATTCATTTGATTGTTTCCCCTCCCATATAAAGCCTTTCTAGCTGCTACAGATTTATTTGTCAGCATGTACATGCATTTAACTTTGCCAAGGCTACATTTTCTTTTGTCTGTATTTAGCATTGTGAAAAATGGAAGCCGCAGCAGCCTCCCTCTTATTGTTATAAAGATAAGTTTATGCTTAATTTGATGATTAAAAGTTATTTCAAGCCTGGGTCCACAGTCGGTGCACACTGCCCACTGGGCATCAGCTCTGAAAGTGAGCCTGTAGAAATGTAGCTGAACCACTACCACCATTACAACACCAAATAAAGAATATTTGCTTTCTTATTGTGGTAGTTTGTCAGTAGAAACAGTGTTACTTTGGTACTAATCTGAGACTCTGCTCAGCTGCCACAATAATCAATATGTAGCTTTAAATTACAAAGCTTTCATATAAGGAACAGCTTACTGGGAATAACATGTTGTGGTCAAAAATACAGTGCTTTGTGCATTGTTATTACTTATTTGCATTTCTTATGCTCCAATAATGAAACGTTCATTTACAAACGCCCACCATTTCAAAATTTTCCACTGAGGCAAGAGCTTGATTAAAGATGGGAGAGGGTGTGATGGCACCTTATACATTTGGATGTGATGTACCAGCAGAGCCCTGCCCAGGCATGAAAACAGCTCTCCCCACTGTTAAAAGCCTAATTAGCTGTGGTGGCTAATGCTTCCTCATTGGTTTATGGTAATCCTCTTTAAGTCCTCTCATAGTACCCTTATTTGCCTTAGCTGATACAACTACAGCTCACCGACTCAGTTTCTGCACTCCTGTCCATTGGCTTGACTGAGCCCGAAGCTGACTTTTTAGTTTCATCAGAGCTACTTGCTTCCATGTCACTGGGCTGCCACAATCATCCCTTTATGTCCAGGCAGTTCTGGTTCTCATGCTCCACTGGTCCAGAGCCAGATCCTGGAGGTGGAGCTGAGTGGGAGGAGGCACTTAACCAGTTCACTGCCACTGGGCTCCGAATGAATAAAGGTAGACACACAGGTTATGAAAACAATGAAAGCAATGGTGTATAGTGAAGGGAAAAGAAATGTCACTCTGGAGATGTGACTGAAAGAGTGATGACATCTATTGGAGGACACTGGAAGGATGAGTGAGCTGGAAAAAGATCATTGTCATTGCACACAGAGTGTGTCTTCTCTCAGCCAACAGCTGCCCTGTGCTTTTTCTGTAGTGCTTCACACTTTATGAGGGAACAAGCAGCATGCTTCTCTCATACTTTCACAGAGATGAAGCAGATAAGGGTAAGAACTGAAATGATAAAAGCATTAGGAAGAGAGTGCACAAAATTTGTTCTGGGGCTCTGGTAATCTAATACCACGGCTGACATTTTGCAAGCCCTTATATTTTGCAAATGGTGGAAAGAATAACTCTGTGTGACCGTCTGTGAAAACCGCATTAATTAATTTTGCATACCTGCCCTGGCACCTTAGTGAAGGTTTTCAGGTATTCAAAGAAAAGAAAAAAGAAAAAGCAGCCTTGATGACAATTAGTATCAGTGAAACATACTCTTGAATGTTGTCTTTAGAGAGTGCATTTGAATCACTTTGCAGAGATTACAAATCACCTCTAATCATTGATCTCATCATTCCTGTCTTATCTGTTTGATTGCAGACCTAAATTTAACCTTGGGTTGCATTAAGCCTTTTCCAACAACTCAAACACACTACATGGGGCTTAAAATAGATCCTGTAAGGGTGCATATTAATTGTACTTTGACTTGTTCACATGTTCAATACGCTCAATGTCTGAAATGGCAAATATGGATGATGAGTGCAGAAAAATACACTTTAGACAAGGGAAAAAAGGAGCCTAATCAGGCGACCACAGTCCTTCATTTCCCTTCCTCGGCTGGTGCAGGTGCACATTTGCATGCAATTTACATGGTGGCTCGCATTGACCACTACTACTCCAATGTCTGTGTCCATCATCCGCTGACATTCTGTGATTGTTTCCTCTCTGCTGTGACTCACCCAATCAGCTGAGGATATAGTCTGGTTCCAGTGATTATAAGGAGTGATCAGAGCAACAATGATGGAGCATGTGCCTTGTTGTGGAAATTTAGCCAGAGGCTTCAATCTCATTGCAGTCTCTTGTAGTTAGTGACTGAGACTAGCAGTGAGAAGGGCAATGCAATATAAATGAATAGGCTATGAATGTGGATATGACTGTGGTGCTGCAGGGACACGGAGGGAGAAGTGGCCTGTTAGACAAACTGTTTCATATCCCCCTTGACCTTTATTTGCCCACTGGCCTAGCAACATTTCCAATAGAGTGGCTTTTAAATGGCTACTGAAGAATTGAGGTCTATTTTAGACCTGGTCCTTTTTTTTTTTTCCTCCTGTGTTCGTCTTTATGGGAGAGAATGAACAGTATGAATGTACAAATGTTAAAGCATGTTGTCTTTACCGCAGACGGCTGAATATCCACTGGAAGAATCGGACGTTTGGCATAGGATGAAACAGAGTTTTGACTTTTGCCGATCAGAAAAATATCAGCTGATCTTCTTCAACAATACGATCCTGTGCAGTTAAGGCGGCTCACGAAGAGCTGTGGATCAAAGGAGATTGACACCTTTCTGTAGGTCTGTAGTCTCATCTCCCAGCTGTCCCTCCTGAAATGGCTCCCTCGGGATAAACTGGGATTGGCTTGATTGTGTTATCGGTGACTGATCGGGTCATTGAGTGATGGAATTTTGAGCCCCTGTTCTGCTTAAAGAATGAAATGTTTAAAGAAGATTGACTGTGATTGGATCAGATCCAGCACCTGCTCAAAGGGGTCAATCAGGTGAAGGCAGGAGGCGGCAATCTCTGCTGTGCTATTGTGACGCGACGAGACGGCCGAATTAATGTGTGTTGGGGTAGAGGTTTGATGGTGGTGGTGGATAGATGGTAGGAGGGGTGAGCGCCGAGATGCCATTCAACGGGGAAGCGGTTTTAAAAATGTCATCAGAGGAAGTGTCATGAGTAATTTGCAGCAGTCTCGCCATCAGGCTGGTGTGGAGGTGGACACCTCGGCTTTGCAAATTGCAGTCCAGTCCTTAGGGAATCTTATGTGGGAGAGCACCACTGAGATTCCAAGAAGTGTTTTACCTCAGTGGATGTGTAATGTCTTTTGAAATATGCTTTGTGTGTTCCTAAGATTAGAATTTAGATTTAAAAAAATAAAAAGATAACTGGACACGTCACAGCCTAATAAGAACAAAAAATGACGTTGAATATTACGGCTCATTTGATAGGCTTATAAGGAACAAACCAACCTTTGAACACTCCCCACCCCTCTGCAAAAAACATTTTAATCGCTATTTGGCATTTATTCTCACAGAAGGTTGTCGATGCCTCAAAAACCTTCAGTGAAGGAAAGCACTGAGTGTGAAACCTCAAGTCAGCAGCACCTGGACAAAAGGCATTTCACACAGCTTAAATGATGACCACGCAAAATGCTCACACAACATCTGAGCTCATGCACACAGAGCTTTATAGATCTTGTGACATTTGTTAAGGGCATTTGTGCTGTCCCTGGATGGATTTATCCCTGTTGCCTAAACAGAAGGCAATGTGAATAGAAATACTCAAGTTTGACCTTTAACTCTGATGCTTTATTCACATTTCAGACGGTGGACTGAAACATTTTTCTTCTTCCCTTTAACAATGTGAAATTTGATGGAACTTTTCACCAACCTTCGTCATTTCCATCCCTTACTCTTGATGAAAGAATCCATGCATCAGTGAAGCTTTTGTCACCATTTACAGTCTAAATAAACAACAGAGAAAATGGTCTCATAAATGTCTGAGAACAAGCAGAAAGATGGTTTTAACTTTTGTGAAATGAGACTTAACGCATCTCATTAAAAGACGGTAAGGAAAGCATGGCTGTCAGTGGGCTCATGCTGTCTGACATCCCACAACACTTATGTTTGTAGCGCCATGTGTATTCAATGTAAGTGCTGACTTCAAGTGGCTCTTTGCTTGTGCTTCTCCAAAGCCACCTACTGCAGTTTGACCAGGTCCACAGGCAGCTCCAGCTCATTCCTCCTACGCATTACCTTCTTGAGATCACAGAATAAAATGTTCTTGCATGGAAATGTACACATTGTGCTGGGGCTTGATGTGAAGGGCTAATGACGTCTTAAAGGTTTCACTTATCTAAAACACCTACTGCTCATGCCTGCACGTCTCTGTGTGGTGAAAGTGGTCGGTTGTCTAGATTTAAGGCCCGAAGCCATCCGATATTCTGAAATGCAGTTCTCAGAAATTGCTTGTGAGGTTTTCTTATGATACAATTGTAACATTCAACATTGGTACTGACAGTCTCATTACACCCAGTGCTATTTATCTGGAGCACAGCAAGAATGCCAAACAAAATGGAGTAATTGCAATAAAAAATGTACTGTCAATAAAAGATGCTGATGCAGTGGTTACAGTTTTCTACCTGGCCCGTCCTTTTCTCTTATACGGATCCTTTTCAGAAGGATTGTTGGGTAAATGCATTGTTTTATACTTTCATTCGTAGAGATTAGTCCATGGTTGCAGTGATTATGCCATTATTGCTAAAACAGGACGAGTTGACATGCCGCTGGCACGTTGAGTCTGACTCAAGGCTGTAAACTAAATGCTAATGTCAGCATTGATATTTTCACAGTGACAATGTTGACAAGCTGTTGTGGATAACTTGAAGTTATGACTGAAAGGTTGCTAGATTAATCGTAAGGGGAACATAGGAAATAAAAAAAATCATTAGGAAAAATGTCCGCGTCAGCCGATCTGTAGCTCAGATTTTGTGAGAAACCATTCCAGCCAAACCCATTCATTAGTTTTCAGGATACTTTAACTTAGAACCATCAATCTTCTCATGGCTCTAGGGAGAAGTCACTGGATCACTAAAGTTATTGTGATTCATCCTTTGGCAGCAGCTATTATCCTGATTATTTAATGTTTCAGTTTGGACCTGTGATAAGATTGTTATCACCACAGCCTTACAATGATTCACTGAAATATAGCTTTCTAAATCTTAAAAGGCTTAGACTCTTATTGGATTGAGGAGAGGGCTTAAGTTTGCAGGGAGGTGAGTGTCGGTTAATTTTTTGTGTAACTCGGTCCTCCTTTACGGCGTGTAACAATAAAGATGAGGTGTGAAACTGCACATATTGGTGTTTACATAGCTTTACCGAGAACTCAGATGTAAATGAATCACTGCATATTAGAGTTTAAAATGAGCCCACTTATCCATCTGTTACTGTGTGTGTTTTTCTCCTTTTATTCCAAATGTCACAACTATGTTTTCATTGGGGTAGAATTATCTTAAAGTCTCTGTTACGTTTCCTTTGTTGTGGAACAAGCAGTTTATCACCTTTCTGCTGTGTCACTACAGTAGCCCAGAAAGCCCAAACCAAACACTGGTTTTCGTGGTTTTCGTGCTTTACAGCCACGCAGTTCAGTTATGATGCAGGATCTTTACTTTATGTTTTGTGGCTAAATTCAAGACATTTAATACAGATTAAAAAAGATTCTCCTCTGTTATTTAAGTAATGGAATATTGATTTTTGCTTTTATTGTAAGCACATAGTGATTTTACATCGTACTGATGGCAGATGCCATCTTGTTAGTCTTGTTTATTATTTCGTTAAGTTGTTTTTTTCTTTTCTAGTTATAGTTACAAATTCCCTCCACATCTGTAAACTTGCATTTTTAGTTTCTTCTTATGTTATCATCAGTAATTTTGCAGTAATATCTTTATTATGAATTATTTTGGCCATATTCCAACCAAATACTTGGAATATGGCTTAAGCTTTATAAAAGTCTTTCAAATCTATACGTTTCTGAATCAAAAGGCCTGGAGACTTTCCCAAGAGACGGCCTATGATAACATTTTTGCCAGCTGCTGAGATTGTAAAACCATATCAGCATCCTCAAACTGAACCAAATCATTGCAGTGGACTTTTGTGGTCCACTATAATTACATCCACCTCCCTGCAGACCAGAGAGGTGGATGTAATTGCAAAATTTGATGTCAGTTAGACAAAGATGTGTGACAAGTCCATTTAGCATTTGATTTTAACCAACACATTCACTGCTGAATAAGCTACATGAAATACCAGGCAGGGGAAGTTGTTCTATATGTGTGTGTACACATCAAAGACTCAGACCTTCATTATGTCACACAATGAGCAGTAGATTAACATAACATTTACTAAACAAAGGTCTCCTGCTTTAATCTTTGTTCCTGCAGATGTTCCTGCCGTCCACTCTCAACGTGCACCGGATTTCAGCCTCAAACAGAATTGATAGAATTAACAAGAGCCCATTTCGAAGCAAGGAAAATAAATTGTTACTTATTTCATTAACACACAAGCAAGAGAATTGGGCAGTGCACACAAGCACTGGGCGCTGCACCTCTGCAGGCTTCCAGGGTTTAGCCAGTCAAACAAAAGTGAGCATTTAGGCTTAAGAAACCTTTGGGGCCGCATACAAGGCAACAATGAGTAGGGAATTTTTTTTAACCGTGACTAATGCAAAGACATCTCTGTAGTGAAGTCCCAGCATAAATATATAGGACTGGAAATGAGCAGAGAAGCATGGAGGGCCCAGGGTTCAAGCTCATTCTCATTTGATGCAATGTGCACACTTGTGTGTCTCACACTTCTGTGCATCACTTTTATGGAACTACGTGGTGCAGAGGAAATGAAGCGTGACAAAGCAAAGATTTGACAGTCTCTTGTCAGCAACATTTTAGGTGAATTAAATTCTCCTTGAAGAAATCGTTTAGCATTTGCGAAACAGACTAATTTACTTTCTTGTGCAGAGTTAGATAAGAAGATTGATGTTTGTCTACTCAATACAAAGCAACAGCCAACATTCCAGATTAGATTAGCACAAAGAATATAAACATCTAACCTTGCTCTGTCCAGCAGGTGTAAAGATTCACCTGGGATCAGGCTTGTTCTAATTGAGTGGATAAGAGTTTGTTGATGAATTTTTCGGTGATTTTTCTATGGAAACAAATGGGCTTTTATGAAAGATACTTTGAGACAGGGATGGAAAAAATGATGGGGTATATCGTGTCATAAATATTATGTATTGAAGTATTTTCATACGTATCCAGTTGGAAAATAAAACAATGCAGAAGATTCTTCGCTAAGGGCAAAGGTAAATTTAATATAGCGTTAGCACTCGTCTGTGATTCTCAGTGATGTATCGAGGCCTCACTCCAGACATTTTCTGCTTGTTATGAAGCACTTACTTTGGGTTATAGGTTCAGGTTGAGGTTGTACTAGTGTTTAAGACCTAGTTTAATTTACAGGGCTCAACATTTTCATTAATGTTGTTTGCACTGTGTTTGTCCCCATGTCATTATGCTGCCATCCATCTCCCTTGGCTCTGCTGACCTCTAGGTTTGATTTACTGTGATTTTAATGCCTTTATGTCTTTGTTTGCTAAACCATGAGCCTACTCCTTAGAAATGAATAATGCAGTGAGTGAGTGGAGACCGTGCACACAATGCTAGAGAGTGACAGACCGCTATCTTAGCTGCCATGCTATGAATAATCTTGAGCTTATTTCCCCAAGTGGTATCTCAGGGTTCTGGTCGAATTGTCTAAAAGCTAAATAAGTCTGCTTGATTGAACTAATGGCAGAGAGCCAAGATCCTGCACCAAGTCTTGTCTTTCAGCTTAATCTTTTGGTCACAGACACATTGACCAAGCTCATAAGCACACACATGCCACACACACATGCCACACACACACACACACGTGTATACACACAAAGAGCTCCCTTCCAGGCCACTTCCTGATCAGGAAACTTTGAACCCAACATGTGGCCCATGAGTCCTATCCACAGGTAATTAGGTTTGATGGTTAGTTGAGCAGAAGCATAGATTTTATCCTTCTCTTAGTCTTGCCTCCCAGAGTGTTGCCTCAACTTGTTTTTGATAAGCCCGCTGCCATCCCAGCATCAGTCTCTTCCAGCTGAACGCACATTGTAAAAGCCACCAAGAAGCAGTCATCCCTTTTTTAAAGACGACTTAGCCACCAAAATAAAATGAGGTGGGCAGGAAACCGTTTTTTCATGACGAGACTGAGCACAGTATACAGTACGGCGTGTCTTGAGTTCTGCTGGAATAATTAGCTTCCGTAAATATAATGTGTGATTCTCTTGAGGGAACTTACTTTTTGTGTTTCCATTCAGAGTTTTGAACACTTTCGGTGAAGGCAGCTGCGCTGGGAACCGGGAATATGTTAATGCTCCCTCTCATTGGCACACGCACACACACGGAGGCCAACTGGCGGGGATATTGTCTTAGCAACAATTGTATTTCATTAAATTCACTGAAGTGGTCTGACCAAATTAGTGTCACTTAACATCTTTTGGTGAGCTGATGTGTGGACTTTCCAGTTTCTCATTTTCATCTTGTGATAGCACGGAGGATAATAGCATGCCCCCAGAAAATTTGCACATAATTTGTTTAGCTTAGAAGCAGAACCCTAAACCTTTGCAAGCTATCCGTCTCATAAGTGGGCAGATGATAGTTGCTGATACTGTGTCGGGGAAAAAGCCAGAATTACATTTAAAACGGCTTCGATTTTGATTTGATTAGAACTTTGTGTGAATATGATACAACCTCAACACAAAATAGGCATGCTGAGGTAATGAGTTAATTGCATTAAGTCATCTGCCAGCAAGTCCCTCCAGCTGTCAACTCACTTTGTTGAATAAGAGGATATACATGTTTAAAAAAAAGAAATAAAACTGTCAGAACACATTTAAATGGATCCGTGTGTATTTGGAATTTAAGCCGAAAGACTGATGGGTTTTTGACTTTTTTTTTTTAAACGAAGCAGAAAGAAAGATTTAATCTTTCATCGTTTAGGTTGCCATGAGTTATTCGAGTATTTCATGCATTTGAATTTCAGTTTGTGTTTTCGAGACAAACCAGTCCCGGGAAATAATTGACATTTTGCCACATGCTTGTGCCTTGTCTACTTTGGCTCAGGCCTTGTTTAATGCCGAGCTGATATGTGAATAGAGCTGACATGCTGAAACCTTTATACGTCTTAATAGGCACACAGAAGTGTGTTTGCTTTAACCGGAAAGCACAAGACAAACTCATTCAAAAAGACACGTAGTTTCTGTTCACTTATCTCTGGAAATAAAAGTTGACCAAGTGCTACACCAAGTTAGTTTATTCTTTAAAGCCACAGATCGCATAATGCAGTAGGTTAGTGTGTGGGACTTTATCTCTGTTTACATGACGGCAACATATAAGCTCTGCAAACTGCTTACTCCAACTTTTTTATCAATCTGGGCAGATTTCTCTCTTTTTGAAAGCGATATGTTTTCAAGTGCTTGTGTTTTCGAACTGAAGTTTCTTCTCCACAGTGTCAGATTAATCTGAAGCTGTGAGTGTCTTGGAACATTGGTACGTCAGACTTATGCCTATATATTGATTTAATGTGTGAAAAAAAAGTGCCTTGTTTGATTATTTCTCTTTTCATTTAACTAAACTGCCACATTGCCATCTGCTTTTAGGATCAAACGCATATAAAAAAAGATGCAATATTCCATTTCCATGAAGCAAGCAAAGTTTCACCCGAGTGGGGTCTTTGAGGTGTATCACACCTTTCAGAAGTATTGATTTCAGGCCGATTTATCCCCCAGTTAGAAAAAAACTGATCGAGTTGTGTGATTTAGATCTAATTTCTGACATTCTGTCCCTTCATATTAACTTCTGATAATTGTTAATGCACTGCTAGTACATTAAAAACTTTTCTTTTTTATTTCAAACTCACACTACTGTGATAGTATCTGCATTCATTACTACCTGCAGCCTCACTGACACTCTCCTCTACTTCCCCACTCTATCTGGCTGGCTTCCCAGGCTTTGGCAGCTTGCACATGTGGCCAAACTGTAAATCAGATTCAGACTTTCCATTCAAGTGCCCCACTCAGGGGACTGAACTGGCCTTTATACTGACCTTGTGGACCTTTTTATAGGCTTAGAAAAGAGCAGCTGAAAAGAGATGGCTCTACGGTTCACACAGAAATGAAGAGTTGAGTGTCTCTTCCCTTTGATTAAAATCTGACCTTATGGCATTTTAGAAATTTTGTGCATCATAACGGCACTTTTTCCGTATAAATCTCAGAGTGGTTTGTTCAGTAGATTTTCAGAATTCTCTTCAAAGTGAGAAGGGGGTTAGTGGTAAATGATACCCTCCCTTGGAGAGCAGAGCTCTCCTCATGTAACATGTTTTGGTCTTTGTCTCCGTACAGCTGATGCTCTGCAGAGTTTGACAGGGCTCAAGCTGTTCAGTCCCCCACTCTCTTCCCTCCATCTCTAACCCCCCCTTTATCTCTTCCCTCCATCACACCTGATTGCATCTGACAAATGCCCCTATTGGCTCCATATCATCAGGTGCAGTGGAGGCAGCGTAAGACTATATTACGCTGCCCATATACCACATCTGTTCTCCATTTTGCATGGCTGACACACATGTATCTGCAAGGCTTGAATAGGCCCAACGCTCAGTCAGTGGAAAAGCATTGCAGGTCCTATTTGTAAACAAAGATCCTAGGGATTTTGACATAGTGTCTACTATCAATGCTCATCGTCTACATTTATCAAGTGCTAAAAATGTGGCTACATGCACACACAAGTTTGGTTACAATGATGTAAGAAAGCCACAATTTTAGTGTCCTATGCTGGAGTCCTAATATCCAACTCTTGGCACAACAAACCATCACGTTTTAAACAATAACTACAGTAATTCTCCACAATATTTCTCTATTTGAAATGTCACATTGTTTAGTCTACGGAAATGCTGTTTAATCAAGACTAACAGTCAGATGGAGTCATCGTTCTTTCCAAGCCCAAGCTCTCAGTAGACATTGTGTTTTAAGGTTAAAGTTAGCAAATCAGCCACTGATGGCTGTATTTTTGCACCATTTGGCCCTACCTGTGACACATCTCCTTGCTAAGTGATTGTTAAATACAGACTTTGAAAGTGACTTTGGGGAGATTTTAGTGGGGAAAACAAAAGTGCCTCCTACTAGGGAGACACTGATGGACTGTCATGGCCAGCGTTTCATCAGTAGGAATGCAAGTGGGGTTGGCATAGTAGTCACCATGTGGTGTCAAGGTTAGGTCACATCAACTGCTTCTGACTCTCATACGAAGAGGATGCTGGGTTGAAAGGCATTACTTTACAAACCTCTTCTCCAACTCAATTTCTTGCGCCCGATATGTTGACTTTCAGCTTTTGGGGAAAAAGAACGGAGGGATTGAGATGAAAAGATGTGATGGAAACATTAAATTAAAAGCCACAAAAAAAACAGAGAGGGGACTCAAGACTATGCCTGAAAGACAAATAGATCTCTGAGGTCCCTCATGTTTGTCATGTGTCCTCATGAGTCAACCAGACAGTGCACTGCTGGGTGGTAATTGGAGGGCTTCCTGGGAGAGGTGGTCACAGCTCTGCTTTGCCTCTAGGCCTCCTTCAACAGTCTGAGCCTGCTATAATTGGCACAGCACATTGCTTTTCTCATACGATGCTCTTACTTAGACTACACAGTGTGTTAATGATTCACTTAGGACCAGTTAATCATTTTAAAGACTTTTAATCAACTGAAAATATCATTTTATTATCACTGTTCTGTCACTTTATTGATGTTCATTTGCTTAATGACTCAAAAACTTTACTTATTTAGATATTTCAGTAGAAATGGCTGGTGTCGGTCGTTTAAAGAAAAGCATGAATTTTATATCTTATGAGATTTCATGGATGGTTAATTATTAACTGGCAGAATTTCCACTGATTTATATAAAACAAAAAAAAATGCGTAAGGTTTGAATTTCGCTAGATTTAGGTTTGAAAAGTGTGGTTAATCTAGTTAGCCGTGCTGTCTCTCACAGCTCAGCCATTAGCTTAAATGGAGAGGGGGGGGGGGTGCAGTGGCGCCATATGGTGGGTCCTTGACTGTGACAGCCTGACACATTAGTCATTGATGGCTCACAGGCTCTCAGATGATAGGCAGTGCTTAAAAAGCTGACCTACAAACACACACACACAGACAGACACTAATTGATCCTGAAACACTGTCATACTCACAAATAGAAGGTTGTTTTTTTTTTTTTGTTTTTTTTAGAGGCATCCCCTCATTCAGTTTGACCAAGTGTTTTGAAAAACAGAGAAATTAAAAAAAGAAATGAACACAGTTTTATAGATACGACCTCATAGTAAAAGCACTACATTCATTCAAACAAAACACAGAGACGCGCTTTCATTACCTTGTTTTTAATCGTTTTTTTACTCTCAGTCCTAAATAAATGCAGGTAATTCCTCTCACTGGTAATGTGTAATGCATTTAGTATTGAAAAACCAATGACTATTTAGCTTCTCCATTGTTTACTTTCTCTAATAAAGTGTAATAGTTGATTACTGTTTAGCAGCCCTGAAGCAAGATGCCGGGCTACAGTAGGGTTGGTATGTGAAGCAGTGCGGGTGAGATTAGCATCAGCCTGAGGGAGCTGTTAAGGCTGAGTTATACTTCTTTTAACTGCCCTTGCGCTTGCGCTTGCGTCTTGCGCGAATGTTAATGGCTCGAGACGTTTATACTTCATTTTGCTTTGTCGGCGCTTGCGTGTGCTGCGTGGCGATTCACCGCCAGGACAGTAGGTGGAGTAGCGGGTTTTTCAATGACAAGCCTACTACGATGAAAGGAAATTCACCGCCAGGACCTCTTCAGTGGATTCATGCTTCTTCTTCTTGTAAATAGCCGGTATTTTGTCAGATTTTCAACACCTTGGGGGCCTAAACGACTACTTTCTCGCCTGAAAATGTTTCAAATGTTGCTAAAGTTATATATTTACAGAGTTTATAGCTTAAGGGAAATCAGCTTTTCAGGCTGGCTGATTTGGGCTCGGACAGGAGTGAAGTGCACTGTGTGTAAACGCTCTGCATACTGTCAGATGATGTGTATGCCGTTTTCAAGTAGTAGGCGGTTTCGAACACAGCCAGTGGCTTGTGCTTGCGTCTTGCGTAAAGTTTAGAAAATTGAGGTGACACACGCAAGCACGCAAGGGGGGGCTTGCAACCGCGCAAGGGCTTGCGTTGCGGCTTGCGTCTCGCGTTGCGTCTTGCGTTACCGACTATAAACCAGGCTTTAGACTTTCTCCCTCTTTTCTACTCTGAACACTCCCCAAAAACACCGAGGTGCTTGCAAGTCTTGTTTGAAATGTGTCATCAGCTGTCCTGGCAGGTACGTTGCCACACAAACCTCTGAAGTGACGGCACTTCTTGCCTGGAAAGGTCATTTTAGGAGCAGGTTAAATGTCCCCTGGAGGAGCGAGCAGCAAGCCAGACAGTGTGTGATTTGTGTGAGTTTCACGCTGCTGGAGCTGCCTCACCTCTCCGAATGACCTTGACCAGCTCTCCTTCAGATTTAACTTAAAAGTCGCTCTGTAGAAAAACTGTCTGGCCACCGGGTGTCAGATGTGCCAGTAGTCATTAGTCTTAGCCTGATTGGGGATCTGAAGAAATTAGAAAAAAGAACTGCCATTAGAGGTCAAGCCATCACCACAATGCCACACAAGGCACATCCTCTGTTTTGATTTAATCTAATTAGACATCCACTGAGGCTTCAGTTGTTTTCAGGCAAGCCTGATTAACTTTGTTGTGCAAAGCTCTGCTTGTTTCTGTTATTTGGCTTCTTTTTTTGAGCTTGCTCAAGAAATTGGGCTTTCCTATGAACTCTTTAACTTTAACTGCACAATTACAGCTAAAATAAACATTCTTGTTGGCATAATCATTATTATAACATATTTTATAACGTATAACATGTTGTATATGCACAAATAGTTTTTTGGTGCTCATAGCCCTGAAAACGACATCAGCATTTAAAACATTCAGCAGCCACATCTGGCACCTAAGAGAGTGTCTCAGCTGTTCACAGGCCTCACTGTTTATCAGCTAGAAATTCAACTGTGGAAAGTGTTCGTGTCATTCCTTGAAATAATGACGGAACTACTGCAGTTTAAAAAGTAAAAACAATTTAAGCCTGCACAGATCCTTATGGTAGAGCTGAGGGCTCAGTGAACTGCAGCTTGTGTAAAGACGACCAAGGTGCAACATTACGAACAAAAATATAGAATATAAGAATACTTTATTCATCCCCTGTGAGGGAAATTCAAATATAAACATAATTGAAAAAATGCAAATAAAGCATATAAAGAAATCACCACTAAATTAGCTGCAAATAAAGGAAAACAAACAGATTCTCATGTGGTTACTGATTCAAAATGAGCTGATACATCTCTATCACGCCATGAGTCATCCACCATCACTCTGAAGTTCTCCCTGGAATTATACATCTGTAATTTTCTAATCATCTCTTCCACCTTTTTATGTCATGTTTTCCATATTGGATTATGTTAGCTGAAAAATTCTAATTTATTTATTAGGATAAAACCCTCTTTTTTAAGAGTTCCTATGGAAAAAGAAAATATAAGACACTTTATGGGGCAAAATACAAACAAATCCCAGATAAATACTAAATAATAATGATAATAGAAACAGTAACAATAATAATGTTAATGATAACTTGCTAGCTAGTGTTAGATAAACAGTCGAACATGACAATGGCCTAGACAATGGCACCTTAGTTTATAGAGTCCGTCTCAGAGTACAAAGACACGGTAAAACATCATTGTTCAAAATTATTCCTCATTATTAAGCTTAAATCTCTTGCCAAATGTCCTCTTTTCTAAAGGGACAAATAAGACGAGCTCAGTAGAGGATCTAGCTTGATCATGTAAAGAAGGATCATTGAAATAAAAAGGTTTAAATATAAGTTGAATCCAGTGAATTTGACTTTTTGGAAATTGCCATTTTTAGTGCATCATACATTGTTACAATGAGAAACAATGCTGAAAGACAAAATCCCTTATATGTTGTTTTAGGGGAAACAAAATGAAGATTTTAATGGATTTTTAATATCGGCTCCACAATAATCAAGAATTAAACAAGTTTTGAGTCTGCTTTTCATACAGTTTGCTTTGCTTTTGATATCTGGTCATTGCGCTATTGATCAAAGCACACGTGACTGTTCATAGGATGTCCCTGTAAACGGGGATTTTTCTTGATTCATTTCCAAAGTAAAAACTTCACACGAAAACGGAAAAATTAAGCAAATTTTGTAAAATCGTGGACAGTTAATTCCTGACAAAAATATTCCAGTCGTAAGTGTTTGTTTTAAGTGGTTATTTTTTATATTCTGCGGGATTTAAAAGCATCCACACTTCTTATATCCCGCATTCTGATTCCCACCGGGATCAACATGTGGAGCAGGCTTCTCCCACCAAACTCCTTTGTGTCTGAATAGAGCAGATGATATAATAGCTGTGATTTACTCTCCTCAGTCATATTCACAGAGCCAAAATAGAAGTGCTACCATCAATAAATCTGCTCAGTGTCGACTGCGAGGATGCTATTTAACAGCAGATGGTCAAAAGAATCATATATTCTGGATCAAATGAGGTCAGGAGCTGTTTTGAGTGTGAATCAGACGTAGGTATTTTTGTTTGTGATGATGGTAATCATCGGACTCATTCAGCTAAAAGAGTTTAAAAAAAAAATAAAAAATTGAGCAATCTTTTACGCTACAGTCCTTTGAGAAATATAACTTAAATGGCAACGACAATGGAAGCCAGAACCATAATTATCGAGAACAATCTCATTCTACTGTTCGCAAGATAGATCTTTGTGAAATGTTTTCAGGGTTCTCTCGAGTAATAAGACTCTGCGGTGTAGTCTTCTCTTGTTTTTTAAAGATGCCATTTGGAATTCATGACCAGGAGTCCATATGCAGATTTGGAGGGGCTTTGATTAAAGCTCTAACAAGCACTTGATGGTTGGGGATATCACATTTCCTTTTGTTTTAATGCACTCTGTTAGGCTCACTCACAGTTAATAAGTCACAATCAATCTACCTGCTGTACGCACTGAGGCTTTGTAAGAGCTTAACAGGACCCCCGAGAGATGGAATAATTTCACTTCTGAAACCAACAGACAGACTGAGTGCATGCATTGATGTTTGAGTCTGTGTTGGATCGCAGCCGTTTCCATTGTATATTTATGCGCTTGTGTACGAGGATGTAAGAGAAAAAGGAGACTAAAAGGAGGCTGTCAGATATTGGCAGACTGGAAGACGGGCACTGTATGTTGTCTCCTCTCCATCTTCGCTTGAAAGAGTTGAAGCAGCTGCCTTGAGCTACTGTATCATATTTGATGACCTCAGAAACAGCTCTCTCTCAGAGATTCTGACACGTGCTTTCTAGCTGGCCAAGTCATCCCATCCTCTGGGTGAACATCAGATTTCCTCCGTGGTTATTACAGCAATTCGCACTGATGTGCTCAAATGCACAAAATGCAACGGTTAAGTTTAGAAGGTCAAACCGCATAGGGGAATCTTTAGTGTGTCAAAGTAATAACTCCAGAGACTGTCTGAACCTAGCAATAGCTTTAAGCTAAAGGTACCTTTTGTGGTCCCTCTGTGCAGAATATCTTTGCTGAGGCATGAAGCACAACAAACACTTGCTGAGTTGAGGCTCAAAAGGCATCATTACAATTTTCTCATGGAGGAAATATTAAGGTGGCATTTCAGTTATTTAAATGTTTATTGAATATTTCACTCAATTCATATTTGTTCTATTTGATTTAGTACATTAATTACTCACGTGTTTGTAAAGAAAAGCCATCCCTTACAGGTAAAAGCCACTTCTCTGCTTATAGACATGAGAGCAGGTTGTTAATATAAGCTATGTGGCACAGCATTGCTCACAGCTGTTCACATGAAAGGTGGGATCAGATAAAACATCCTTTGCCTTTTTGTCAAGCACCAGTCTGCAGACTTTAACATGCAATTCTTACACTTCAAATTAAGATTTGGAGAATTGTACTCGGTTAGCATAAGTTTATTATTATGGGCATGTTTAAATGCCAAAGTTGGCACCTGCATATCTTGTGTTTCCGTTCAGATGTTTTCATTTTGTACATAAAAACAGCTGGTTAGAAGCTGTGTCAGAGTATTGAAACGGGTGCATCGATAAACGGGTTCAGCAGATGAATAAATGCTGAGTTGTTATTTGAGATCTTTCTCCACGATGCTCCCCAACACCGGACTTGTTATCATGTTCATTTCTCCAGTGTTTGCTGGACTGGTGTTCTTGTAATTATGTCATCTCATGCCAGCCTCTTTTTCTACAGCTTACCTTAATTAATCAAACGTTGATAATTGAGTTGCGACATCAGATGAAAATGTGCATAAAATTGCAATTTCTTTGACTGATTTTTCAGAAAAATTCTTGGAAAAAAAGAAAAAAGAATTATGAAGGAAATCCCGTGGTGATCAATTTCAAAAGTTTAAAAGCTAGATATTTAAATAGCTCATATTTAAAGTTTGATAATTCAACTTTTAGGTGACTTTTAGAAGACCTCTTGTCACCTCCTGACAGAACTCCTTTCTGAAAGGCCCAGGCTGCACTGATTGGACAGTTGAGTGGTCAAATACAAGAGTGGAAGACAGCTGCTCGTGTGCTAAACGAGCTAAATGTGGTTCTTGATGATGTCGTTAAGTAATAAGAGGCAAAACTATGCATTTAGGCAGTTTAAGAGCAATGTCACTTGAAAAGACTAAATCCCTTTGCTGTGTGCTTTATCTGGAAGTGTCAAAACAATAAAGAAGATTAGGAATTTGAATTGCCTGCACATCGACATGTATCTTCCACAGATGTTTAAATTAGGCCGTTTATTAGTACCTGAGATTAAATTAATAATCTTATGCTATTCAGTGTACTCGTAGATTACCCAACACTCCTCATCCAGTGCACAATTATACCAGGGAAACGGTTATTTCTCCAACTTGTTCTTTCCTGAGGTTTCCAAAGTAAAACATTAAAGGAGAACTGCGGTATTTTCAACATAAAGCCTCTTTTCTGAGTCGTCTGCAATGTTTTAGAACCCCCCTCACCGATTTTTTGATGTTTACTGCTGTCTCCGGTATTTGCCTAATTTTGATTCTTCTCAACCTGCTTCAGAACGGCTAGTCATGTGCATGTCTAGAAAGGTCCGTAAAAGCACCATAAACGTCCGTTTTTCAAAATCATCAACTCACCGGAGTGGTTACTGGTGTGCACTGGTAATCCATATCAAATTTCGTGGCGAAAAGTTGCTTCTGTCGTGTTTTATTTGACATTTTGTACTGGATGTTCGTTGATATTACCCCGCCACCGCTAAGAAAATAGTGCGAGCATGAACAAGCTGCCAAATAAAACACGACAGAAGCAACTTTTCGCCACGAAATTTGATATGGATTACCAGTGCACACCAGTAACCACTCCGGTGAGTTGATGATTTTGAAAACGGACGTTTATGGTGCTTTTACGGACCTTTTAAGACATGCACATGACTTGCCGTTCTGAAGCAGGTTGAGAAGAATCAAAATTAGGCAAATACCGGAGACAGTAGTAAACATCAAAAAAGCGGTGAGGGGGGTTCTAAAACATTGCAGACGACTCAGAAAAGAGGCTTAATGTTGAAAATACCGGAGTTCCCCTTTAAGCTGTTAATTTTTTTGAAAAACCTAGTTGTTGAGGTTTATATTGAAATGAGTCAATGATGTATGAATATTACAGTTAGACTGAAGGGTAAAGTCGATGCTCTAATGTCTACGAGGAAAACATGGAAGAAGTTAGTTTGCAAAGAAAGAAAAAACATTTCTATAATCATCTTTAACTAACTGAATGAATCTATTGCCAGCAGATTGATATGCTGAGGTGCTCAGTTGTGCAGTTACACGTGTGGCTGTAAATAAACGCTTTATTTAGAAATTTAGCAAAAAATGCATTATTGCGCAGATGTAAACATATTCATGTAAGATTTCACAATTCAGATATGTTCTTAATGATTGTTGTCAGCCTCTTTTCCAGCTTTGGACAGGGGGTGTATATACCGAGCTCACCTACAAAAAGGCTACAAACACATGTTCCAAACGATGATTAAAATGTGCGGACCTTCCAGCAAACTCCTGCCTGGCTCAAAATTGTAATTGTGAAACTGCATCCACATGAAATGATAATCTATAAGGATTAAGATTACCATCAGAAAGCCAAACCCTGCCTGACATCATCTTTCAGTTACCCTTCTACTGGAGGCAAATGCTAATTCATCCAAAACATCCGTAACTTGTCTCATTGAGCGCACTGAAAAGCGGCTGAATATACTCTCTCACAGCTTCTCACTTTGCCACAAACACAACCTGATCGCCAGTAAACTGGACAGCTTTCTCTGTTCTTGTGACTTAGACATATTATGTCAAGGACTCCACACTTGCTGAGGCGCACAGGGATTAATGAAAGGAGACGAGGTGCACAACTCCATCTCTCCAGAAAGGAAAACCTCCTGACAATGGCTGCTATACAGTGTTCATAGTATATGATACAGGGAATCTAAAAAAGAATGAAGGCCTAGCCTTGACATGAACCATTTACTTCAATGAACAACTTGTGTCTCCAAGCACATCATTCCTCTATAACCTGTCAAATGTCTGTGTGTGACTGGGCCCGACCAGATTACCGGTACCCACAGTCAGGATTGGAGCCCTTCGTGTCACTGTGTACAGCCTGTTTACTGTGTGTAAATGAGATTTTTTTTTTTTCACTTGTAAATTAGCAGTGAAATTACAGCCACCCTCTCCTCATCTGCCGTCAGTTCTGGCTCACCTGGACGTCAATCTGCCTTAGCCACGGTCTGCACAATCGCCCTTTTCTTCACATCCACTTCAATGTCGGAGCGCTTTTCCCCCCCAGTGTCTGCCTCTCTGAGCCAGCTGCATTTACTGCAACAGGGCCACACTGCCGCTGCCAAGAGGAGTCTGGTATTGTGGTCATTTTTGGGAAGCGCCAAGGCGAGTTTACTGGCTTGTGCTTTTACATTCAATTTCAGATTCCTTTGGGTTTCTAAAGGAAATGTGCACAGTTTGGGCATGTGCATTGTTGTGGACATGAGAATAATTCTTGGTGTACGTGCTTCTCAGTGACAACACCCTCTTTCAGTATGAAGGCTGCATATTCTTTATACATCGTAACCATAAATCAGCTGCGGCCTCTTCAAAGTTTGTGTCATTTAACTGAGCCACTTGGCTGCACGTTATGTCGGTGAAGCCAAGAAAACTGGGCCTCACACGTTTGCTGCACACCTGTAAATGAGTTGCCACCTTCCGACTCGACCTGTGTGTAATACCACTTCAGCATATACTTTAAAAAGTGTTGTGTTCTTTAGCTATCCCCAGCAATTTGGCAAATTAAGAGTATGCATCTCTTCAGACACCAATCTGTTTCCAGATAAAGTTTAAGCTTGTTGATGTTTTTTGTTCCAAATGCTCCACACTTCAAACAGCTGAATATTTCCACTCTCAGATGTTCCAGCCTGATCCCTCCTTCAAAAACACAATGCAGCCAAATGCAACACTGAGCAGGCTTTTTCCATCGCTATCTGAAAAAGATTAGAAGAACATGCATTTCCTTCTTTGAGCTCACATTTCAAACTGTGCCTTCTCATCATTACTTAACCACTGGTGGAGCAGTTGTTAGGGAAAAAGGAGACTGTGAGCTGCACACTGTAAGTAGTCGCAGGCAGTTTGGGCATCTTGGCTTGTGCCACAAGCTCAAATTAGCTGGTCACGTCTAAATGACTCGTTAATGGAATCCACAGAGATCATTTCTTACGATCCTCTTCTCGCCATTTTTTCCTTAAAGGTTTTTGCTTTAACTTTTGGAATGCTTCGTTTTCCCATAGCATTAGCTGCGACTGCAACACGCTCTGGAGAGTAAATGTGATGGAGGCTGATTGTAACTAACTTTGTTCGGTCGTTTGTCTTTGGGGACCCCCTGAGAAGCACACATTTTGCTCTTTGAAGATGAAAAACACAGCTGTGACTGTGTTACTGAAAGAGCCAAAGAGAAAGAGTTGATGTCACAGCAAATCTTGAAGCTTTTTTTGAGTTTCAGGAAGGTTTGATGACAATTTGACAGGGACTGAGAGGACATGGGGAAAAATGCTTTGATGCCAGTTGTCAACAAACGGCTTCTACCGCAGACAAATAGCTTTCGTTCTTCTCCTTCCCACGTTTGTTATTCTGCCAAAGCAACAACAAATGGCAGCTAAAGCTTCAATTGTCTAACAGCAGCATAGGAATGCGACAGGGAGGATTGAAGCAATAGCTTGCTGATGTTTGTGAACCGCACGTCAGGGGTTAAGGTGAAATCTAAAAGTAAGCGACCAGTAGCTGTGCAGCACAAAGCAGCTCCGCAGGCTGTGTTCTGAGCTGCCACAGGTTCAATATAGCTAAATTATACTGAGACAGAGGCTTCATTTGACCCTGTTTCCACAGTTAGGAAGGTATTGTTTCAGCAACTTATGAGCCTTTTGTTAGAAAAATGTGAAATATAGATTGTCTTTGTTTTTGAGGCCCATTCTTCTTCTTCATTTCTAAAGATAAGGCAGGGCGTCAAAATGAATCCCGATGATTAATCAAAAATAGTTGATGGGGGTTAAGACAGTGTTTATATGCATGGGGAGTTGGGAGGTGTGATACCCTGTTGTTGTTGGCTGGCAGATTATTTTTTAATTAATTTTATTAATCGTACAAAGACAACAAATGCGCATAACTGCTTATTCTTTGAGTGGCTAATTAAAAATATGAAATGGCTCTCATATCTTTGCATCCTTTGTGTTAAAGAGTGGCACTTGAAATTGTGCCAAACACTGTAGTATTTGCATGCTGTAACTTCCAGTTAGGTACCCTCTTCACCAGCTTTGACATATACTGTATATTTATTCATGTATGTCTCTCTCGGGAGCCAGAACAGAATTTACATCTTCCATGTTTGGTCGGGACAGTGTCGCAACAGAGGCTGCAGTTATAAGGCTGCTCAGCTTAAGCCTTGTTTCACCCTCAGAGCTTTGCTTGTGTTCATAGGATTAGGGCTATAATGCCCAGCGGTCCTACCGGATAAAGAGTTGTCTGTTTTAAATGTAGCCATGTTTGGTCTGCAGAGTGTTATTCTTGCACAATAGAGTTAATTTCCTCAGAGCTATTCCCATTTGTAAAAACAACATTATGAGTCGATGTAAATACATTCTGGTTCCATATAAAATATACAACTCTCTCAGGATGCGAACACTTAAATTTGAACACTTAAATTCTGGGATCACAAACAGGGTAGAGTGGACAAAATAAAAAAACAGCAGTTTGGTTTAAAGGTTACAGTTTTTTTCAGATGATTTGTTATTGTAATGCTGATCCTGGTGCATTGGTAGATAACCAACTGCATCGATTGCTCAAAGTATTGACGTGTAGAGAAAGCTTTTGAAAAAATCTCCACGTTAATGTTTCTCACACAGACACACCTCAGCCCTATGATTTATGACAGAGTAAAGAATATGGCTTAGATCACTTACTTTCAGGGAGCTGAACAATTAGGAGCAGTGATGGGGTTTCTGTGAGCACCAAGCCTCACCTGAAGATATTCTGTCTTTTTAAGAATTCTCTCAATTCCCCAAATGCCCTGTCGTATAGCGGTGTGATCACATTGTGCCGTGCAGAAATGGCTGAATTGGAATCTTATCTTCTTCCATCTTTCCCATTACGGGCAGATTGAAAGCCCTGCAGCGGTGCTCTGGCCTGGTCCCCAGTCAGGACCGCTTTTTTTAGACTGCAATTTGACAGCTTCTAAAAATGTCACATTTTGTTGTTAAGATGCACCGCCAAGCACTTGAGCCATACATGCTGTGGCATCAGCACCAGTTGGGTTGTGAAGCTTTGCTGACCTTCCCTTCACTCCTGGGCATCACCCCTGGCACTGCCTGTCTCCTGGTGTCAGAATGACATTATGAGCTTGAAGAGCCTGATGTGCAGCAGTGGGCACAAAGCCACTTTTCCCAGCTTTTCATCCTGCTCAGTAGTCTCTGTACTTCATAGACACCATTACTAGTCCATTGCCTATAGAATGGAAGGAAAATGTCAGGTTTATAAATTATATTTACTCCATGAATACTAATTCATGTAAAGTCCAAATTCTTTGTTACATTAGTTTGTTTTGAATCTAATGAAGAAATCAATACATTTATTACAAGAAAACATTTAGTGAATGTGATGTCGTAGTGAGCTGAGGGCAATTTGATTCTTTGACTAGATCAATAACACAGTGCCAAGAGTGATGATAAACGCATAATTTTACATGTTTAACTATATTCTTCTGTAGAATTAAGTTTGGCTTCAAAAAAGAACTCGCTCGTAGATGCTTTAGTAAGAATAAAGACCAACTCATGATAACTGTTCTAGGCAATGAAAACACAACCATCTTATTTCCATGGGATTCTTCATTGGTGTAAGCATTGTTATGTTGCACAATATTAAGATCAAGATTTTTATCAAGATTAATTGAACAAGTGGAAATTTCTCCTCCGCTTTTAACCCATCCAGGTTGGCACCTGTTGAAACACACATGCACATGCACAGGGTCACACACTCATAGAGACAGATGCCAACCTGGAACTGTGGGCAGCCATTCGCAGCGCCCATGCCCATGCTACTGTTTCTGCCAGTAGATCACCCTAAATGTTAAACATTGGAACTTTAAATGGAAATGCAGTGTCGTGCAAAAGTCTCGAGTCCTTCCTCATTTCTTCATATCGTGTTAGGAAATCAGGAAATAGTGGCGGGTTTCTTTGACATGTGAAAACAAAAATGAAATACAAGGAAAGAATAGTTTGTACAATTCTTACAAGGTTTGACCACCGTTCAACACGGTCTTAACCCCTCTTAAACATGCCTTCTTGAAGTTTCTTCAAGTAGTCTTCAGAAAAAAAAGTTCTCCATGCTCCTCGAAGGACATCCCAAAGCTCTTCTTTGGATGTCGGCTGCCTTTTGTTCCGTTCTCTGTCAAGATGATCCCACACTGCTTCAATAATGTTGAGGTCCGGGCTCGCGGGAGTATTAATCATTCCGTAAAGGTCTGTTGCCGCAGAATTTCAATCCAGATTTTGTGTAATTTAACATATCTAGGCCCTTTTTTTCCCTGTGTCCCTTCCTTAAGAATGGCTTTATGACAGCCACCCTGCCATGGAGACCATTTCTGATTAAGCTTGGGCCACCATCAGTTTTCTTTCAGTTTTCTCAGTGATTTAAGGACACACTTCATACTGTCATCTGCCAAGTTTCCAGCTAATAGCCAGTAAAATAAGTCTTTTTAAAAATGGTCCTTTTTTAAGTTTCCTTTTTTGTGTAGACACTACATTGGTTCCTCACTTGAGCTCAACATTGAGCTCTTTATGCCAGAATGATTCATAGGTCAGTGCGACGTGGCTTAACAAAAAAACACACACGTTTGATAATGGTCGGATTCAAGGACGGGACCGAAAAGCCGTGATAAAGCCATAAATGTCCAAAGAGAATCTTTGTAAGATTTTCAGAAAACTTGGAGAACTATTGCTAAAGACCAAAAAAAAAAATGTTTCTCTTTGGAAGCAAAACATATTAAAAAAATGAGGGGGCTCAATATTTTTGCACAGTTCTGTAAGTTTTTGAATTGAATGTTTTCGTAACTTTTTTGTAGATCTTTCAGAACTGATGTCGTCTTTAATGCCTTTAAAGATGCACTGAAACGAATGTTCATCTATTATTCAAATGAAATTTTTGTCTTTTTCTAAAACCATCAATCCAACTTGAACTAAATTTTCAGGGCATAACTGGTTAAAACGGCCATTTAAAAGTGTGAATTATGTGGCCTTTGGTGCGAAATTGGCCACGTGACCGTGACGTCATAGGGTTGACTCCCTTATTTGCTAGTATGGCTGGCTGCGAAAATAACATACATTTGATGGACCTATATCTCATAAAGGAACCAAAATTCTGATACAAACATCAGCAGGTCGAAAGAACACACCTCTAACATTATGTGGAAAAACTTTTGTTGAATTTAAGCCACACAAATCGATTTAATATCTATATTGTAGAGGCTCTCTGCACCTCCCGTATGGGTAATGGAAATGAAAGAAAGTTACCATTTTCGGCACAGGATCGGCGGCACAAAACAGCCATCGCTCCTACTACACGCTGATTATTATTAAGATGTTATCAATCAAATGACACAATAGTGTATGTTTGCTGTGGTAAACTGGAAAAGATTTGAACATGCCGGTTTGGCAGATATGGCATTCTGCTGCGCTGTCTTTGACACGTTGAAACCTAACGAAGGGGCACTTTGAAATCCAGCCACTTAAAAAAAACGTATGTGATAATAACATGGTTTTAATGTAAGCTTAATAAACAATGGCGTGGATTAACGGGTCGGAGATCCTCCAGTGCGCGGCCCCATCTGCGGATCCTCACGGGTCGGCGGCAGGGAGATGGGCACCCGGCCTCGGCACGACTGACAGCAGCCATCGGTAGGAGTAATCCACGGAGCCTCGTATGTCGTAGCCGGCGCAATCACCGGAGAGACCAGACAGCAATTCTAGCTGGATATGTGTGTAGACCGAAGAGCAAAGCGAGCAGTCCCCTGCTTCCGAGCAGCAATTCAGGTGCAGCTATCGGCAGGCGGCAGCACGCTGTGATACGATCCACCGTGCTCTCAGCCAATAGCAGTGGTCGACACTTGCCTCTCAGAAGCGAACAGTAAGCGAACATTATTATATATAAAAAAAACAAGTCCAGTAATGTCCGATCTGGAAATTTCAGACTCACCTGTCTTCGCGCCCGAGCAGTAGTTCGAGCAGGGACAGTCTCCGTCGGCACACCACGTCCAGCGATGTCAATAGTTGGAACAGCTTCAGCTAAAAGACGTCTCCTATACCCAACCATTCCCGCGATCTCCACATTTTTAAATGAAACTTTTGTGATGGAAATGTACGGAGCACAACACGGATGTTGAGGACACTTCAAAATCACGACGATGCCTCCGTACAAACTGTATCCACCGTGCTCTTGTCTTTGCCTTCTCCTTGTCAGCCTCAGTTCCAGTAGTTTTTGGTTTGGGAAACATGTGCAGAGAGATGCCTAAAGTGAAGCTGCTATTTTTGCAACTAACACCATTTGTTCCTCCAGCAACACAATATTTTCTGCCGTGCTGTGATGTCTTAGCCATAGACGCCGCCATTACAGTTAGACTACCAGAACTTCTGTCAACCCTATGACGTCACGCATTAAAAAAAGAATTCGCACAAAAAGACAAAATGTGGCTCCTTTTGAGCCCGTTTTAACATGACTTCCCGGATAAATTATTATCCAGACAATATCTCATTTTAATCGCAAGGCTTGGAACCTTTAGAATCAGCAGCAAAAACTGTGAAATTCCAACAATTAAAATTCGTTTCATAAGCACTTTAAGGTATCCCCTGTCCTTGGATGAAATAATAAGATAAAGCCTAAGTGGACTGTTTTAGACATGTCTGTCTACGTCTATTTCTTGGATCCACCTCTCTTACTCTGGACATTGTTCTGATTTTTGGGTATGGGGTAAAACTGCATCTCAGATACACTCTGGGAGGCAGCACTTCACTGGCATAAGAAGTGTGTGCCTGGGGGGGGGGGGCCTGCTGTCCACCATCTGGGCAAATGGCAGGTCTTTATGCCAGCATGGTAGCCACTGAATAAAAAGGGCACAGGGGCATAGCAGGAAGCTCAGAAGACAGGCAGAGGGGGCATTTGCAGACACAGGTCATTCTTTCTCAGTAAAAGAGCCACTCAGTAACACCTGTGTTCCCTCTCCCCTCTGCCCCACTTCAGACGTTCTGTCAGAAAGCCCCTGCTCAGCAGAACTACAGGCTCCAAACAAAAGACTTTGCAGGCTCGGCAGAGTGCTTGCAGGTGAATAACAATAACCACTTGTTCAGTTATTCATATATTCATATGTGTGTTCATATTTAGCCTTCACTGAGGGTGATGAATAAGTTGGCTGAGGCTGTGCCACACTGACAGAAGGAAGCGCTGGCTCAGTTTCTGCCTTCTTGTCGGGAAGTATTTTCTGGGTATGAACGCGACAGGGCAGCTGGTCAGGGTGTACTTCGTGGGTCTAATGGTGAACTTGCGGGGTGGGTATGTTAAAAGAACAGAACTGCTAATGAGGAGAAATAAGACTTGTCTCAGCTGGGGCAATAGAGAGATAGAAGTCAGTAAGAGCTGCATGGCAGGCCCCTTATGTTCCACTGATGGATTAGTCATCGAAGGCTTGTACAGCCTCTCAGATAGCAGGCAGCTGTTACCGGAAAGCTAATAGATACTCACATGTTATTTGCTGCCTTGCTCCTCCCCAGAGAGGTTCCATACCCATCTTCTGTAGAGCATTACGTGAACATGTTCAACCCCGTGCCAAAATCTCTCCCTCACGGCAATGGTCTCAGTGCACCCAATCCTTTCATCCTCCTATCTCTCAATCCAGGTAAGGCTTGGCTGGAGACCAGTGCTCTGTAGAAAAGCAGAGGCCTTTGGCTCTGCAATCGATTTCTGCAGGAGAATATACAGTACGAGTGACCATGTCGAGTGTAAATGTAAATGGACCAAGCTCTGAAACGATCAGGTAGCCTCAGTGTGCATGGATCAGAGAGTATGTAAGCGCAAGATAGCATTTACCCCTGGTTTTAACTAGAGCACTCAGACATTCTCCTCTCTGCATCCCTGTAATTCCCTCTGAGTGCTCGGTGTGAAAGTGAAGCACTGTTATCAGCCTCTACCAAATGTATTAGACCTCCTCTGACCGCTGAAACAGACCACCCTGTAGTAGATCATTCCCTCTACACAGCATAGAGATGATGAAGAAGCTATAAATTAGGATAGTATAGTTTCATGCTCCCTAATGATTACTGCACCTCTGGGCGGCACAATCACTCCCTCTCTGCACCTCTGAATTAAACATAATATATACCTGTCTGTGAATAAAGGACAAATTGACGGTATTACTTGATGTCACCTTTGGTAAATAATGTAAGATGATGACACAGCAGACTCGGGATCGCTCTGCATTTTGTCTGCATGGCATGTGGGCAATAAGCAAGGAGAGCTGGGTAAACTGGAGGTTTTGATGGGTGTTTTTTTAGAGAATAACACATGTTTGGTGTTTTTTGGTGTTCTACATATCATTTGGAAGTTGTCATATTTTATCAAAAATACGCTTTTTTTTTTTTCTTACAATATGCTTTCTTTTAAACACAACTCACTCTTTAACTCTTCAGTACTTGTGACACATGCATCCCTGAAATAACAGTAGCACTCTTCCCCCATCTCTTCTACAATATTTATTCCTGCCATCTTGTATATATCTCCGGTCTTATCATTCTGTACATATCCCACCTGAACTGTATTTTTTTTTTTCATAAGCACAACTTATTTTTTACTTGTTCTGCTATGTTAACTTTTATTTAATGTTCTGTGGCACTGTTACACCAGGTCAAATTCCTGTGTACGAATAAAGGGATTCTGATTCTGAATCACTTTCACACCACAAGATGTTTCTGATAATCAACTTCTCTTTTCCTTTAGCAACCGGGGAGATTCATGTTAAATCTAAAATCAAACCTTTTGATTTGACTCATTTCACAGCATATTGTTGCGTAATGTGTGCTACATCTGTTCTGTTGGAAGTTTCCGTTTTCTGTTCAATGTTGCGGGCCTTTAGCGATAAGATGCCAGAGGCACGGACAGTCTCCTCCCTATTCAAAACGTGTCTTCAAAAGCAAATAAACTCCCTCAGCAGCTGTTTGGATTTGTTGAACTATATTGACAATCTGTTAAAGTATAGAAAAGAGCTTATTTTCCCTTTTGTGGAATTTGACAGTGATAAAACTGGATTGCAGCAATAATGGCTGTCATGGATCAACACCTAGAAACATTTTACTCTGCTGATGTGGACACGAATGGGATCCAAAGTCATGTCTCCCTCTGGCTGACTGCCAGGACCTTCACAGGAGCTTTAATAAATGGTTTGTACCAGCAGACGGTCCTTGGCTGGGGTGTGTGTTTCCTAGTGTGTGAGGGTGTATGTGTCATTGTGTGTGTGTGTGTGTGTGTGTGTGTGTGTGTTTGTATGCCACAGGGATTTTAATAAGGACTAAGTGCGTAAGAACCCTCCAGAGAGGAAGAGAGACCAATAACCTACAGTAGTGCTACTAAAAGGGTGGAAGGAACACTGAAGGGAAGGAAGCAAAGGTGTTCTAGCTATTTATTCAAAGCACCAGGGTGCACATGAATTATTCAATGTGACATTCATTCATAATTAATTTTTTTTAAATGGATAAATAAATAGACAAAAGTGTAGCGAGGGAATAGGTTTTACATGACACAAATATATGTTGCTTCAAGTCATGTTTAATGACAACATCAAAATATGCATTTTAGGAAGGGGAAACCATAATGAGAATACAGTAATGCATCTAAAAGACCAGCGTGGGTGGAATGATAGGGGTGGGTTAGTGATGCTGCTCAGTGGGGAGAAGATGGAAGAGTGAGTTTAGTAGGTGGGGCGCCTCAGGCAGAGAGCTTGGTGGCTGGGTACCTCATATGAAAGTAGGCACCAGCCTGTGGGTAGCAGCGCTGAGACCTTGAACAGAAGCGTGGAGTGGACTTTTGTTTGGATCAGCTGTTCACAGAAGGCAGACATTAAGCACAGCGGGTGTCTGAGTGAGGAGTGTAGGTGAGCATTCTGAACGCCTGTCTGAGTCTGATTTAAAACACTGGGGTGAACAATGAGTTCTGTTATGACAAACATTTCCGGTGAATACATTTCAAAATATACGCATGCCTTGTTGAACCTGTGTGGAAGGTATCATCTTCAGAATGGTATCTTTTTATCTTCTCATGCCTGACAGCGTACGTTATTCTTTATTTTCATCACTGTCATCTGGAGTCATCGAGCACATCTATGAATGTCTTATTGTTCTCTTTTTCTGTAATTTATTTTTTTTTCAACCCGGGATAAAACGGATATCCCCTTAATCATCTCTGAGTTTATGCACTCAAACATAAGACAAACTAACTTCAGTGTCACCAAAAATTAGTCTGATGCACAAAGCTTTTTAGTCCATTTCCAAAGTGAACAACCTGTCACAGCATGCTATGAATTGATGCTCTGTTAAAAGGGTTTGAATATAATTAAGGCTAGTGTTTGCTACTCAGCAATCCAAGTGGATCTTGCCATCACACTGTGAGTTGCATCTCAAATTTTTCTCCCTGAACACTATTAACACTATTTAACTTGGGGGCATTCATTTAATTTGCTATAATTGCTTTAGAGCCCCTCTCTCTATGCTCAGCCGTGTGTCTGTAGGTCTGGGGGGGTGTCGGCCTGACTACATGCATATTTCAGTTTTTCTAGACTATTGTTCCCAAAATTGAAGTAGTGACTAACTGATATCAGAGCTGCGCCTTTTCAATACAAAAAATGTAATACATCAAAAATAATAACTAGAATAAGGAACTGATCTACATCCTTGATGGTTAAACATTAAAAAGCAACAGCAGATGAGCAGTAATATTGGGGAAAACAGTCAGCGTGCTGAGGATGTGAGGCTGGCAGGGGGTGCTGGGCAGGTGTTGAGACTCCTTAGGGAGCTGGAGGTCACATTACCATACAAAAGCCACTCTGCTGGGTAACCTTTCCAGGCGCTGCTCCCTAGCCAGGGGGGCTGCCGTCACACACTGGCACTGCCACAAGTGCCTCACCACCAACCCACACAAACCATGCAGACACACACACACACAAGCACACGTATACACAAATCTCTCATTTTCAGCCCCCGAATACCCCCTACGTACTCCATGACAGAAACATTGCTTGTATAGTGACATGAAATATTTGCACTCGGGGAACATAAATCACAAAGGACAGCTCTAAAGCAAAACAAATACTATGATATGGTCCATTGGCATCATAATGCACACTAAAGGGAAAGGCATTCATGTGGAATTTAGATCCAAAGCCTAACATTTTATCTTCGCCAGCAGTCTTTTGCACAAATCAGCTCCTTTTTTCCCTCCCTAAATCCCCACAAAAGCAAGGCTGTTGTCATTTAAGCTCCGCTCTATTTACAACTCGGATATGTCTTAGATGTGTGCAAGACACAACACTGAGGAATGGGAGCAGTGTTCTGAATATTGGTAGCACAAGGGAGACAAGAGATAGACATTGACTTTGCCTGGAAGCATGCAGAGCTTCCCCTGGTAGAGAGGAAGAGTAACTGGGGCGAGAAGGAAAGATTGAGAATGGAGGGGAGTCGCTTGGTGGGCAGCTGCAGAGTTAATGTCGATCAAATGGTGGGGGTTGGGCTGAGAGAATTGGCGGTGATATTGATGGACAGCAGCATCAACGGGGATTTGGCTGGCTATTAGATGATGCTGGGTTACTGTTGGAGTCTGTTTTTTTATTTTGTTTTTTTTTTTATTTTTGGGAGGAGGAGGAAGACTTTTCACTCGATGGTGGACACAGGGAGGCATGGCATAATCTGGTGTCTCTTCCATCCGGGCTGATTCTGAGTGACGGGTCATAGGGATGGAAAAATATGTGTTTGAGTGGGTGTGCGTACGTGTTACCCCCACAGGTAACACATGCGCACCATGTAATTATACTCATTACACGACAGGCTGTGGATCTGCATGATATGCTAGTAGAGGCTAGAAAGATATCTGGATTGTTGACAGCATAGTGGCACAGTAGCTGTGACAGTCAACTGCATTGTTTATGCTGCAATTACCAAGACTGAATTCAATCAGTCAGGCCAATACACTTTTTTATTGCAATTATGCAAAAGACCTAACAGCTCTCTGTGTGGTGAGACGTGATGTGCAGTAGCTTATATTGATTACTTTATTTGTAAAATTAAGCTTTTTAAGAAGTCCCTGTCACTCAGCCTTCACTGCATCCTGTATCACATACAAGCACTGCACCCTCCTGAAAATAATAACTCTTAATATAATTGATGTAATATGCCACACGCAACAATAAGGTATAACATCTAATCACGTTAAGTAGTCATTGCCAAGCTGTAATTAAACTGTTTGAGACAAGTGATTACCAACCCTGATAGAGAATGTGAATATGTAATAAGAGTGTTATGAAAACACTAATACCCCATAGCTCTAATTGCAAGGCATTCTTTACTTAAACTGATTGCCTTGTATGTGTTATCGTCACATTGACCACAACGTGCTGGGAAACCACACAAATATGGCAACATGAATCCCTCTCTCACTTTGTTATGCTCGGCTACACATTGTAATGTTAACAGCGGGGCCCTGCAGTCTGACTGGGCTAATGGTGTGCCGTCCCGTCAGGTCACGCGCCCAACCAGAACATGCAGAGAGATTGTTCACATCAAGCCTGTTGGCAAATTCACCAACACGCATTAAGCTGTGACATTATGCTACAGTTGTTTAAATACTACTATATGCTCAGTGACTAATGAATGGCCTGCCCCGCCTTCCCTGTCACAAGCCTATTGGGATGAGTATCTGTCCTCTTACACTGGAATGATAGAATTAACTGTCAAAGTATGAAAATGAAGGAGGGTCAAATCATAGGGATTATCATATTTCCTTTCTTTTTACTGGAAATGCATCGGCCACCTTTGCTTTATGTTGTTCATTCAGAAGGCTGATATTTAGGTTAAAAAAGAAGTTCACTTCATAGCTGTCAGATTTAAGATATTAATATTTTATGGAGTGGCAGCTGGAACATTTAATGGCAATCAATAGATCACAGCAGGGGAAGGTATTTTTCACTACGTGATCTGTGATCTGACAGACATTTTCCTTTCACTCTCCTAATTAATTTCGTCAGACTCCCACAGAGAATTGCCATGCTGTTGGTCTGCTCACTGGCCAAAGCTCCCCAGTTTTTCCTGGAGACCCCCACAGAGAGCCCATGGGTCTCACTTCCTACCGCCCTTATGAAGGCGTTGGTGCAGCTGATGGACGTGCCACCTCTGCCACATGCCCTCCATAGGGTTACCGAAGCTTTGATGAGGTTGGGTGCAGCCTTATGAAATTATTAATTTTCCTATAATTCTTCAGTCTGCCACAGTGGTTAGGTTAGGTTCGATGGATTTGCCTCAGAAACTCTGGCTGCCTTTCATGCTTCTGTAAAAGCACACAGTCTCAGATAGAGCAGTGCATTGGAGCTCTCAAGTTGGCAAATTTTCCAAATTCAAATATGACCAGGGTGTTTTGAATGCTAATCCTGAAACTCAGGTTTGATGTCCAGTCTTATTTTCTTAGTTTGAAATCAAATGAGCCTATGATTCTGGAGGACAGTTCTCTTAAATGTGCGAGGGTTTGTTCAACCCTATACACTGACTTGCTATGCTGCTGTTGGTGCTAAATGTCTTTCCCTACTTAGTGAATCTTATTTCTTGGGATCATTTTACACCTATCTGACAGTCAGCTATCGGGCACATCTGGGGCGTCAGTGAACATCTCATGTATTTTCAGTGTGTGCACCCCAGCGTTCTGTCAGTGAAGAGAGCTCACTCTGATTGGCTTTTCAGCAAAGCAAATGAATGCATGAGAAGAGAAGAGGAAGTGAAGTCAGAAGGCAAATGGCTAACTTAACAAGTCATTGACAATCTCCTCTCCTTTGTCATCAAACTGAAGACGGATTGATAACCACGACGTAAGAGAGAGAAGCTTTGTTTGATATTACGGAGAATCACGAAGCACTGATATGTTTGCATTTTTTAATCTCCGTAGTCTTCTGCTTTTCCTTATTATATGACGAATGCACGAACCGCCCCCTTCTGCACTGGCAAGCTACGTCTTTTTCCGCAGGCATAGATTGTACAGCCAGACTGGCACTTGGAAGTCATCTTTGCAGTGTTCAAGTGCTTTTTTGTTAGTTCAGACGCTTGCAATGTGAGGAGACCCACGCCTTTCATCACCATTAGCCATTTATTTTGGTTAAAGAACCCAAACTCCACCATCTTGGACACGTAGGGCTGCCACAACAGTGACTTGATCAGCCTCCAGTATGAGAAGGAAGGATCTAAAATTTCAAATTAAATTGTAGTCATTTGAAGAGCCTGAAGACAGCAGCTCATCAACAGTGAATATGACTTGTAAAAGCTTCAGAGTTTCAGGGTTAAACTGTTACCAGCCAGCAACATGTCCATGATATAAACCCATTAGCTGTGTGCTCACAGAGCAAAATGAAGCTTCTTAAAGACATATAGGCTCCAAGTGCAATCTTTGAGCAGCTACAATATTTATTGCTTATATTTGTTATCTTTATGCTGGCTGCATGAAGATACTTGCAGTACTGATATCAACACAATAAGTGGCCTTAGCTGCGACGTGTTGTAAAAAAAACAGTGATTTCTGCTGCGTAAGTTCTGCATGATATAGACACCTGTTCCTCCGCAACGCCTCCTTCACAATCCCAGCTAGGGCGGTGAGTCTCCATCAGAAAGCTTCCCGCTGTGATGTGCTTGTGTGAAAAGTAATTGCGGGAAGAGTCCGGACTAAATTGTCCTCCCTTTCTTCTGAATGTCTCCGGCGTTTCGTGTGTGAATGCTGCTTTGGTGTTCCAGTAACCTCCCACTGTCCAAACACATGCATGTAAGGTTAATTGGTGATTCTAAAATGGGCGTTTGGAGTGTGAAAGTCCATGTCCTGTGCTAATCCTGTGATGGACTGGCACCCCGTGCGTCACAATCATCTATTCACCGTCAGCTGGTATAGACTCAAGCCTTCCCTGTGACCTTGAACAGGATAAAGTGGGTATATGTATATATTGGATGGTATGAAAATGAGATGAATTATGACCTGAAGCGATTTTAATACAAAAGCTCCTTTGTGTCAGTATATTAGAGAAAAAGATGTATTGTGGCATTGTTGGGGTTTAGGGGTACGCTGTGGTTAACGCCATCAACAGCAAGCCGGCTCAGGATTCAAACCTGCTCATTAGCTCGGGCCACACTGTGTGGAGTTTGCATGTTCTCCCTTTGCCTGTTCCATCCCATAATCCAAGGACACACATGTTTGCTTGACTGGTGATTTTAAATTGGTCTAATAGCATCAGATGCATGCCAATTCAAAGCAGTGTTTGCGGTTTGATCTTCAAACTTCGTCGACCGACCCGCACCGCTCCTATTAACTTTTGTGCCTCTTGTCCATTATTGCCAAAAACAACCTTAGAAAAAAAAAATAATACAGCAGTTTGTCACAAGTTATGTTAGTGAAGAAAATGAAACATTTGAAAGGCTCTTCTTTCTATTTTGTAAGTTGTTGGCAACTGCCTGGGGGATCTCCTTTTCATTGCACCGACATCACTGCACCCCATGTTGAGAACAAGTGCAAAATCCCCGGTGTGCTGATTCCACTCGTCAAAAAGAGAAAAGAAAAGAAAAACCAAATTATATGACTCAGGATTTGATTCAATCTTGAGTATTTTTAACACTTTTTTGCTGTACCTTGAAAAAATGAGTTCTGCTTTGGGATCCAGATCATTTCATCCTTGTGTAGTTGAATTAAACAGCCTCCCGATTAGAGTGTTACTGAACACCAGTCTCTAAATGTTTACAGTCATGATCATGCGTGACGGTAGATGTGTTGGAGGTAACATAAGTTTACACTCATAACATAAGTATGAGGAGTTATGATCAGGAATTACTGGCCTAAAAAAGTATTTTAAAAGTTTTCAGCAAGCTTTCTTTTTTAAAACATTTCTTTAACTTTTGTTTACTTGTGGTAGATGTCCCACCTTTCACACCTGTCCTGTGAGACAGCCCATTGCTACCTCAGTCAGTTTTTGGAGCCATTTTCCTTGTATTTTGTTGACCAAAGGCTTTGCCTGGCTTTGATAATTATTGTTATTATGTTTTCTAATACTGCCAGAAAAGTCAGCTTCTCAGTTGTTATACTGTAATTGTGTTAGTCTCATAAAATTGCTAATTACCTTGCTGTCACTCTACTAAACCATTGAAGTTATTTGAATGTGATTACAGTGTTATTTATTTTGAGCATTTCATGTCACTCTGGCTCTTTTTCTTTCATTTTGCACTTCATTGCAGGGTGTAACATGTCCACAAACTGTAGTTGACAACAAACCGAACAACAATATATCTTCTCCTCAGACTGTGACGGCTTGAAGGTTTTGGTTTACAGAAATTTTCATTTCACTCACTTGCCTTAGTTTTACCAGCTACAGGGACATAGTTAAATAGGCTTTTCAAATGTCCAGATTGTATGTTCCGCCATTCAGTCAGGAAGCGGAGGTTCCGGTTGTGGTCTATGTTCTTACCAATGGGGCAGATCTAAGCGTGGGCAGCTAGATTGATTGCCGCAACGGCCAGCAGAGCGGAGGAGGATCAGACATAGAGAGAGGTTCTACTAGATTACACAAGACTTGTCTGAGCTCAGGATTTCCTCGCCTTTTGTTGTAGAACCTGGCTTGTAGAATAGCACATCAAAGCTTCTCTCGCAGCATCTCACGTGGAATCATTTACACATCTGTGAAATCCACATTCATAAAGAAGACTATGAAACCACTCCTGCATTCATTATTGCAGAACTTTGACCAGAGACAAAGGTTAGGTGGACGACAGAAATGGTCTCTTTTTCAGAGCAGCATTCACAACCGCTCATTAATTCTATTTCTACTTTGAGTATTGGGTATTTGCTTTCTTCTTTTCACTCAGGCAAGCTCTCAATTCATTAGCCGATCCACTATGAATGTATTATTCAATGCTAGATTGGCGTTGCTGAGAGCCGTGTGTTTACCATAGCTCATGAAATATGTATCTGATGAATGGGTGTAAGCAGCTGCCTGATATAGCCATGATGAGGGAGAGGCTTCTGTGGCGATTGCAGTCACTCAAGGACAATCCCTCATAGGTGTTTTGGTTTTGTTGATTGTCTTACATGAAAGCTGTGGTGTGCAGTGCAGATAACACATTTACCTCAGGGTGTTTTCCGGTATCACTGATAAGTTTTCTTTTTCGACATTGCATGTTGAAAGATAAGAATTTTTACTTTTTTTCAATGCAAAAATGACCTAATCCTCTAATTGATCACAGGAAATGGAAAAATGTAAGACTTATTACAGACACACAACAAACACAGCAGCCAACTGCAACAAAATTATCAGATTTGTTAAAGTATTAGCGAGGCCAGGACATCCATAAAGAGCTGTTTGTTAGATGTCAACTGCTGTAATTATTACAGAGCTGGCATGGCTGAAATTATATTGAGTGGTCTAATGGTGTCTATGGAGAAAAAGCAGAATTGGGGTCATTTTTTTTACCCAGATGAAGTGGCTCACCACAAAGATGAATGATTGCTTTCTCTGCGTACTCCTGGGCTCATGGGCTGATTTAATTGAGTTAAATTAAACCTAAGCCAGGTAGAAATGGAGACAGAGAGAAAATCTATGCTGTCAATCTATAAAAGCCTTTAGGGCTTCGATCTGGATTACGTAGATTATTTTCCTGTCTGGTCACAGTCACACTTCATTCCTGTCTGTGGAGTCTGTATTCCTTAGTTACATATTGTTTAGATGGAGTATTGATGGCAAGTGCACTTAGATTTAACGGACAGAAAGCATGACCACATTTTCATGTTCATACGCATGCTCACATTTGTGTAATCAACACAAAAAATCATTGGAATTGAAGTGGGATCAATGAAATGGCTGTCTCACAAAAAAATAAAAAAATAAATAAAGATGGGAAGGAGCTGGCACTGAAAATCCCTGTTATATTGTTCTGGCACAATGATGGAGACACTCCTGTGGTGCAGCTTCTGCCATACAGTGCATCTGCTATAAATATAGCCTGCTGACTGTAAAGTAACTTCATTGACGTAGATACCTAATATGGTAAATGCATCACTTCCTGTAAATGCTGAGAAGAAGCAGTGCCCAAAGGACCCCGACAGAACATACTCGAGACAAACTTGATTACTGAAAAATTGTACAAACAATTTGTAATATGGCTTTGATGAGAAAAGAGCTGAGATTCATTGTTGTGCCTGTAAAGCTTAATGCATGCTTGTAAAAGCAGCAATATGTACTGTATGTCGGTTATGAAGATGAAGTTGTTTTCTCCTGACGTGTGGGCTGTGAGCGCATAAGCACAGCATCCAATGGAGTTAAATGGGAATTTAAATTAAAAAAAAAAAAGACAAGCAGTAATTCAGCAATCAGCAGATGATGGGGGGCATATGTTTCTGCCTGCCAACAGACACGAGGCATAGCTGCCAAATCACCCTTAAAAGGAAGCCTGGGCAAAGGGGCTTATCTCAATGTGTTGGTCTTTCTCTGCTCCAGCACGTTTTGCTGTATGTACACAGAGGCAGGGGCATGATCTCATACGTCTTTCTTGGTCTGTGTTTGTCTTGCTGTCTTTATTGTGGTCCCTGTGCTCTGTGTACTCACGGCCTCTTTCCGCTCTCCTCTCTGTCCCACAACTGCTTCAGCCCTTTGCTCCACCACTGCCCCACTCATCTTTTGTGCTTTCATAACAGGGTCGTCATCTGTTAGGAAAACACCTCATGTCCCTGACGATCTCAAGATGACATGCTGACTCTTCAAATGCTGTGATTAGCCAGTATTGTTTGAGCTTTCCATCCAGCAAAGCTGCTTAGGGGCACCAGATAAAGCCATGCTGTATGTTTATCTGCTACGTTTCAATCCCTCTTTGTGACAGTAGCAATGATACAAGGACAAGAGGGCAAGGGGATCCTTTCCTGCTGTATTAATATTAAGTTGAACATGTAGTGTTTGTTGGATGGGATCGAGAGGCAGCACTGCAAAGTGGGCAGCAGCAGCACTATCTGTGTAACCCCTTGATCAAACAAAATATAATACAACTAATGTTGAATTATTCTGTGTACCAGGGTTATTTTTGCTTTGATGTGCTATCAGAGGCTGTGTGTTTCATATTGAATTAGAAAAAGATAACTGCTGTGATCAGTAGAGGTGTCGTGCAGATGTTTTTATGCGGCTGTCGCTTCTTTTTTGTGCTTCATCAGCTTGATATTTTTAAGAATTACCTTAGCCAGACAAGGCAGGTTCTTTTCTATCATTGGTCTCTTTTTACACCCACTGAGTGCTGCTGGTTACTCACGAGTTTACTTAAAACACATGCCTTTTTTGGAAAATTGTTCTGTTCTCTGTACTCTGAATATTATTTAGACACCTACTGTTAAACTGGTAATTGATAGCTGTGAGATATATTTCTTTTAAAAAAAAAACTGTTTCGGATTGTCATGTCAGCACTCATTGCCAATTTAGTTACCAGAACTCACAGTTTTAAATCTTGGAGTCAGTGAACGTCACAATGAACATCTGTAACAATAACTATATCTTGTCATCCCTGCATCCCTTTCCTATTACCACAACACCTATCAACAAGATGGAAAGGGCCCATTTTACAGACAGCATCACAGGAGGAATACTGTCTGGCGCTGCACATTTGGTTCTAAAATAGCAACCCTTAGTCATCCAAGCACTCTCTGTTAGTAAATACTACATGCATAAGGGTCTGGCAGACTCAGCACATTTTAGCACATCCTGCTTCTCTCCCTGTTTTTGTGATTCCTCAAAAGATTAAGTCACTTTTGTGGGAAATTAAGTTGTTTATGTAAGAGATTGAGATGAATGAGAAGTGAGTTGATGCTGTGTTTTTAATGAAGTGCTGTTTTCATTCCCTTTGGTTTCTTTCTGTATAGTGTATGTTTGACTTTTTTTGGTTCTGTTTGTTGTAGACGGGAGAACATTCAGGTTGAGAAGAACATTTCACCAGCAGAAGATTATAGCGCCACAGATGAAGTTGTAAAGGTAGACTGAAGTGGACTGAGGGTCCAGTCCACCATTGGCTGGACACAGGAGTGCTGCTAATGAGCCATTTGGCTTTTAGCTGTTAGTCAAAGTGCATACTGACACATAAGTAGATGAGAGCAAAATGAAAAGACCATGCAGTAATGAGAGGTGGATAGACTGCTGGAGCACATTAAAGTTTTTGGCTTTACTCCCTGAAACAGTGATTGGAATTTTTACTTTATTACTCACATTTACATAAAACTATAAACTGGTACCAAAAGGGTTGGCTATCACTATCTAATTTGGAACTGAGTCAATATTTATTGAAACTAGAGTTTTGTTGGGGAAAAAAACACCAGTTACCATAAATGAATGTTGCCCAGTATTCAAACTGATGACATCACAGTGGTTTGACAGTGAATACTGCCAGTGCTTTCAGTATAACAGACACGACTAAATTAGTGAATGCAGATCTTTGCAGCCACGTGAATATGGAAAGGACAGGTGACCTTAAATTTCAACAGCTCAGGTAATACAGTAAGAGTAGATACTGTAAGGAAAAGTCCGATTCAACTAATGGTTGTGTAATCAGCCCTTCTCCATAGGTTTCATCAGCTTGCTTTAGTTCCATCCTCCACATGGCTTCACTGCGAGTGTTTCAGGAAGTGTTTCAGCAGCAAGGCATTTGTCACAGAGTCTTCCTGTTAGGATAAAGGCTCCAACTCTCAGTTGTTTTGACTGGATAGTCTGTGCCATAAGGCCACCATTGGTCCCTGCAGGCCTCGGTCTCCATAATAGGAGGTTTTGTGGACACAGACTTGGGTGACAGGCTCAAACAGCCTCGCACAGAATCCACCTGGAGAGCAACAGAGCACCGTTAGATTTCTTATTTCCCCTGGATAGACCAAATGCCCTTTCTGCTATCTTTGCTCAAGCTGAACTAAGCAGGAGTGAGTTTAGCCTTTTAAGGGGCGGACGCAAAACCACACCACTGTTAAAGAAATGGGTTGGCTGTCTGTGTAGCAACAGACAAAACAGAGCATCTTTACGAAGCAGAATATTTGTTACATTTTCAGTTTACTGTTTCCTGTGGCTGGAGCCTAAATTTATAGAAAATAAAGGACTTGCAAACACAGTTGGCAGGATTTGAAATTGGTGAAAACTATTGAGATCTTGATGAGATTGAAAGCTGCCAGAGAATCTATATGAATGATTATACCTGAAGTCTTTGTATAGACATGCATATATGTGGCGCACTCTTCACCATGTTGACAGAGTTTTTAAGTGCCTTTAGGTCACATGCATCTACGCACACTTGTGTGTTTTTGTTTGTGCATTTTCCTCTTTTACGTGTGTGCATGCTCCCAGAGGGGAAACAGGCTGTGTGGGGTGTTATCTGCGTCTGCAGAGGGTGACAGCTAATCGCCAACCCTGACAAACACTGGGGGAGAGGGGAGGGAAGAGCGAGGGAGAGGAGATGGCGCTGGGTAGGGGGATTGGCATTTGAATTCCACTGAGTAACCACAGAGCGCTTCGGATCCTGTCATCACAACCTCGGTTTGAGTTTAGACCTGAGCTGGACAACCGTGCAGCCTCCCACCTACCCCACTGACAACTAATATACCCCCATAAGTATAGGTACATAATAAGACAGGAGGCTGCTGCGAAAACATTGCGACAGTTCTTGATGACTTGAATAAATCTTAGTGTTTGCAGGTCCTGTCAGCAGCAGCTTTGATCTCCTATCTGCTGCTCATAAATGCCCAACCATATGTTGAATATCTGGAGAAATGCGCCTTTTTTGCAAAAGACGATGCTCTTCAGATTGTGCCTCATCAGGTGTAAATACATCAGCACTCAGGGTATTCGTCAACTGTGTCATTAGTCTTACCCGGAGTCGATGAAAAATGCATTTGTTGACGGTTTGCCTTGTATATGGGCTAATGCGTGCTGAGTTAGTTAGAGCTGCTGGTGTCGCCTGTTGACACAGAGATCAGAGGGCTGTGAGAGATGGCGAGATGCTGTCGTGAGATGGCGGCAGGCAGGCTGTGCTGGGAGAGAGGAGGAGAGACGAGACAAGACAAGACTGCAATCTAGTTTCCCTGGAAGAATTTGAAGTTGATTCACTCCCCCCGAGCTAGTGTCATTGTTGGTAAAGATACCTGATAGGTTACAACGTGGCAAATATCATATCTTGGAAATGTACAACGTCAGCGGGGTTTGCCCTTTGTGTAGCCCTGTAGTGTTTTTGTTTTAATGGAAATTAATGACGGCTCAGCTTGATTACCAATAGTGGGACTGAAACAAAAATCTTGTTCTGCATGGTGGCCTTCATGCAGCTTCTGGACTCCCTGCTGGAGCCAGTGTGGGTGGCAGTATTTGGACCAACCGGCGGCTGTCTGCGTAACTGTGATGGGTGTCATGCTGAGAGCTCCCATACGGAGAGGCCCTCATCTGCTCACAGTGTCACACCTCTCTCCACTTTGCTCTCTCTATCTGACCCTGTCACCAAGGCACAGAGTGACAGATCCAGGCAGACAGAAACCACATAAGAGACAGAGTTGGTAGCTTATCCTTTCAGATACAGGCGGAGCTGAAATCCTTGCCACATAAAATCAAAGATAGCTGTCAGATACTTGTACTGTGCACAGCGCTGGAGAGCAAGCAAATGGTGGTATCAGTGAAGAAGTCAAAGGTCTGCTGCTACACGAGAAAATAGGTTGCCATTCCTTCTTAAAGAACGTTGTATAAGTGCTGTCTGTATAACATGTATAGTGTATACAGTGCATATAAAATTTAAATGTAGGCATTCAGGCGACTTTTTGTTGAGACTCAGTTTTTCCATGTGACTGCACACAAGCTAATTTTCCTCTTTGTAAATGGTGTTGGGGTTCTTTGGAAATAATAGATGCAAACATTGTGTTTACATATCTCAACCCCGGATGACTTGTGATGGCCTGTTGCGGGTGACCACGGAGCATCTGTGTTTGGGCATTTGCACATCTACATCTGTGCACTTATGTTGTGCTGGGTGCTAATGACAGTTGGCATTTGGCAACTATCAGTGGATCGTTAATTAGTATTGAGAGGTTTACGGGAGAGGCACAGATTCCGGTCTATCTTTCAAACAGATGTGTGTTTGATCTGCTAACCCCGCTTACACACACACACACACACACACTTGCGTACACACATCGTCCATCCATAGCTCTGTGACTTATGGAAATGTCTATAAGCCTCTCAGTGTGCCGATATTGACAGCAATAGATCAAACCACAGAAAAACATCCGAAAAAGCATGGATGATAGTGAGGTCTGCTGTGATTCTGCCAATGAAAATGCATTTACAAACAGTGGAAAAAACAAGAGCAAGCATAGAAGAAGAAAAGTAAACTGAATAACTATCATTACAGTGTTGGTCTAATAACATACTCTACTCACAGCTCAGTCCAAGATACAGTATTTACTTTTTGATGCCTTCTTTTTCTGAAAAGAACTCATAAGTGGTGAGTGTTTTACCTGCCGTTGACAGTGGTCGGAGTGCTCTTAGTTTGGAGAAGCAGAACGTTTCCTGAGCGCCGAGCTAAAACTAAAAGCTACACAGATTGGGGTCACAAAAAAGAGCAAAGTTTTTGTCATTTTTGTCATCGTGGCTGTTTTGCACCATGGCACTTCTGCAGCAGACAGTTGTTTACTGTGCCCCGACACTTTAACAACCATAAAATATCCAAGTAGAAACCAGGACCCGCTGTTGGTTCCAAACTGCAACACCCACTTCATGCAGACCCACTCTATACAATCAGCTGATGCTGGAGTGTCCCGGTGTAATAATCTACGATGTATCTGACTGCTTTTGGAGTTTGAATTGTTTTAGATTGCAAAATATTCACTCGTACTAAGAGCTGTCTGACCGCTGTTTACTGCAGGTAAAGACACACTGCCCGTATGTACCTCAAATAACCCCATCTAAAAAACATGTAAATGTCCCTTTAAATCTTTCAGTTTGCCCTGGCAGGAAATTACACTTTCTTGCATTGTGTAATACATACTTATATCTACATAATATCACTTATACTTTCTTGCTCAAGCTTAAAAAAGCCAACTGTGTTGCTGTGTAACACTGTAATTTACAAAAGGAAACACTAAGACAGCATACATTTAAAATAAACTGACTTAAAGGGATAGTTCACCTCTTTTGACATAAACCCGTATGACATCCCATACTAGCAATATCATTTATGAAAATTTTCTTATCCCCTGCTGCGTACTGTCAGCCGAGTTCCAGCCTCATTTTGGTGTTGACGAAGCTAGTCCGGCAAGTTGGCTGGGGCCACAAAAATAAAGCGTTTTGCTTTTCAAAACAATATGCGTTCAAAAGAGTAATACATTTGCATCACAAAATTGTTATGGAGGAAAAAGTCAGACCTCACAATAGCTTGGCGCTATTTTCTCTCCCTTATATCACTGCATGCTGCCACGTGCCGACAGCCGCGCCTGTTAAGGTGTTTACCGCTCGGAAGCAGGGGACTGCTCGGTCTGCACTTCGGTCTGCACGGTCAACACAGCAGGCAGTGATATGAAGGTAGAGAAAATAGCGCCAAGCGATTGTGGCTCACAGTGGGGGGTAAGAAAATGTTCATGAATAATATTGCTAGTATGGGATGTCATACAGCTTCATGTCAAAAGAGGCGAACTATCCCTTTAAATGGTTGATTAGTTGCTTATCATTTTTATTTGATCAGTTTTGGGTTTCAGCTTTAAATTTGGGCTTTGTTTCTATAATCGGTTGTTTGTTTTAAAAGGTGATGTTTTACATATAAACTAACACTGTAAAAAGACCTAAAATTGAAATGTCATCAAAAGAGAACAAATGCCAGCACACAGTGGATCCACATTCCCTGAAAAATTGACATCAGAGGCCCAAACTGAACAACTTATCCAACAGGGATCTGTTTATTTTTTTTTTAAAGCCAATCTTTAACAAAACTGTACAGACTTTACAGGCTCTGGAGTGAAACATTATTATGGCTCTCACTAATGTCAGAGCCTTTGTCTGTTCAGTTAATTGTAGCGTAGTTGTCCTGATGGAATTGCTCTGTGACCTTTAGTATTTTTATTTCTTCAGCGCTTGTATTTGCTAAGTGATGGTATTCTGGCTGATTAGTGCACCGTCCCCAAACCCCACGCCCCCAGGGCAGGCACACACACACACACACACACACACACACATGAAGACACACAGTTTTGCGACACAATGTATTCACTCCCAATACCCCACTCCTATTGTTCTGCTTTATAACACAAGGAAAGGAGCATCAGTCAAGTATATTAGCTGGATCCTATTACTGTCACCAGATTGCCTCTCTGAGCCATCTTAAAGAGCCCCCAGACAAAACTTCCTGTCATGTTAATCCAAGCTTTAATAAATAGAGGGATGTGTAACCATATTCAAATAGGGAGCTCCTGTATTTGTGCTGACAAAGAGAGACGGGCTATCACAAAGTGACAGATGAAAGTGTTTTGCATGAGAAGGAGAAAAAAAAGTTTTTATCTGTGCTCATTCTCTCCCATTCTAGGGAGAAATGTCAGATCATTGAAATGGCCTTTAAAAAAAAAAAGCTTAAGCCTAATCTAAGTGAAACACTGCAGGTATTAGGGATGGTGTCCATTGTGAGTGAAATAAATGCGATTTAATTCAAGCTAGCATTTTTTTCATCCCTCTTGTTCACCTGTTGATAACAAAGGAACATGATACACACCTTGTCTCCACAGAGACATTTTTTGGTCGGATCAGTGAACACTGGAACAAACTGTCAATGAGAGCGTTCACTGATCCATGAATATGGAACGCCACTGACTGTTTTTTATTTTCAAGATGTTTTTTCAACACAGTTAGTAATGGCTTATTGTATCAGACCTTACTGTGTCATTTAGTCAAGCTGAGGTAGTCAAAGCTTTATTAGGAGCCTCTCGCATTTGTTAGTATATTTGCAGCCAACAAAGAGAGCTGAAATCCACCTCTCCATTTCAAGGCCAACTCTTTGCTCACTAATGTGAGCTAAGAGGTGTGAAAAAGAGCAAAGGCATGATCAGAGAGAATGACATGCTCTCTTTCAGGCTACATTATGTAGCTTGTTGCTCTTCCACTCTGAATATTCTAAGCATGTTTGTTTTCCCTGCTCTGTGAATGAAAGGCTTCATGTTAGTTGAGATTACAAAGGTTTCCCAATCACTCATGTATATGCAGCGTTATTCTAAGGCATCTCTTCTGAATTACTTGGTGTGGTGGGGCTTTCAAATGCAAAAGCCATGCTATCTAAACATTTTCCATTGCATATTGAGTGTATCAAATATCCTTTAGTAATATTAAAAAGGATAATAAAAGCCATAGTTTTCACAATCCCGGTACAACTACTAACAACAAGTGTTAATTGTTCCTATTAGCCATGTTTGGTGCTACTTTCACTGAGCAAGACAAAAAGGTAAGATCAATAGATGAGGTAGTCAGTGAGCTGCTTGAACTCTTTTTCTGTCAATCACTGAGGTATATCCTTGACATGTTCATTATTTTCCGCTTGTTGATTCTGACAGGTGTTACAAGTTGGACGGCTTCTAACAAATGGATTAGCCACACAAATGAGGATGAGAAGGCAAGAAGCAGCAACGAAACACTTGATTCTACATCAAATTAGTGCTGGGCGGTATACCGGTTCACACCGAATACCGGTTTATAATTTCGTTATGATATGAATTTTTAATATACCGCCAAACCGGTGTATTTGATTACACAACGGGGGGAACGCTGCGTCGCGCGACATTGTTTGAGACGGGACCCTTTTCAGTGTTGCGCTTCCAAAAACGCATGTTTACTGTCTATTTTTAACTCTATTTAAAAAATACTCGTATTCGTTAAGCTGCATTTCCTTTCCCTGCTCTCCCTCCGTCTCTCTGTCAGCCTACACACACACACACACACACACACACACACACACACACACAGCCCCTCCCCTCTGTGCACACCGCGCGTGTCTCCATCAGCGAGATCATCCCTGGAAGCTTGCTAGTTTCAGCTCAACCGAAAGAAGACGGCTGGCAAAATTCACAAAAGGTTGGTATCACGTGCAACCTTATAAAATCACACATTAAAAAGTCCTATAAAAATATTTTATATTTTTAATACAATGTTGTCCCGCCCGACCCGACCCATAGCAAACAAGCGATTACGCCTTCTTTATAAAGTTAACTAGTCGCAAGTTTGCCGTTAAAAAAAAAAAAAAAAAAATGTAGTTGGGTTGTCGAGGTCAAAACACTAGCAGCTGTGAATCAAATAAAGTAGGTTTTTTAAACTCTTACACTGAATGTTTGCTGCTTCAATCCAGATGAGTATTGAAAAATATTTTCCGCGATTGAAAAAGAGACGTGTTGAGGATGAGGACCAGCCTGTACCGGAGGTATCAGTCTGAAACAGCTGAACAGTCCGACCAGTGTAATTAGCTATGTTATTAATTTGTTTACAATGAAGATGTGAATATTAATACAATGAAGTTCTGTGTGACCAATTATTAACGAAGGAATTTTTATTTTAATTTTTAATTCTGTTCTCAATCTGTAGAAAATGCTGTGAACACCTAATTATGCATGAAAAAAAATACCGTGATATACCGTGAAACCGTGAAAAAATACCGTGATATGTATTTTTGGTCATACCGCCCAGCACTACATCAAATCAATAAGAACATTTTCATTTGGCTACTTTGTTCTTCATACTTGGTTGGGATATATCTGAGGCTGTTCTTTACCCCCAATCAAACCTAACGCTACATATAGAGACGGCCCTCTAAAACGTGACGGTGGAGACTGGAAAACCTAAAACTGTCCTGGTAGATTTTATTTCTCAGTCTCTGAAGAAACTAGAAAACGTTTGAGAGACTAAATCTTAAGCTCCTATTGTAAATGACTGGCTTCGCCTTCTTGCTTATCAATATTCTTTAGGTCCGAAGATAATATCTTAATGTCTTTTTTGATCCTGGTCATATTGGGTTGAGAGAGTTTAAACATTCTCATGAACTTAAAGTCTTTAGAATATTTGATATATAAATATTTGTTCATGTTAATATTATATTCTGAATATTTTTCTTCCAAAGGCACATTTAATATTACTAACAGAAGTAGCAGCAGTGAGGTTAGAAATGGATTATTTGAATAATTGGACATAAATTCAGTTGCGCAACATTAAAATTACATAATGACAACAATTCAACCGTAACGCCACTGTTTTACTCATTCTCATAAATTCAACTCATTTTAACAAACCTCTTCCCAACCACCTCGTCAAATTTGCACTGTTCTCTCCCAGTCTCCCCAAACATTTTATTGTGTGCTCTGACCTTTTTCTGCCCTCCAGTCAACACTGCTCGCAGCTATTTTAACATTAACAAGGACGGAATAGGGGGTGCATGATGTAAAACGCCTGTCGTTCATGTGTGTGTGTGTGCGTGCGTGTGTGTGTGTGTGTGTGTGTGTGTGTGTGTGTGTGTGTGTGTGTGTGTGCGTGTGTGTGTGTGTGTGTGTGTTTGTGTGTGTGTGTGTGTGTGTGTGTGTGTGTGAGTGTGTGTGTGTGTGTGTGTGTGTGTGTGTGTGGGTGTGTGTGTGTGTATGTGTGCCTACAACAAGAAAAATCTGATTGGCTTTCCAGGGGGAAGGACATCATTTTAAATAAGTCCTCAATGTTAAACTGTTTGCTCTAGGGCTAAGGGATTGCTCACCTCTCCAAATACTATTTTAGCTTGAAAGCACAATATTTCCTGGCCTGAGCTTTCACATGGGAGAGCGGGAGGGGGGGGAGCCCTGGTGCAGCAGTTTCATGGAGGTGGCTTGCAGGCATACTCCATTCTGACAGAATGAGGAGGCACTCTGCAAGAGTGTGGCGGAGAGGAAAGGGGCCCTATTAATAAAATGACTCCATAATGGGTAGTTCCCTGCAGCTTGGCAAAGGAAGACAGGCGGATTGATGGACGAGGCCAAGTCCTACTTCCTCAAGCATACTGAGCTCAAACTGTGTGGACATGCCTCTGTTATGCCAAGACAGGGTCAGACCCTGCAACATACTGAAGTCTCATTCACGTAGGAAGGAAGATCGTATAAATGATTTCCTGTTCAGTGTAAGGCCATGATTATGATCAGTTTGGGGGACGTGTTCCATACGTGTGCAGTCGGTCAGCATCTTTGGACACACACCTTGCTCTTTACCAAAGTCTGAGCAGTGTCAGTCCATAGATTATTACACATTTGGTTCTGTTATTATATTCTTGCAAAGCTCCTTTTTTTTATGATATAATAAGTGTTCTGGCTTTTTTTCAAACGCTACAATATGCTCTCAAACACAGATGGTTGATTTGGAGGACACAGCGAGACACGATCTACCTTAAATGTAATCTCAACTCAAAGTGAGAAAATAGCGGGTAAACAAGAATCCGTGGGTGACAATATTATATTTTCATGATGTACCCATAAAACTGTATACGCTAGAAATATGCTTCATTTACAAGAAAGTGGTGTCTGAATGACTCATTTTTAACAGTTTGTTTCAAGGGAGCAGGCTTGTGCTGAGTTGTGCTAATGAAATATTCTTGTGGCACAACAGTGATACAGTCTGCTCTGACAATATCGCAGCATCCTGAAGGCATCACTCCATCATGCTTTTATTACATCTTTGTGTAACATTACATTGATGAGAGTGGCCTCAGCATGACTGTCTTTTTAATTGTGTATTTGCTGATCTGAAAGCTACACAGAGCTCCATGCTAGGATCTGTACCAACCATTTCAACAACGCTCCAAGGCAGCCGGTGACACACAAAGTTCTTTGTTTGAATATACATCAGCTTCTATCTCCATAGCGACCTCCTTGGATGCCGAGCAGGAGACCTCATAAATATGTAATCCTGACAGATTTGAGGAATTGTCTTCCTCAACTGTTTCTCTCAAGCCATTTTGTTAATGTCAACATGAAGGAAAGTTACCGCAATAAATGTTGACAATCCGCCAATGGTGTATATCATTAATAATTACTTACACAGGAACGTCTGTGGAATTACTGCTGAAAAGCATGTGAATCCATTCCAGTCTGTCAGTTTTTTCTTTCTGCGCAGTTTAAAGAAAGGATCAAATTAATTATACCGCTAAGCTAATTTCCTGTGTGTTGTCTTTCAGTGAGCTTCATCCATAGTGTAGTCGTGTAAAATATAATACATGACAGGTAAGATGTTGAGTTATACCTCCAATAAGTTACGATAGTGTTCAACTTATGTGGTTGACATTACTGAGTTATCTTTGTGGTCCCCTCATTTCCTGTCTGTCTTCAATAACAACTGTCAGAAAAATAGCTTTAAAAGCATTTTTTAATCGGTATGCAGATAAACATTATTTAAAAGCATCTCGAGGAATAAAGTTTTGCTTTTAAAAAAAAAAGTATAAAAAACAGACGGGTTTAATAAATGATAAAGTGAAATGGGATAGACAGAGGAGACAGCAGATAAGCGTGTCTTCAGCCTACAGCACTGTGCTTTTTTATCTGTATGTGCATGGCGTGTGTTCAGTTCACGCACTGGGCGTGCATTTTTATCACGTCTGTGCGGTTGCCACTCATCCATTATATTAAGGAATATTCTTTTTGGGGGGAAAAAGGGTTATGTTCCACTGTGAGCATGGCTGCCCTCGCCTCTTGCTGTGGAACTGAACCAAACAGCTCACCCATCTAGGCTCACACTTAAGAACAGTGTCCCTTTTTGCCACTTTTTCTAATTGCAAGAGCTTAAAGAGAGCTAAAATTTTGCCCCCTGCTCCTTGTTAAAGCACCACTTGTAAAAGTGCTCAAGCGTGGATGCAGCACACTGCAGCTGAACATTCTCAGACAATGATATGGATTTCCGCCACAGATGAACAATTGAAAGGGTTGTCACAAATTTGTCCATTGTCACTGGGTCGCTATCATTTCTCTGCTAATTGCCATCATTGTAATAGAATATTAGATGCTCTTGATGAAGTGTTGATGAAGGGGCAGTGCCAGTTGAGTTTTCTCCTTGACCGTAACCCTAGTATGTCTCAGTAGTGATAATAATGTGATACCTCAGTGATTCTGAATTCTGCAACCTCTCTCTGTGCCCCCTCTGCTGTAGGCAGTGGTGCAGGTTGAGCTAAAGGCTGAAACCTTGGGAGAAGGCAAGGATTCACTCCCTCGCTCAGAGACACTTGAGAAAAAATGGATCTTTCCAACAAGGGGCCTCAAACAAGGGTCCTCCAGTTAAACAATGGTCTTTCCTTTCTATTTGTGATTTTACTGTAGAGGTCCAAAGTGGTTCAAATAACCTGTATTTATTGTCTCTAAAAACCATGAAGCTAGAAGTTGAATTGGCCACAAATAAGTTTGAGCATCACCTGATTAACTCAGATGCAGTTAGTGCAGACTGTGCCTCTGAGTTTGTGTTGTCAGTACAATTCTCTGTGACACTTGACATTAAAACTAATTCCAAATTTTCCTGACAGCATCACACACGGCTGTTTCACAGTTCAGAGCAGTTCTTTAAACTTACACAAAGAAGGATATTCAAAGAGTGTAATAAAGGCAAGAAAGAGACCGCTGCGTACCCAGTGTGAGCAGCAGAAAGCTGCACCAGGTGCCAACACAAAAAGAGCCTTTACAAAAGGGATGGCACAGCTACCAAAGGTCAATATCTGTGGCTCGGCCTTTGTTCCTTTGGCATCAGATATGATCTATATCAGTGTCTCCCCCCAAATTGCAGGAGAGCTCCTCTGTTAGCCTTCAGCTGTGAGCCGAATGTAAATGTGCATGTGACACCTATCTAAATCGCTGTCATAATTCATTTCCAGAGACCTTAAATCTCTCCCTGTCACCTGGCACCTCTGCTGTTTTCCTGTCTAAAAACAGAGCACATTAGCCTTTATTGATGTGTTCGTCCTTTGATACATAATTCATCACTCAACAACCTTTTTTTTTTTTTTTTTTTTTAAATTGTTATGGGTTTTTCAGAGGTTGTTCGAACAAATGGATCGAAACAGATAAGGCGGCTTTGCCCGGGTCGGGTCAAGTTTCATGTCGTATGACACGATCCGGATACATTTTATTATTTCTTTTTCCCTGAATGTGTTCAAACAGAAGGATGAAGAATGATGTGAATAATTTAGCTTATGACAGTTTAAAAAAACCCAAAAAGAATGTCTGTAAATCTTCCAAAGATGCATTTAATGCCAAATATCATTGCTAATCTATCAAACCAGCCAACCTGTATAAGACATTAAACATGCCAGCTGGGACAGCATCACATGGGGGGAAGTTGCTGCTTTTTTTTTTCTACTGCAGACATAAGACATTGCAGGTAATACACGATACAAAACAGTATAGGAGTAGGTTTTAAAGGACAGATGTAATATTAAGGGTGTATCAAGAGACAAAGTTGGTTAGTTGCATCAGGTTATATTCATTCAGTATATGTAAATGTTTATGTCCGAGTAACATAAGTGTGTGTTTGCACACCTTTGCTCTACATTGTCAGTCAAAGATAAATAGATGGTGGCAGGCTAATGAAGAGTGTGAGGGGTAGAAGTGTCGAATACCCCTTCAAAACAAATAAATAGACAAATATTACAATGCAGAATTCAAAAGTAAAAATTCAGAAATACAATAACATCATTGTCTTTCCTGCCCTGCTTCTCCTAACTGCCACTATCATCACAATCACCACTAAAGACCCAATAAAATTGACACGGTAGGGAAAACGGTTCATGTAGCCGAGCCACTGGCACTGCAGAAGGAGTGTGGCATCACCTGAGGAGGGTGGTGTCTCATTAGGATGGGCAAACATGGTGAGACCGACTGGTTAGAGATACCTTTAAGAGTTTTTTATTTTAGCCATGTTTCGGGTTGCTCCCAGGCCTTTAAGGAAGGGGACTGACCCAACATGGGATTAAACAAATGTTTGCCCGACCAGGCACTGAATGAGTAAAACTTAACACATACTGGAAGATGTAAGATATTTAAGCCCGACTTGATGTCTTTACAGCCAAAGCAGAATTGCTGGATGATAACAAATTAAAAAGAGGATGTAAAGTAGTCGTATAGTTACACTTTCTGAGCCATAGTTTGGGTTACAGAATGGAATTTACCTCACATAAAAGTTATACTGCGAAGAAGCCAACATTTCACACACCTAATATACCCCTGACAGCTCTTTTTTCAAAGGGGGTTAGGTGGTTCAGATGCGTTTGCCTCAGGCTTAGTTAAAGAACTGCCCGGCCTTTTGCCCGCTGACTGTCTTCCAGCTGCCTTCTTTTTAGTGGTCATGGACTGTTTCAGTGCATATACCACAGTGAAATAGACTTTTGCTCTTTTCTTCATTGCCACAAAAGGCCAGGCACTTCGCTGGAGTTCCCATTCCCCTTTTACATAGTGATAAGACAGCCATTATCCTTTGAACCTTTCTTTTCACTGCACCAGGAGAAAAGGAAGAGTGAAAGAGAAGGAGGAGGAGGACAGAGAAAGATTTCTTCCCTGAGGTGAGCCTAGCCTCACCTCTGTGTGGCGGGCTTTTTTGTGAGCAGTGAAGAGGTCCTTAACCTTCTATCAGATGGAGGCACACAGTTGTGTTCTGCTTGAATAACTACATTGAAAAGCCCTGAAGCACAGGAGATAGTTCTATAGACTCTGCAAGTGGCATAGAGAGGGAGGGAGAGAGACGGACAGACAGACAGACTGAGAGAGAGCGAGAGAGGGTGGGCGGGGGGGGACTGTATTGTATGACCTGCTGGAGTGTGACCCTCACATGATGTGCACATTCTTTGTTAAAGTGCCCATCAGTGTGAGTCTGTGTTCTTTGTTGGACAGGTCTCGCTGACAGGATGGTCCTTCTCTAATAATGTCAAAACAACACGGTTCACACGTTTCTATAACACACCTCCTTTCATGGAGCTCAGGTTATTTTACAAAGTAACAGTCCTGCTGCTCTCAGGCTGTAAATGGCTTTACAGTCGCAGCACTATCAATATTACAGTGCAGATATTTGAATGTCACGTTGGATGAAGGGCTCGTGATGGCTGATGATACTGCGGGCTACTGTCATTATTCAAACCGGTCGGATTTCATAGAGACTCATTTGTTAACTTTGATAGGAGCATCAAACAAGTGAAACAAATCTCATATGTCATGGTGTACAAGTCAAAGTGCAGTGCAGCAATGATGCTGAGGTGTTTTTCCTCCAGGTACTGTTCATTACAGAGTCATCCACATGTTTTACACATCATTTAGAAGATTTTTTCTTCTTTAAAGAATATTTCACGTGACGTATTTCTCATCGCAAACCTTGACTAAAGAAAAAACAACAACGTAAGGCTATGTGTGTGTATGAGCTCTTAATGAACTGGTATCTACAGTACTTCCTAAGCGCTTTAGGGCTTGTTGAGCCAGCTCAACAGTCAGAATGAAGTCATCACTGAATAAAAGTAAGTTAAGCTTATTAGCAGTTGGTACTAGCTGGATAAGTCGCATTAGATTTTTTTTGAAAATGGATGCAGAAGGGTATTCCTAGAATACTTTTACTACAATTTGGATTAGTTTCTGAAAACCTGGGCGTAGAATTTATGTACAAATTTAGTTATGAGCTCATTGTTTTTGACAATATGAATATATTTGTCAAAATCGTGTACCAGTTTAGTTCAAGGCCCTTTCTGTTTAGGTCATTGCTGTTAAAAACGTGAAACTTTATAGGGCATCAGTCATTGTTAAACAGATGCATTTCTTCAAGTCTTAAAGAAAACTGAAAATGCTCTGTTAGCCGTTTTGTCTGAGCGTCTACTGATGCATGAAGGTGCTTGGCTTTTTCCAGTATTTCTGGTATTAGGTGACAGAAGTCAAATGCAATAAATTTCTGTCTCCCATGTAAATGATCACAGGCTGTCAGCCACACTTGTCAAATTAAACGTTTACCATAGTTGGTAAACATGCCATTCCATCTTAACTCTGCAGCGCAGCTTTCGTGCTGTCAGACGTTGAGGCGTGAATGCTTTCTGGGTTTTATGAGCAAAACTGGCCCAAATCAAACTTCTCTCACCTTTAATTTCACCACAGCGTGATTAACTGGTGCCCAGCGTAACAATGGAGGTATTGTACTGAAGAAAAACAATCCCGATATTTCGCCGTGTTCCTCAAACTCAGCCAATGAAATCCCAACCCTCGGCTCTACAGATTCCAGTTATCCCACTTCCTCTCACTTTAATGTCATTTTCCTTTGATTGCCTGGCATTAGACAGAGGTTAGATTGGATGACATTCTAAATGCTTGTTTATAACATTGTTGCTGCAGGTGATATTGCTTGGCAGTTTCTCTGTTTCTACACCAGTGTAATGATTTCCTACTGCACAGTCATCAGAAAGCACATTTTTCAGAGACTCTGCAAACTTCATTATTTCTGCCATATTTTTGTGTTCCTCTGCTTTGTCAGCAAAGGGAAAGCGTTCATGGAGACTAACTTTGTCAGTAATCGTACAAGACTCCCAGCTTCAGCACCACTGTTGCTGCTCTTATGAAAATGAACCCCACACTACGGATTGGTATTGTTTTCAGACTTTTAACTCCTCACATACACTCTCTTACTTTCAACCTGCAATTAAGGGATTTTGTCCTTGATGATTTAGTGTAGAAACTGAGGATAGAATCCCTTCCAATTAAAACAGGTTTGTGCCTCATTCACACAACAATTACTGTACCTCACTGCAGCACATATCTCGTGCTTCTTTTGTTATAAGATGGTCTGCTTGATTTATTTTACATCCATTGTTTCGCTTCGTCACGGCTGGTGCTGTGCTGCTTGCTTTCAACACTCCTGTAGCTCAGTAAAGGATGCCCCAGCATTCTCCTGTAGGTTTCAAATCAGTGATTTAGCTAAATATGTGTTTATTTTTGTTTGTTTTTTTGAATGAATAGATGTAGAAAAATACAGACAGCAACAGTGCCTCTTTATAATGGGCTTTAGTTTAGTATGTAGCACCATTTACTTCACCCAATCTCACACAAAGTTAATAACAAGAAAATTAAGTAACTCCTTGCACAACAGTGAGAGAAAACACTGCCAAACTTGTACAGAAATGAAGCCGATTAATAAGTGAAGCAATTTCATAACAATGTAATTTCTACTCTACATAATAATTATATTAGAAGTTAGAAACAAGAACACTTCATTGTTTCACACCGTTTCATTTAATGCTACAGCAGCCTATTAAAACATTATGTATGTAGACAAATTACAACTTAAATTTGCATTTTGGTGAACGACACACACAACCCACCACCCACAGCTGCTAAAGTCAGAAGGTAAGGAATCTGACTTTTTGCCGGGAAAGTTGCTTCATGCAATCTCTATTCTCCATATCAACATAATCAGGGTACTGCCTATTTTTAGGTGTACCGTGTAAATGGGTTACTTCAAGACCTTATGTGTTGCCCTCTATTTTTGGCAATTTGAAATATTTTGGGGAGGTGCAAATAAAGTGCCTGGGAGCCACATGTGGCCTGTGAGCCATGCAGCGAGTAACCGGGCCCCACAAGCTGTGCCAGCGTCTTGTGTGCCAAATGTGCAGCAAGAGAGCGCTAGTCTGCCTGGCTGCCAGGCACTTCTCTTTATCCAATCAGACAGTTCGGCTTGAGTAAGACCCCTATTCTCGTCTCTTCCCATCTCTCTTCCCAAGCTTTGTAACCCTTGCATGAAAAACACAGATGCATGCTTTCTCCCCCTGCACAGCATCAAGCCTCCTCAGTGCACTTTTACACTTACCTACAGACTCTAACCAGGGGGTGAATGGAGCAGAGTGTTCCCTCTTTGTTTCTGTCTGCTGATGCTCTCTACTTCTGAGCTTTTTTATTTATATATATATATCTTTTTTTTTTTCTCCTAAGACAAAATCACAGGCTAAATGACCATGTCTCAGTCTGTTTTTTAAGCATTTCATCAGAGTTATAGAAAGATGAGTTTGTTGGGGATGTCTGAGGGAAAAATGCTGTCTGTCTGTGTGTGGCTTTATTGGACATGATGAAGGATGATATTATGGTGGATGCTGCTGTTGCTGCGCCTGTGAGATGAGGAAGGATCCCATTTGTCTCGTGCCCGCTTGGTGTAATGTGTCTATCTGTCAGTCTCCACAAGACTGGACGTTGGTGTTCATCAAAATAAGCATAATGTCAACACTGCTTCCCATTTTTACTGCCGGTCATTATTGTTCATTTTCTCTCCCGTTGCCACTCTTCACTAAAACTAATCCAGACGATGAGTAACATCGCAGGGACTGCATGGTTTTCAGCGAAGACAAAAATTACAACGTGCGAATGGGAAGGGGAATGGCAACCTGACTATAATCCTGTGATCACAGACTGATTATGTGGATGAGAGGTGGTTAGAAAGAAATAGGTGTAAAGCAGTAGGAATATAGATCCTAAGCATAATTACAGTGAGTAGATTAGATGTGATTCTGTCGGGGGAGGTGATGGGAAGTATTTGCAGAGAAGATTAAGCTAATGTCAGTGCTAATTTTATGTCTTCCAGGTTGACGATGCCATGCTTATGTTTGATAAGACTACTAACAGACATAGAGGTAAGTGCAAACCTTCTGTTCTCGTTCACCCCCATTTTTTTTTTCTTCAGTCTTTTCAGAAAGGTGAGAAAATAGTCATTTTATGTCCTTTCCCCATGAGATAACACAGAACAGTTCCATTTCACATGATATTAGGTGTACCATCTGTTCAACAATGGGAGCGTGTCAAAGTAATCAATAAGCTGGTACGGTGTTTAGAATGTTTGAGCGTTAGCCGGTGTGTGTGTTTGTCTGTGATGATGCCGGTGTGAGTGTTTCAGAGAGGTGCTTAAAGGGTGTAAAGATTGCGAGATGGTGGGTGCTGTGCAGTCAGATAACAGCATGAGATAAGACCCAGAAGAAGCACTGACTTTATCGCTCTATCTCATCAACTCCTTATCTGAGATGAGAGGACATTTCTCTCTCAAGCAGAGGACTTTCCAAAGACAGGTTTTCCTCCCTGTGCCACAATGCGGTGTCGGTTTATTTTTGTCTAGCAGCATGCTTTTCGCTAAGCTTTAACCAGCAGCAAACAAATATATACATGGTGTGGTCACTCATTCAGGGCCCTGTTTACTGTGTGATCTTTTCTTTAATGTTTTTTTCATACCGTTGCTATGTTAAAGTAACTTTTCGGAGACAAACTGTCCTTGGCTGTTTACGCGACTGTGCGTGAGCAGTCGACAGGCACTGACAGGTATTCAACAGGAAAAAGGAACTCTGGTTGTCACAGCAGTCAGCTCACTTGTAGGCAGAGCTGCCATGGCAACATCTCTCTGTTCTCAGCCCTGTTTGCCATATAAATGTATATATTTGTTTGCAGTGAGAGACGATACTTTTCCAGCTGTATAAAAGTTGAAGTATAGCTCGGCTTCAGATCGAAAGCGGGATCAGTTTGTGAGGGACCTTCATCTTTCTTCTTCTACTGTATCTCCATTAGTTGACGTGTTTGTACTCTGTGTGTGTGTGTGTGTGTGTGTGTGTGTGTGTGTGTGTGCGCGCGCGCTGTGCAAATAAACTCTGGTAAACAGTTTCCTAAGTGTGAAACATGTGAACTATAGTGGAAGTGATCTATGGCTTTGAGGGGATTTTGATCTGTAGTGACAGAACCCAGTGTGAGGTCTGCTGTGAGACGAAGGCTTTTCTCTGAGTCTCTCTTATTTCTCACTCTTCACTCTCCTGTCTGCTGTACTGCCAGCCCTCAGAAAGGAACTGGGCGCCATGCTTGGAGAGTGTGTGAGGCATTTGTCTTCGGGCAGCAAAATGCCCTTCAAAATGAAGACAATGAAGGAGAAACGGCCTCTTTGGCAATTTTCTGATGACTGCGGACATATTTATATTGAGTGTGACATGGAGGGAGAAGGCAGGTGCGTTTGGACCACCCAGCATTTTGATATTTTGTTCCAGTTGGAATGTGAAACATGAGATATTTGATGCTTTCATCTTCAAAGCACAACAGGTCTTCCGAGTAAATTGCATATAATATTAAAAACCAATAAGAGTGTCTCAATAATTCATTACAGCCATTGGTTCAATTGTGTAATATTAATGGCTTAGTTGCCCTGTGACCACAAAGGAAACGACATTGAATATCAGTGAAAGTCGTTCCTTGGTCTACTCCAGATCCAGTGATGGGCATCTGGCAGCTCGCAGTCCAAATCAATTTCCCACCTGTTTTCATTTTATCTCTCAGATTGAGTCATGAAAAAATAATTTCTGGGATTTTTTGCAGCACTGTACTCGCTAGAAATAACACATTTCTTTTCAACACCTCAAATCTTACAGTATACAGTCTTTCTAGGATTGCAGTGGCTATTTCATGATTGCAAGCATCTAAAACAATAGTTCTCTTTTAGCATTTTGTACTTTAAAAGTAGCATGGGGGAGAGCATATTTTTAACTTCTAATTTCACAATCTGTTGTCATGGAGTACACCTGGAATGCTGTCCCACCTGCAACTCTTTCTAAGTGTGCGGCATCGCTTACGTCTGCAGTTGCATTAGCTGCAGTACCTGAAATGTCTAAATAAAGGGGTCAGGATGAAGGGTGTTTTTTTTTTTGCTGAGACAAAACAAGTAAAACAACGCTAATGTTCCAGCAGCCTGTAGGATATTTGCTTGTACATTTTCACTGATTAAATCTAAAATATAATGACACCTTTCAGAGCTGATGTCTTGTTGCTGTGGCACACAATGACTTCACATATCCTCATTTGAATGTTTCCTCTGTGCCTTTTTACTTTTCTCCTAGGGCTCGTTTTTACACGAGTCTCTTTTGGTATATTACTACCATGCTTTCTATTTGTTTTGAGGGGTTTATTGTGTATGAGATGCATGATCAACACTTGATTATGAGTGTGTTTTCTTTGGGGCTGTGGCGAATTGGATAGAGGACAAACGTCACACTCCACTAGTAGCAGCATTGTCCTTCAGACAGTCCCTGCGAGCCTGGCGAAGCGACAACCGGAGGAGACATTCTCTACCCTTCTCGTTTTTCCCGATATTTTTTCCCCTCTCTATCTCTCCCAGTCATTCAGGTCTTCCTTTTCTTCTACAGTCACACTATTTCCGTCTCTACACCATCTTCCCATCCTACCTGTCTTCACCATCTCTGTTTCTCTTGTCTTTTTCTGTCCGTCTCTCCTGTTAGAGGACACTCGCTGTAAGCAAAGCTCTTCACAAAGGCACACGCTGCACACCATCTCCTTGGCATTTAAAGGAGGAGAATACGGCCAATTGTGTTGGAAATTGAACTCTCTAAAGCCTTCCTTCCCACTGCAGCAGTTCATTGTGGGTGAGCTCAGTGTCTTTGGTGAGCGGCTTGGGCTGTCCAGAGGTTGATGCCAGAGGGCGCCTATTGTTCCGTGTTCCACTGCAGTGTCCCCACAACTCTTCCTCCCTTCAACCTTCCCTTCAACCTTCCCTTCTTCCCCTGATATTTGTCTTGTGACAGAAAAAAAAATATCAGGAAAGTGTTTATTTCTATATCTTATATCTTAATGTATGTTTAACTTTTTCTTACTGGGGTGGATGTATTCAGTGGTGTGGGAGGTCTGGATTTCAGCATGTTCCAGAACCCAGGCTTGAGCAAGGTCGTAAGCACATGTCAGAGATTACACATACCAGTCATCACTCCCAGCACCCTCAGCATGACTTCTGGATGACAGGACGAGCTGTGCAGGTGGGAAATGAAAGCTTTTGGAATAGCCAAAAGTCAGAATCGTTCTGTCATCCTTTACCACCTCTTGTCCAGCAGACTGACATATGATCTATGATCTAAAATGTGATTTTACTGTCAAACACAATTGGTGGTGACAAAAAGAGTGTTTCACAGGTGAGAAAAATGGCTTGTCCTAAAGGCAGGGATTGAGGCTGTGATGAAAGAGCAGCAACCGTCATCATCAGCCAAAGCATTCGGGTTTGACTCCTGAAAGAAAAGGTCCAGTAGATAATGGATGAATTCTTCATCTTGCTACTCATACATGTATTCTACGTGCTGCTCTGACACACAGTGATTAAGCCCTCCTCTCCACCACATTACCTCTCTTCATCTGCACATTTTGAAGCAACAAACACAAATAATCCTCACGGGACTTTTCAAAAGGAAGATATATAGCATACACATACACTTGGTCTGATTAGATTTGATTGTTTTGATTATTCACAAGCAGCTTCTCAGCGTCATGCCTAACACACACAAAAAAATCCCAATGTTAAATGATGCTTCTTCAGCTATAAATAGCTGATTAATTGGGTCAAAAGTGCATGTCACAGTGAGTTTGATTCCTTCTTTCCTAAAAGCCTGCGTTAGCCCTGCGGTTTTCATCAAGTATGAAAGATTTTAGCTACTTATTTCAAGTGGCACCTATAACTGCTTTGGGTGACGCACACACACATACATGTTCCAGCTCACCTTTTTTAATTACAGCATTAAGTAAGCTGATGAAATCCGAGTGTAACTTTCTTTCATATTTCTCTACAAAAGTTTGTAACCAGACAGCAGTCGTTAGTGTAGTATTACAACGACTCTGTGACTGATTGTGAGCCAAATTCCTTCTTTATTTGAATGATGCAAGTAATAGTAATGCGCAACAGTGTTGGGGACCAGAATAAAGAAATGCAGGCTGGATTGTTGTAGTCACAAGGCTGCTTTGTATGATAGAGCCAGTGAGCGAGGCACATATTAGAAGCCATGTTCCTGGAGAAGAAGGGGATTCTTGGTTTTGTGTGAGGAAAGGGCCAAGGCGGTGTGAATTTGTGTATAGTTCTTTTTTTTTTTTTTTTTTCTGTGGCTTAAAGGGCTGGTTTTCTTCTTGGCAGACGAACAGAAGACTGCATTGTGTGCTTCTGTAATCTCTTTACCTGGATTGGCAGCAAAACTAGCAAGTGCAGCTCCCAGTGTGGAATTGGCACTGAGGAGTCGATGTCACACTGAGCAAGCGGCGTTCCAAACAACCAAAAACTGGTTGTGTCTCCATGATGCCATGTGTACGGATGACAGCATGTTTTTCTTCTTCAATTTGGGTTTGTCTTTAAGTTTAATTGGTGGATTTTACAGGCCTTACATAAACAATGTGGACAGAATGCCCAAACCTTATGTGCAGCAAAGTCAAATTTTCTAGCTATATCTTATTATTTAGTTCTTGTGGCGTTTTTCTTTTCTTTTTTTCTTATGTGTGCTTGTCGTACTTTCAAAAGAATGAACAAGTCTTTGCCCTCAGATACAGAAGCTCATAAAGTCTCAAAGGCTTGGGTGGCTTAAGGTGTCATCATACGCCAACAATCTGACATAGATTTGCCTCTCTGGCCTGACTTTGTGAGAAGAAAAAAATGATTGGCCTCATTATCTTCCATTTCTGTGGCATATTACATTAATTATTTTATAAAAGGCTGCCAGTTTGAGATCTGTAACCTGAGACGCAAAGCTGCAACTCCACAGGTTAACTGTAGCTCGCTGAAAAGCCCTAGCATTTGACGTCACCACAATGCCTCATCAGCCACCGGTGCTAGGGACTGAACATGGCCGACTGAGCAGTCTGCAAAGTGATTGCTGTAGGAGAGGAGGGGATAAAAGAGAAGTGGGGAAAGGAAACAAGTACAGTTGGAGATGAAATGTCAAGAAAAAGAAAAGGGTGGAAAGCAGGAAAAGTACAATGAAAGCATGGTGAGGACAAAAAAAAAAAGAAGTAAATAAAGAAAAAGGAGAGTGGCTCAGTGGGAAGCCTCCCCCTGCTGGCTCCTCTGGCTGGAACCTGCTGCCGATGGCTTCAAAAGAGCGCCAGGCAGTCTAGGCCTCTGCTTCTAGCAATTAGAGATCACTCCAGCGGATACCTCCTGGCCAGCCTGCAAATCCTTCAAAAATACCCTCTGATTACTACTGTAGGACACAGGCTGTTTACCAAATGGATCCAGCACAGCTGAGAGTGAGGTTTGATAATGCCTTCTTTTGTTCAGGGCCAGAGAGGGAGCGAGGTCTTTTGAGTTTTTAAGATAGCACGACAGAGAATAATTGTGAGATGAGTTTTAACCCAAGAAAAAAAAGATAAGCAGTTCTTTAATTTCTTCTCAAATTGCCTCAGTTACCAGTTCTGTTTTTTCAAGAGCTGCATCTATTTGGACTAAACTAAAGAAGCACCAGGTCTTTTTGATCATCGATGTCCTCCCCAATGAATTCCCTTTTCAGAAACCGATGTTAATTTTTATAAAAGACATAGTGTTTCCAGATCAAAGATTCCCTGTGCTATGACTCACTGATGCAGAGTTAAACTATCAGCAGCTGGGCTTGATTTAACTGATCGACACTACATTCACTGCAAGTGGAATCAGATATTCCTGCACTTGTCCTCATATCGCTCCAGCCTCCAGACAGATTCCTTATTGTGTTCCCTCACCTTGACAGACCTGATATTAGCGATTAGTGTGAATGTCATTTAAATGGCAGAGCTAATCATACGCTCTGGGTGTACATCCACCGGAGGGCCCCTCACCTTGGCCTAATCTCAGTGACAAAGGAAATGATGTGTTTAGCCACTCTTAATAACTGCTTTAGCTCATCAGCTCCCAGGCGAGCCAGCTTTATGGCCGACCTGTGCCTCGCCAGGGAGGCGCAGCCAGAAGTAGGCAGCCTAGCTTCTGGCCCTGCTTCCTCCCCTCAGCCTCTTTGTTGTGATCCACATCCTGACATCAGCGATCCGACAGGCTTTCCTCAAAATCAACTCCAGCATTGAATTTGCTATGATGCTGGAGACTGCAATGAGCCCAATGACATATACTTTAGAGGTTGGACATCAAAGGGCAGAATATCCTCCTCTTGTCACCTGTTTTCTCCTGTTCATGGCTGCCATCTACCCCACAATCGGTGCTGCGGCAGTCGTATCCGTGTGTTATAGGCTCATAGACCGGATGGGTTTGTTTTTTAGTTAAAGTCTGCTGTGCTGGCCCTGCATGCACTGCAAAGGAAAGGAGGATGAAGGCAGGAGATTGTGGAAGAAAGCCTGTGGTTTTAATCTCTTCCCTGTGTTTATCTCACCACCAGGAGACAAACCATGTGCCATTAAAAACATCAGCTACTCCCACTGGTTGGCAGCACAGCCACACCTCTGAAGACATTTGAAGGACACAATAAAGGGGACCAAAAAATTGTGCAGAAAGGTGCATTTATGAATGAGAGCTAAGGTCTGATTTTACACATTAATGGGTATTAGAGTATTGGAGAATTTACAATACGTGGGAATCTAAAGGTGAATTTGCTGTGCACTCATTGAGTCCACACAGCATATTTGCTGTATAAATTCTCTGTCATAAAAGAATTGAAGAACTTATTTGAACAAAAATAGGCAAACATCTTTTGCCTCTTCTCCTATGGGGATTCAGTCTCCTCAGGAAATGAAAATGCCAGCTTGGAATTGTCATCATATTGAGAGTTAGCCAACCTTTGACCTCGTAATACCCTGACAGCCTCTCCATTTGTGACCTGCTGGATGCTCTTAGAAAGTGAAACCATCGGGGGGGATCTACTGCTCACATCATCATTCTCCGAACACCTAATAGTGGATTTACCAAGGTTAAACCCCCTGTGAGATAACAGACACCGTGACCTGGAATACTGAGAAACACAAATACACACGAGCTCACAGACACTAAATATGAACGAGCATTTGTGAGATGGTTTGTTTTGAAATAAAGCCTTGCATCAACAAACCAACTTAATCTACAGGAGACATGCTGGAGTATTGGTTGATACTGTTACAGAAACTAGACGAGGGGAGTGGTTGCCTTTCTCTCTATTGTCCTCTGTATTTACAGCTTGATTGGTGCCTATCCAGGCATCTTACAGCTGAGCGCAGCACACGAGGGAATTATCCTAGTGTTTCCTGTGCAGTGTTGGTAAAATAAGTTGCTTCTGGTCTCTGTGAGATTTTTAAGAACACGCTGATCCACAGAGGTGTGCTTTTAATGCTGTCACACCCACAGTTGCACTACAGAAACTCTGACACTCCCCACCACGGTGGGTAGTAACTTAATTTGCAAAGAAAGTGGTTGTATCCTATTGCTGTGCTTAGTATCCATGGTCTGATTTATACTGTGTGAATAAACGTGACGTAGACGGCATTTGTCACTGATGTTTCACTCACAACATCTGCACAGCATCCTGCTCCTTCTAACTTTATTTTTTTCTTGAAAAGAGCCTCTCAGCACAACTTTTTTTGAAGAAAGTGGTTTTTTTTTAGCTGTCCCTCTTAAGTGTAATAGTGGTCAGGATACACCAGCCCACGCTGAAAATCACAATCAGCTGCTGAGCCACAGCAATCACTTCTCACAGAGAGATTGCCAGCTGAATTAGATTACATCACCTCCAGTCCAGGCATCTAATCTTAGATTAAAGTGAAAAAGAACAATCTGTGGTTTCTTTCCTACGTTTTCTTTTTTGTTCTTCTTCTTTGTGCATTCTGGGTCATACTGAGGGTCTGAGCCATTTGAAGTGTTTAACCAACATGCAAGCCCCCCTATTTTAAAGCAATCCCTCTATCTCCATTCGATATTTTTATGCTGTTGTGATGTTTTATGTGTATTTGACCAACTTTTTACCATCCTGCCCCATAGTTGCTGCTGATTGGCCTCCCACAGTCCCGCTGGTTCACCATTTAAACAGTCTTTTTTTGAAGTGGAGGAGTTTTTTGTACAGAAGCAGCCAAAACAATCATTGCACTGCGGGGTACCTCCTGGCTTTGACTGGTGTTTTGCCAGACAAGATAGACTTACTGATGTGCTTTTGTGTTTGTGGTGTGTCGAGCAGTAAAATACGGCAAAAAGAGCAATTTTATCTGCTGTCATGAACAATGAAGCGTCCGTAATAACCAACAACTCGGAAGGAGCACATGGCGTCTGTCCCCATATTCACCAGCAGCCTTCATGCTGCTTCACAGATTTGTAAGAAGCAGAAACTTGACATGCCTGAAAATGATACATAAACACACTGAGACCATTATCTGACCATTACATCTGACAGACAATAAAGGAGCATTTGAATATGGCCAGCTCCTTTACATGACTAGCAACTTGAGTTTTTTCTATGCTCCACCATCTCACAGCTGCTGCGATGACCTGAGAGGGAGAGCGTGCATGTGTGTGTGAGTATGCCTTCACCCAGTAATAAGGGTTGCCTAGCCAAGCGTAAGTGTCAGGGTGGAGATGCCTGGCTCATTAGGTACTATGGCAGGATAATGTATGAACAGCCCTTATGAATGTTCACACAGGTAGAGAGAGTGAGCAGGAGGGAAACGAAAGAGGGAGGCAGCCATTGTTCTTTCTCTACTGTCTTCTCCGTCTTTCCCCACTGCTGCCCCCCCTCTTCTCTCCCCACAGCCAGTTCTGTCTTTGTGTGCGCGCACTCTGGGAGATATAGGCTCCCCGGTCACATTATGCTCAGTTTTTTTTGTGATGCAGAGCTGCCATTCCATGGGTTGATACCATTTATTCCTAAATTAATTTATTTATTGGTTTATTAAATTTAATTCATCGCGTCTTGCATGATGCTTGTTTTGCGGCTCTGTTGCTCGATTGACAGGTTGCCAGTCATGGTAAGATTCCATATCCCATCGGCGTCATGCAGCAGCACGTTGCTAATTGAGTTGAATGCGTAGCTCGTCTCTCCTCAGTGAATCCATCTGTCGCCGTCTTGTCATCAGTTTGTTCGCACTTGACAGGTTCCAAGTCTGTCTTTGTGTGTTTAACTGTGCACTTCTGTGTAGGTGTGCTGTGCTTTTTAATTTATGCAAGGAAGTGTGTATGTGTGTGTGTGTTACAATGCCATATAAAATGGGTGGCTGCCCAGATGCCTCTTCTCTGTATTGCGTGCTTTGCCCCACTGTGGAGTCCCAGAGACAACAGGCCCACAGCCAATCTGTCTCTGTATGATATTGTTTAGATAAAGACATATTTATGCAAAACATCTCAGTGAACATGCATGAACACATTTAATGATTTGCTATGATTTTTTTAACATCAACGGGGTCAAGGTTAACATCTGACTTCATCCTTGTTAGGTCTGTTGCAACTTTACATCGAATAAAACTGCAATACTGTGGAAAAGTTACGAGATGCCACTCATTCAGTTATATTTTTCTATCCATTGAGCCAGACTTTATATATATGTATAATACAGTTCATCAGTATTTGAAAGGGGTTTCCTTAGGGAATTAGGTGGAAAAAAGACCTGAATCAGGATACATCTGTTTTTTTAGTTGATCCTTCTTCCTTTCACTGAAGCCTCCTCAGAAATGGTCCCAATGGGAGGGTGACAGTTAGGAAGAGGGGAAACGGGGAGAAAAGGCTGAGATATGCTAAATGGCACAACATAAATGCCAGAGACCAATATTATGGAAGCAGTTTAGGAAAGTCTAGAGAGACAAAAAAAAAAAAAAAAAAGACAACCAACATTTAAAGAAGAGCTTTGAAATGTCCTTCAAGAAGCCTGGAGAACTATTCCTACTTTGTCCAAGAGGGTTCAGGCTGTGTTGAAAAATAATGGTGGTCACACCAAATTCTGACCTAAGATTGGACAAAATTTTATATCGTATACTGTATTTCTGTTTATGTATGTTCATGCCTGGATAAATCACAGCACCTAGTTCTTGTTTTTCTGGTAATATATAAAGAAATAAGGGATTTTGCTCTGTATTGTATTGGACTGACCGCATGGTTGCTCATCTGCAGTTCACAAGGTTTCAAAGAAATGAATGTCGGGTGATGACATGGTTAATATCCCCTCTTTGGGGTTTTCCTTTGTGTGTTTGGACAGAGTGTAAGTGTGTGCTTGTGTATGAATCACATGGCGTTTTCTTTGGTCCTGATCTATACTGGGCTCCCGCTGAAAGAGAATGAACTTAAAAGAGAGTGTGTCTGTGTGATGTGTTCTCTCTATCAGCAGATAGATGACGTCTACACTGTGTTACATCGCCTCACCTTCATCACATTCTGTGAGAAAGATGGAAAGAAAAACATAAAGAGAGTGTGTGTGAGGAGGAGAAGGTGTATGTCGCTGTGTACGTTGATGGCACTTCACACAGCTGCGTGTGTCCTGGCTTTGATACAGTACAAGCATGCTGTAAAACTCGGGCGAATAAAGAGAGCGTTGTTTGAAAAAGGAGGTTCACTGCGCTCCTGTGTCGGCACGCTTGGGGAGGGATTCTGTCTCTAGGAGAGCCTTGAAAATTTTGTAGGCCCTGAGTGTTTTTGTATACCTCCAGAGGCGTCTGTGCGAGTGTGTTTCTGTTTGTGTACTTAAAACATGTGGGAACCTGCACCTTACGCACTACAAATGAGCAGCTGCCTTATCATCAATCCCACCTTTCACGCTTTTGTGAGTTTTATTATAACAGATACTCACATACACTCAGAGGATTGCACACATGCATGCCGAGCTTATGCACACATACATACAACCACGCGTGCACCCCGTCTTCCAAACTGCCTCACTTGAAGAGCAGTTGCATCAAAGGCAGCTGTCTCTCATCTCACTTTATCTCCGTCATCTTTTCCTCGCTTGCTTTTTTTCTCGCCTCTGTCACTTCACACATTTTTTTTTCTTTTGCTCATTCCCTTGTGCTTCTCCGTCTTTGTTTCCCACCTATTCTCTTTTCACCTTTGCCTTTCTGTGCTCTACTTACCTGCCAGGGAGAGCCTCCCAAGGAGAAGTGATGTTTTTTTTTTTATATTCATCTCCCATTTTGAGAGAGTTCACTTTTTTTGAAATGCAGCCTCAAAGGATCCATATCACAGGTTCTTCTGTGTCCACTCTACAAAACCCAGTCCCACCCCCCACCCAATCCATCAGACGGCAGCCAGCCTCACCGACTCCTGCCTCATTTCTCATAAATTAGTCTTACCTCTCACACACTTTCCTTTTGTTTCTTGCTCTTACTCATTCCATTCTCCGCATGCCCTCTCCCGCCTTCCATCTCTCACTGGTCCTCCCATTTCATTTTTCTTCCTACAAATGCCACACAGCAGTCCCTTAAGAAATGTCATTTCTGTCTTCTCCTTTTGTTCTGTAATTTCTCCGTGTCCCTCCTTTTCTCTTGGGGTTTCATTTATCGTTTGCTGTTCTTCTGTCCCCAGCTCTGATCTCTCTGTCGTATTCTCCTTCTCTATGTATGTCTCTCTGTCTTTGTCTCTGACACTTACCCGTCCCCTTTTTTTCCTTTTTGTCTCTTTTGCTCACTTTTCCAAAAAGTAATTCAATGATTGAAGATAAAACTTTCCTTTTTTAAAAAAAAGAAATGTATAAGTAACAGTGACGTGATAGAGAACACATGCGTAGAATACAATAAGTGCTTTGTTTTTGTGAACCCTGTGGCATGTGAAGATCACAGTCAAGTGCCCCCTGCAAAGAGGGCCAGGGGCATGCCAAGCACTCTTTGGTATTTCAGTGTCTAGGTGTGACTGGCTCACCTGCCGCGCACTTGGACTGAGGGCGGGATTAAAAAGAATACATTATCATACATTAGTCAAAGGCTTTTTTGCAGTTTTGCCAATCAAAGTCACTTTTATTCCAAGACATGAATGCACTAGCTCAAATGTACTGCCAAGAGCAGATGATGTCCTTTTTGAGGCTTCACTTTTGAGTCGACCTGTTGAGTATCCAAAGATCAATTTGCTTTTCTGTCATGGTAAGAGTTTCTTGCTCTTACAGTGGTCCATTACCATCCACCACACCTCAGCCTTACTGTTGGACAGAAAAGGTAGCATTTAGGTTCCAATGTAAAGACAATGTAAAGAAATGTTATGAATGTGCACCTAATATTCACTGTCGTGCTTTCATTGGTATAGAACAGTGACAATAAGAATATTTTTATTGCCTTGAAGTGACGGCTTTATTTCTACAGATGATGTGGGTCTTCCACCATGTCATAAAACTGTTTCTGGAAGCATCCCTATTAAATCTGGCTCAGATGATCTCATGTCTACGAATAAGGGGTCACTGAGGAAATGAAAATGGAGGAGGAATTTTTCCCCCGTTATTTCAAGAATAATGTTGAAATACTATTTCTTGAATTAAGTCTTAATGTGGGGGCTGCACGGAAGTTCAAAGGCTCCTGGTTCAACTCTCAGCTGAGGCCTTTCTGTGTGGAGTTTGCATGTTTCTGCTTTGCCAATGAGAATATGATCAAAACTATGCATGTTAGGTTAATTCTAAATTGACTGTAGAAGTGAGTGTGCCCGTGAACGGTTGTTCGTCTTGTTTGTCTCTGTGTTGGCCTTGGCCCTGCCTACCATGCCTCTATCCAGGGGATGGAGAGCTGAGTTTATGAAATGTTACCATCCATACAGCATTTGCCATTGTGTGTTTTTTTAATTTTTTTTAATCGGTAGTAGCATGTTTAACCTCTGTCTATCCAAGGCTACAACTCACCAGTCCAGAATGCCACGAGCTCCCAAGGGACAAGCTTGTAACTAAGACTATACTGCATGAGGGGTGGAGTTATAGTGCACCCTGCTCTCTGTGTTGGGCCACAGTTCCTTGTAATCACAACTCTCTGAGATAATTAGCCTATTTTTTTTAGTTTTGACTGGACCGCAGACGTCAGCACCACACAGTGGGAGAGCAAATGAGCTGCCAGCTGTCATACAGATGGTAAAAATCGATCATTCTCTTCTCTTTTTGTCCATGAGTTGTGACTGTCGGTTGAAGAGCCAGATGTTACATTCAGTAAATGCTTTTTAATATTGTAAATGCTAATGTTAGTAAATGCTGTGCCTGCTCGAACGCTGACCGCAGAAACCTAATCTATCGCCCAGTTGTTGTGTTCCCATCGTCACAGTGACAAACTGAAGGCTATAAATTCCCATGACTAGTGCAGAGTACTTTTGCACGTGACTAAATGGTGACAAAACACTTTCTTAGCACTCAAGAGCCACATGTTAGTGTATATTAGTAGGTTTTTTAACTAGCGTAAAGAGGGCTATAGTGAATAAAACCAATGTCGATGATGACGATGCCATATGGCTTCGACTCATCATAAGAATTTCCACATGCTGAGGCTCATTGGGGCCTGCTTCTCAGTCACCACACACCCACCTGAGCTAAACACAAGTTCAAACAGCGTTACTGAATCTGGTGATACATCACATCCTCTCCGTGCATCACGCAGGTGTAGCCATGGATACCATTGCATGTGATGATTACAAGCGAAGTCTAATCCCTTTAAAGTACTAATACTTATCACCACAATGTGTTTAGGTGCTAAAAGAATAGTTTTTTTCTTGCTAAACCAACTCTGAAGTTACAAGTTCATATTGTAGGTTTCTGCTGGTTTGATTTAATATCAACGAATAAGTTTATTCTCCACTCTATCAGCCATAATTCTTGGAATTACAACCTTTTTTTTAATGACATTTCAACTATTTTCTTGACAGTCTGATTTTATTCTCCACCAGATGATTTAATTTTTTAATTTGAAAAAATAATGTGACCTTAATACTCTGTCGCACATGTCACATCTTGTTGGTGATTAAAAATACTTTAAGCTTGATGATACTCACACATTCGAATTTATCTGCAGTAATAACCCTTTTTTGCACAGTTGTGTGTCTAAAATCCTTGTTAATTTGCAGTCAAAATTGTGGAACACTTACTCACAATCAGACAGTTGTTTTGTGAGAATTTAATAGATCAAATGCACGAATACTGAATATTTATTTATTCGGTTCAGACCAATAAGATTAACAGAGTTTGGATCCATTGAAACGTTTTCACAAGACCTAATTACAGATAGTGCTTTGAATGATAATTCAAAGGAAGAATGTAACTTTGAGGCATAATGCAGCAGAGAATTCTGGACAAAGGATGTGGTTTTTGCTGTAAAACATTATCTAAAAAAAAAAAAAAAACCACTAAAATTATGAGTAACAAACATTCTCTTTCTCTGTCAGCTTGTGAAGTGGTGAAACACGTCAAACCAATAATTATAATTCTTTTTTCGTCTTTAAGTTTAGCCACTGGTCAAGATTGCTAATAAGCATTTATGCTCACTTTGCATAGCCAGCAAGCAGAGGAGTCATTTCAACCCACAGAAAGTGTCAGTTATTTTTCCTTCTGCTATTTGCGAGATAATCCAGCCCGGATGGGTCAGAGAAAATTGGTAAGATGTATCACAGAAATCCAATGCTTCAAAAGTGATTCTGATTCTTCTGTGCAGAGTAAACCGTCCCACACATGCTCCCAAGTGGTCGGAGAACCAATTTGTTAGGCCACTGACAACAGGCGAACTGGCTATATGAGAACACACAGGTCTTATCCCAGATGTTAAAATACATTTGTCAAGTTTGTGTGTACCAAATTTTTTCATGTTGGCTGCTTTCTGTTTTTGTTTCTTTCCTCTTTTCTTTCCCGTGCCGATGGTAGAGTTTCGGAGTTTTGTCATTGTTCGACCTTGAACTTGGTTTCACAGAACAAATATATGGGACGTGGTATAATGCCGCCTCTCTCCATCTCAAAGTCCATTTTTGTCAAACCAGAAGTGACTCTTCCCTGGTGGATCTCAGTGCAGAGATTCCACTTGAGAACACTTCTCTGGCATGCAGGCGTGCAGGCACTTGTGTTCCATCAAAATGCTAATAATATCATCTGCAATATCCAGAGCAATATTATTGTAGTGCTAATTGCTGAAAAAAAAATTTGATGGGAGCACCTGCCCACCCCACTACTCAATTATTTTTAATTACAATGGCCGTAATAAAAGGGAACAAATTGTGTAATGATCAATGTTTCATCAGTGAGGTGACAGTTTTGCTCTTATTGGCTTCAGCACAGCAATGTGTGGCTCATTTAGATGAGGAAGATACTTGTTTGAGTCGAGCAGCACTAAGAGAATATGCGCCCTCGGGAGAGGGATGTCTTTTCCTTTGGTTTTATGCAGCATGATTTATTCATCACACCACACAGCTTTCGAAGTGTTCTTTGGACAGTTCACATGTGTTGGTATGTGTGCCACACCTCCTTGTGGTTTAGAACTTGAAAAGGTTTTTTTTTTTCTCATACTAATGTGGGAAGGATAGAGGGAGATGGATTTGTAAAAATGCCCGTTGAGAAGTATGTGTAATTACAGCAGCGCAAAACATAAGAGGTGCAGAAGATTCCTTGAACTAACTGAAAGAGAAAATTTCTTACTTTGAAACAATCCTTGTCTTCCAAATTGTCAAATTAACTTTTTTTCACAGCAATGGCTTGTGAGAGGGGTGATTAATAGCTTCTTTTTGAGAGTTCTTTTCTAGTATGTGTCAGTTTTTCTAGCTTCCTTCAAAGTGATAATGCTTTCCGGCTCTTGCCCCCAGGGACTGCTCCATCTTATTAACTTGTCCTGGGAGACAGGGGCTGCTTTAGCGCCTGCAGGGATGGAGAAGGACCTCTAAGTCCTGCGCTGTCTTCTTTTGCTCCAAACATGCACTGCTCACTGAGTGTGTGTGAACTCACATATCATCTGACACAAGAAGGGAAAATAGTTTAGCAGTCAGAGAGATGGTGATGATGATGAAATATAATCACTTTGTGAGGAATCTATCTATATTCAGAGGCAACACAAAGTTGTTAATGTGGAGTAAAAGAGGTACATTCAGTAAGGGAAATGCAGGCAGTGTGGAGGGATGCACCCCTCTTTTCCCTTTTCTCCTGTTCAGTCAAATACCTCAACCCAAGCACAGTTCTGACATTAGCAGTTTAAAAACTGTATACCTCACTGCATGAAATCACTTTAGTGTATTTCGTATCCATACAACTGAATCTTTATAGTAATCAGATACATTTGTTTCTGCATTCAGTCTGCAGCTGTCCTTAGCACTTCTGGAGATTATCTGACCAGTTGATATCATGTGTTTCTTGATCTCCATCAGCCATGTTTTCCAGAGAGAGGATGCACTCAAGCTGCACCCTGCTTCCTGTAAGCTGTTGTCATGGCTGGACCGGCTGAATGTGTAGGGTTAAACCCTAACCCTAAACCCAATTAATGTGTGAGAGTATTACTGAGCACAGACTACAGCAGCCAAAAAGCTGAATTGGCCACTTTCAATCTTATGTCTAGACCATCTTAGTTTTCGAATGTGGCAGTTCTTTAACGTTGCTTTTTATATGGACATATATCATTGTGATACTTCTAATAAAGCACACAATGATCTGGCACTCTGGTTAAAGTAGCATCTAGTGCACAGCAGGAAGACGAATGGCGGTTGTGTGCAGCACAGCCTGTTAATTTGAGCAGAAGAAGACTCGCTGATATAACCAAATAAATGAAAAATAACATGGAATTTGAACAAGCAAAATATAACAGCCAGCTCTCTCACTGTTGTTTATTTAATGTAGAGCTGAGTCTGTATCTGCTGAGAAAATCAATCTTAAAAAGATTGTAGACAAATTAGCCGGCAGAAATTAGGCAGTGCATATTCATTATGCCTATCCCTTTGTGGAATTCAGCATACACTGCAGTGTCTTTACCGTTTAACTGCACAATCATAAATGCAATCATGTATTTTATCTAGAAGCCTCTCAGGGCAATAAACACCGTCTCTTACTATTACAAAGTATTGCATGGACCAAACTATTAAGACACGGTAGTGTTTGAAATTTGAACACCAACAGCATATAATTTTGGTTCTCTTAACCTCAGTTTGAGCCTCTTTGAGCTCATTTTTCAAGGCACTTCTTATCCCACTCATGTTCCCGTGTTATTGTCCTGTCTTTCATGCATCAATAGATGGATTATTATACATCCCTATTTGTAATTGGAGGGCAGGTTAGACAAGGGGATAATTAAAATAGTGCGTGCGTGGCTACTCCATCTATTTTCTGTTGTTGTCTTGACGCGTGGCTCGGTATGTTTTCGTGCCCTCCTTTGTCCTCCAAGTTAATATTGTTGATGTGACAGTAGCTGAGGACACAAAGCACAGACTTGCTGACAAACACAGACTCGCAGTCCCACATATGTACACAGTTATTGTCTGCAGGACTGGATTCAGCCCTGTTGCACATTTAATATAGTGTAAATTGTACTGTTATGTGGTTTCACACATATTTTAGTTGATCATAGCCATTAACTGCAGCCCAAAAGTAATGTAGTATTGTGGGCAAGGCTGTAATCTTTATTCCTTAGATACTGTGCATAACCTGTCGAATGATATGTAGACATAATCACAATAGGGTTATTCTTTCCTTAGAAAGCTTACAATAGCAGTGGTGATAATGTTAGAGCTCAGGCAAAGGGCAAAACTGCCTGAGCTGTCAGGTTATGATCCCAGCTGGCAAAAGCTGACCATACTTGGATGGCAGTATTGCCTCAAGCAACAAGCAACAGGAAAATTGTAATGACTGTGGCAAAGTCATAGATACCACAACCAAGGTGCGAGCAGGGAGCCATGTGTTTGTTTCCTTGAGTCTGGAGGCCAGTCCTCATTATAGTAGCTGGTAAAATATTAGAGTTCAGCTGACACCATCTAAGTGAATTGTCCAGAGCAGTTTTGACAGCTAGTGGAAGGCAGAGCTAGATTATGATGGATGATGACAACAGGGGTGGTGCAGAAAGAGCATTGATGTGTTTTGTTGCTCATGCAAGAACTAATATGTACATCTAATGTGGGACAGTTTGGGTGACGGTGTGAGGCGCACACACAAATTGGAGTCTGATGGTTATGTTACTTTTTCTCTTTTTTTTTTCCCAAAATAATGTTGCAATTTCTCATACCTACAGAATTCATTCAGAACCATTTCTTTGCTTGTCTCACAGCCCCACAAGCGTCTTAAAATGAATGTGAAAAGAAAAACAACCATCATTGTAGCTTGCCATTCTATACCACCCTTGTGTTATTCATGCTTGATGGTAGATTTCCCTGCTTTCTTGTTTTCCCATCAGTAGAGTTTTATTTCATGAACGTGAATAATTCTCTTGGCAAGTGGAAAATTAAGCGGCCCGTTGAAAACTTGATTGCAGCCCTTCATTGCTCCACTTTCCCTCTTTTTTCCCCCTAAATAAAAAGTGCAATGTAACGTTTTTCAAAGGCAACATGAAAGCTCTGGAAAAATGTGGCTTGTTTTTCTTAATGGAAATGGAACATCTGCGAACCACCACACAAAGCTTTAACTTTTTCATAAGCCTGACATGCTCTATTATGCAGCGTAGTCTATTATTTAATCAGAAGTTCACTTTTTCTATTTTAATTACAACCTCTGCAGGAAACAGATATTGAAAAAAATGAACCTTCTTTAAATTAAAGCATGATTTATATTTTCTTTGAAGAGTTTAAAGAAATTAAGCACGTATTGTCGCATATGCTGAAATCCAGGTACTCCTGTACTTGTAACGTCTCTGAATCTAAATTACATCTTAGACTGCATTTGATGACTGGGTCACAGCATATCATTAGGAAATGCCAGCTGATGACACTTGTAGAACTTGATCAATTCTTGACTATTCAAAGCTTGCTGCAACACTCAACAACCACGGGCTCCTCAAGCAAATGACTTAGAAGCTGAAAATAAAGCTGATTGATGCCTACAAAGCAGTGGAAGGCTATAAAGAGTTATCAAAGTGCTTCCAGCTTCCAATTTCAAGTGTCTGAAATATCATTAAGAACTGGCAGCTATGGGGAACTGTGTAAGTCAAGACAACATCTGGAAGACCGAGATAACGTTCAGATAAAACTGCTGGTAATAAAGGGAAAAGCAAAACCCTCGTGCAGCTAGAAAGGACCCACGGAAAGGTTTAGCTGCCAGAGGGGCGGGAGTGCAGAGTTTCCCTGTGTAGTTTATTCACAAATGCTGCATGAGGAAGGTCTGCCTGTGAAGATGGAAATCTGCATCTGCAAAGATGGAGGCGAATTATGGAAGCTGAGAGGCCAAAGTGCATGTTGTGTATATGTGGCATTTGATGAAAATAATACCTCGTCAACTGTTAAACAGGGATGGCAACATTATGTGCCGTGTTCTGGCAAGTGGGAAACTAGTGAGTTTATTCCCAACTAATATCCGAAAAATCTGGATGCGAGAAAACCGTGAGGAAAATGGACTTGCTTTGAGATCATGATTTATAAAGCATAACATCCACCATAGAGTCCTTCAAGATGCCCCAAAGAAAACTTGGGGAAAGGCTTTCATGCTATACTTGCTATGAGGAAACCGCCTCAAAATGTCTCAGAATGTGATGGCTCTCACTTTGGAAGAAAGGGGACACACATTATAGGAAATTAATGAAATCATCACACCAAATGAAAGAAAAGATAATAAATAGATGCCAGGGGAATATTCCGGTTCATATCCATGGCTTGTATTACAGGCTGATGTAAACATGTAGGCACAAATAACATAGCTGTCCTCCCCCTGCTCGTTGGAGCAGATGGGGGAAGAAGAACACTTCATCCTCAGGTTCACTGGTCCTTTGGCTTCTTCTTGCGTAGCGAATCCATCTCCCACTAGTAACTCCAGCTTCTGGTTTGTTGCCCATTCTGCTTTCCTCTTGTCCTCCCTTCGAAAACTGACTCATTCACTCCTTTTCTCGCTCTCATCCACTCTACTCTTCTCATTTGGCCACCGGGGAGGTGTGTGGCACTGGAGCAAGCATTATTGATAGAGCATCTGTTTAGACATGGTGCAGGATCTGTGGCATGTGGGCAAGCAGCTGGGGGTTCGAGCAGGGGAGACATTATGTCATATTACATATCTTGAGATGTCTCGTTCACTTGTGTCTATGCCCATTTCACAGGCGCACGGTCCCACAGACTCTCAGAAAAACAAACACATGCCACCATGATTCCCACAGTAATTATTGCGGTTTCTGACATACTTGAAAATGTGAATTTAGGACTTTAATGAGGATGTAGAAATAATTTATTGATAATGTTCGAGAAGTTGTCTAATGTCACTGCTGTGTAGCAGATGTTAGAAAAATCCGTTTTAGAGGCCATTTCAGTCCAGGGAGCCAGAGGCAAATATTCTGGCATCTCGGGTTTATTGGGGCAGCCAGACAGACAGAGCACCCTATCCAGATAATCACCACACATCTCTTCTAGATGGCCAAACTTATCAAAGCTCACGCAGCTTGCTGCCAGTAGATTTCCATCCTTGGCAGATGATAAAACAGAGGATTTTATGGTATTTTAAACTATACAGACTGTGTCTTTTCATGATGTCACTTGCTGAATCTTTGTGACAATGCTCTTGCAATCTTTTTATGGGGTTTTTTTTGCCAAATTTTTGCATGTATCACAATCAGTTTTTCTTCTTTGCAACAACTGATAAAAGTGGTAGATACAGAATGTAAACTAAAGGTATAGGTATAAAGGTATGATAAATATACCTTTTTAAGGGTTGTATAGGCGCAACACAAACTAAAGAATAACCGTTAAAAGCAAAATACAATGAAATCCAGTTGGCTTTGCAAACTCTTCCACAGAAGACTAGAAGATCATTTGATGTCCAATGAATTTAAGCTGTAAAAATCCTTGCCCTTCCATTCAGCTATATGTGAAGCCCAGGTTTTTTTAGTACAACTTTCCTTGTATTTATAGGGTTCCATCCAGAAATAGTGTGTTGCTTACTCAAGGTTAATGCAGTTGCCTTAGTGGAGCCTTGAATTTCTCCTCCTCATTGTCATCACATCTGTATTTTTCCTTCTTATTTTCTTTTATTTAGTGAGTTAGTTGTATTGTTTTTTTTTTATCTTTTTGTGTTGGGTGTGAAAGTTGGGTCTTTGCAACACCTCGATTCTTGTTCTGTTATAAATTTACATTTGTGCTCGGAATCATTAGCCCCTTTCACACTGACGAATAACCCGCGTTTAATCCGCGAATTTAGCGTCAACTCGACTCGCCTTTCGACCCGCGTCGGACCCTAGTCTTTTTGCCGAGCCGAGTTTAGTGTGAACGCAATCGACGCGGGTCGGACGTGGGCGTCGAGTGACGTGAGGAGTTTAAAAGACAGAATTGACAGCTGATTCAGAACAACAGCGACAGGTGAGGACAAGCTTTACTCTGTTTTAGCCTACATCAAGTTCGAGACATTTTTTAATATGGCCAACTGGGGAGACAAGGAGGTCCGCAAGCTCCTCAGCCTCCGAGCAGAGGACGTTATTTACCGCCACATTTCGGGGACTATGGTGCTCTTGTATTCTCCGCATATGTTCTTCGGCGGCATCCCACGTTGTAACCATCCACACCCCGTAAAATAACATCTCCATGAACTGCATATACAATTGCAAAAACGAGTCCTCAAGGTGTATTTAACCCTACCTCTGACGCATGGCCTGTGCCTACGTAATTGTACACGCCCAGCATTTTATGTGTTCCGTGTGACGCTCTGCCACTAGGCAACGCCCCCTGAACTCGGCTTCAGGCGACACGGGTCACCCTGACACGCCAAGCGTTCACATTGCTCGACGCGGGTCGAAGGTGCAATTTGGACCCGCTAAGGTAGCGGGTCGCAGTGTGAAAGGGGTTATTGTCATCTTACATGACCCAGTTTTGGCAAAGCATTTGCACTTATATTTGTCTTTAGAGTATTTTGGTGTACAGAGGAGGATGGGATTAAAGCAATCATTGCAAGATGACCAGGTTCTGCAAAGCAAGTGTAAATCATCAGCCCTCCTGTGAGGGTGTTTGTGCTGACATGCTGTGTTTGGTTTTGTCTTAACACGAGGATGTGCATTATGTTTAAACATCACCACTTTGGTCTTGTTTAGCCAAGTGAAATTCAGATGCAATATTACAAACTTCTATCGGCAACCCTTCCAAGCAAGCCATACTTGTTCGGTCTTTCTGTGATTGTACTGTCGTGAACTTTAACATTTAACATGCTAACATGCTAACTCAGAGTCTGAGATGTAGCTCTTGGGCTTTTTGCAGTTTATGGTCTGACCTTGGGGTGAACTTGCTGGGACATCCACTCCTGAGAAGATTGGCAGCTGTCTTGAATGTTTTCTGCTTATGAATAATCTTTCCCATTATAACATGATGGGAAATGGCATTGTTGGCATTGTGTTAATACACACCTGAATGCTTCAGACCAGCAAACTGCCAAAACTTCTGCTTTTATAGGGGTGCTCACACTTGATGATCGTCAAGTGCATCAATCAAGTGCATTTGATTAGCAGCACCTGGCTGCTACCTTTGTGTGAAACAGTGTGTGCACGTATATAAGTAGATGCAGTTGGACTGTCCCACTTTGGCGGTGGGAAGAATGGTTAAGTAGTCACAAAGGAATAAAAAAAAAATCACATCTGGTTCTTTTTGAGTCCTTTAATGACACTGCAATAAAAGCATAGGTGTAAAAATTACATTTATTTTTGATGGCTTTACTCCCTGAAAGTGTTTCAGTTCCAGGATCCAGGTGTAGAAGTGCTTTATTGTTATTACTTTGTAACTTTTTGCACTTTTCTTGTCATTTGCTTTATAAGATCTTTTCCCAAGAATGTGTGGGAACATAATAATCACATTCCACAGATTTGTTTCACCCGTGTCTCGTCTTTACTTTGAGATTGGACTTTAACGTCGCAGAAGTGTGCTCTTCTTTTTCTCACACCGACTAAATAAAGGAGTTGTGCCACATCATTTTGTGCTTTCAAATAGCATCCGAGTGTTGAAGAATCAAGGGAGCGACAGTAGCATTTTCATCTGTGCCAGCTCTCCCTTAAACACGCACATTCAGTTCTCACACCTTTCTGTATCTCAGCCGTAAGGCAAGGATCAACAAAAGCTTCTTGAACAGGCTGTGTGAGCTGACTTCATCTTGCCACATACCCTTACAAAAACTGTGGTCACGCCACATATTTTGCCTGCGTAGCTCCACCTCACTTCAGCTTGATCAGAGCTTAAATTCGTAAGAATACCTGATGACACCTGTATGAGTTTGTCGGACTTTGATATATACCTCCCAGCGCACACCCACAGACAGAACGGCAAGCGCAAAGGAGGAAGGGCCGCAGTGCTCGTTCACAACAGATGACGTAATGCAGGACTCGTAGGAGCATCTGTGTGCCCCAGACACTTAAAGTGTGAGCTGTGAACCTGTGTTACCTGCCGATGCTGAATGCGACATCATCAGCTCAGTTGTTGCCAAGCTACTAAAACAAAATCCTCGTGCATTCATAAGAATCTCTCTCTGCTGCACGTCCAATTTCCCAACAGTTTCTCAATGTGTTTTCATTTTTTATTTATTTATTTAATTAATTATTTATTATTCTTCCTTGTATATTGAAGTAGAATTTCCCTCTGGGTATTAATAAAGGAATATATTGAATTAAATTAGTTTGGGTAATTTGCTAAAGCATTTAAATGTCCCTTTTGTGAACAAATACATATTGTGGTTGTGTGAAATCAAGCAATAAAAATGCTGTTCTTATGATTCATTTTGGCATATGAAATGTGGTGATCTCACTGAACTTAACGTAGCTCACCATTTGCTTCAGTAATACAAGTTAGTTCAATAATTCATTTCCAGAACCCATGCATCCTTGTTTTTTTGGTTTGTTTTTTTAACTCATTCAAATGCTGCACTGAATTATGAAGAACGAATAGTTTCCCTTTCTAAGGTCCCATAAGCTCCTGATGATAAATGTGTTCTATCAGCAAGCACTGCCACATGATAGTTCTTTTTCATTTTTTATTTTTTTTTTCTTCCACACTCGAGCCCCATTTGGCACATCATCTTTCTCAAGGGAGTAACTTCATGGCTTAAGTATGTAAATTGTTCGGTGCACACCTGATCTCAGCTGCTGAGTGGCAGAGATCAGGTGTGCACAATCATGTCATCAAATTGAAAAGCTGTCATTTAAAGCAAACAGACTTCACTGAAAAGGTGCAGGTGCAAGTCCAGATAAAGAGTCAAGTGATTCTACCTTTTTCCTCAAGGTTAGCTTGTTTTTCTTTATGTTTTTTTTAATGCATTGCTTTCAACTATCAGAGTATTTTTATCAGAGTATGATGTGTGTTAAGATTTAGTTAATCGTATGTAGTTGTCCCTGTTGGTTTTCTTGTCTTTTTTGGGGTTTTTAGAGACAAGATGTGCTGAAACAGATACGTTTTGTTGCCATTACAGGATTTACATCTGTTTTCCCCTCCAGTAAAGAGTGCTACATAATATTTGAAGACAAAGCATAAATTTTTTTTACAATATCTCATGTGAGGCTCGAAGTAACAATAAAAATGAGGATGATGAATTGACTGGCCCTGCCTTAATTATGTATCGTAAATGATGAAAATGTAGGTGGATTTATCTACACTGCGAGAAAGAAAGAACAAGCTTTTATTTATTTCCCCTGCTTTATAAGAGGTTGTTTATCTTCTAATTAAGGGGCTACAGTGAGTCCATTGTTGATCTGATCTCATTGCTGTTGGAGGGCTTTAAATGTGAAGGTGCATAATGCTTTACCAGCAACAAGTTATACAGTAGAGTAGCTTTAGGAAGCCTTGAATATGAGCTTAACTTTGAGCAGGAAAGAACTGAAAATGAATCTGAGAAATTGAAGAGTTTCCTGAGAGAATCAAAGGACATTTAGTTTGTTGTGCTGTTTGTGAAAAGTATACAGTGCAAGCGAAAATGAAATTTTCTATACCACAAAGGTTTCAGCTTTGTGTTTCTCATTTCCTTTTACCTATTTTGCCTGAGGGCTGGATTTGTTTGTACACTCTACACTTAGAGCTGTGATATGATATTCACACGTGATTCTAATTCCAGCTTTTATCTGTTCATTGGTGATCTTGTTGCATGTTTTTCAGGATATGTGCTATCCAAAACTTGTTTGAATCCTACACTAATCTACATATTTTTGTATCAATTATTCTTAATTAAAATATATGTAAATTTTGAGTTGCCTGCTCCACTCTGACAGCCGCAGTTGGCTCGCTGTCCTAAATGCAGACACTCATAGTGGTCAGTTCGGGGTTTATGGGCAGGGACACAACTGTCTTCCATGCCATTTGTTGTGTCTGACCTTTAAGATGATGAAGCGCGGGTAGAATGACCCCTGGCAGGAATTTTTTTCAAAGAGCAGCCTCATCGTAACGGGGGGTCCAGTGCCTGGCAGCATGCTGAGGGATTGATCAGCCCCTCACTCAAAGGCCAAATACAGAAAGCCTAGCCAGAGGAGAAGGCCATGCAGGACGTGGAACCATCCTCTGCTTTGAAGCCCTCTCCAGTATAGTTCAGCTTCTTCACTGCATGAATAAACATGTCTCACTGCTGTCTGTTAAGCTACTGTTCTGTCCCTCGATCATCCTCTCTGCTGGATGAGCTAATGTTGACACTGCTGCAGATGGAAAGATATAGGCAGGGGTTCCTGTATATAAATGCATATGTTTTTTTGTTTCTTGTGATCTTTATAGTCTTCTTTCTTTTTCAGCTTATTCATTCGCTCCCAGCTTCTCTTGTGAACACTTCCTGCGCTCTAGCCTTGTTGCACAGGATTAAATCCACTCATTTAGAGCTTGCATTGCTTTCACAGATGTTAGCTTTGAGATTGAAATGAGCCCCTCTTCTGTAAAGAGGCAGAGTTAAAAGGAAAATTGTGAGTGGGGGAGAGAGGAACTAAACAGAGAGGCAAAGTCTCAAAGAGTATGATTTGCAGTATCGTGCATGTGGTTTAAAGTGTATTGATGTTGAAATACTTCTGTATCATTGACCACACCTATGGTGACAAACATCCTATAGTTTTTAGGTTTGGCTTTCTGGTTGTGACTTCTCATTTGACTTGTTTTTGTACAAGATGCTATCATAAGTGTGCGTGTTCTCAACTCAAACAAGCATAGGGGGGAAAGATGTGTTGCCTGGTCGCCTGAATAAGCTTCCTGGTACTTTACTGACTCTAATAGGTATCTATGCATTCATACACTATTATAATTCCTTCAGTTATCACACTTGAAAACAGGTGTGGCACGACTACAGAACTATAGCTCTATACACTGTTTTCTGCTAATGATGAAGGTTTTGACAGGTTGGCACATCAAGGCAGCATAGGCAGGTTCCAACATTAGAATATCTGCTTCTACAGGAAAATGTAGCCACCAAAATGCAGTTCTACACTATCTAGGTCACATAATGTTAATATTTTCCCAACTTTTTGTATTGATTGACAACGGAACAATAGATCAGCGGTCATTACAAATCTGCACAGATATTTCGTGCTCTGAAATACCCATCAGGTCACGTCCACACACACAGCTTCAGGCTACAGTTGTTGTTATGTATTATGCAGCAAAACGTTTCACAAACATATCTTAATCAATACATGATGTTGTGAAATGTTGTATATTCCCAGTGAGCGTCTGAGGTCACTGGAAATATTCCAAGCAATAACAGAAATATATGCTATGCAGAAGTTTCTTTTTGCTCCTTAATCATTTAGATGCTGCGCCGTCTCTGAATTTGTAATGAGCAGTAAGAGGGTTCCAGGTTTGAATCCCAGCTGGGGCCTTTCTGTGTGGAGCATGTTCTCCCCGTGTATGTGTGGGTTCTCTCCCGGTAAAAACGTGCATGTTGGCTTAATTGTTGCCTCTGAATTGTCCTTAGGAGTGAGTGACTGTGGATGCTTGTCTGTCTCTTTCGTCTCTATGTGGCCCTGTGATGGACTGATGACCTGTCCAGCCCCCCCAATACTGTATAGTTGTTTGATTATCAACCTATTTTCCATAGCATTTGCACTTTCATTGTAAGTAAGACAATTTGCATGTATCGTTAAATCTTAATAAATATAGTTATTTACCGTAATTAAATGTTTTTTTGCTGCACTTGAATTTATATGAATCGTACATTTTTAAAAAGTAATATGGCGTCCCAAAGCAGGATTATAAGTTTTAATCCGTCTCTTCATCACTCCCCATATTATTTATTCATTTGACTTATCAAACAACTTTCTTCGAGCGCAACTGTTAGATTACAGATTTACAGACATTGCTCCCGCACACCTCCATCTCTTTAATGTTTACTAAAACCGTGAGCTCAAAAAATATGCAGATGGCACATTTATATCACGCCCTGTCATGACCTCTGATTAAGAAGCAGCTATGATTTTTGCTGACATAACAGTTATCCTCTCATTGTTAAGTCACGTTTTCACCTGTGTACATGTGGATGTGTTCAATATTACCTAAATAAATAACTTGCATCAGCTTACTTCCTGTGTGAGGTGCTAAAATACTGCATTTAAATGATGTAGCACACGGGATGTACATTAATCCAGAACACAACACTGATTAAATCCAGCTGGTACACAGCCGCTAAGCGTGTGCTGTGCTGCATGCAGCAGCAAAGCCAAATCAAGAAGCTTAAGGTTGGCGGTTCTAACTCGAACCTCACCTGGACACTGAACGGGCCAGTCTGACTGCAGGTGAAGCATCTCCATAGCATCTCAGAGCTTTTAGACTCAGTTGATTTGTTACAACTTCTAACACTCAACCTTTTTGCAACCGTTCAAATTTGAGAGCATGACCTCTCCCGACCATTCTTCATGTGTCTCTTTGGAAGAGTTAACGGACTAACACAAATCAGTGAGATGAATAACTTGGACAAATGCATAAATAAGGCCGCGGTTATGGCCCTCTGTGGACCCTTCTCATCTGTGCTAATCACTGCCCAAAGGCACTGATGAAAAGATATTCTGAAGTTATGAAGATGCTGCGCTGTGTTCAGTTCATCGTTTGATTACATACCCAATTATTGTGCAAGTAAGCAATTAAAGAAAGCCTGGATGTTGTGAACAGACTCTGTCTGCAGTTTAATATACTTCTATACTCTAAGCACGCCATAGCTCAAATGTTTTGCCAGTGAGTGTGCGAGAGAGAGGTTTTTGATGAAAGAGGGGTGGTCATGAAGCCGCAAAGCCTGTCTTGATTACAAGGGTCAATAGTATCAGAGTGACGTCACCACGAATTGCTTGATGATTTCGTGTTGTCACGACGTGCCGCTCGTGTGTTTGTGAGCACACGTGGAGAGAGAAAGGCAGGTGAAGCTTATTTTTTCCTTTCATTGCAACAACATCTGTAAAGTAAACACAAGTGTCAGTTCCGCCTTTAAGCCTTTGGCTCACTCGGTTAAAGCAAGCTCTTAAAAATGGTAATGTGCCTCTGCAAAGTGGCATCATCAGTGTTCTTCATTTCAGATGAACTGCTTCTGTGTCACGCCTTAAAATATACCGCATGCTTAAATATTAATAACAATCTGGCCGCACAGTCCTCGAGAGGCATAATTCACTTGCATCAGTTTTACTTTGCAACCTCCTTGCACACAGTTCAATGCTTAAAAACCTTTGTTTTTCGCAGACTATTATTTTGATTATGTGATTGAAGGTTTTAGTCCCTGGGTGAATCCCCCAGTAGCTGTAAAAGGAGGTGTCGGCATGCACAAACCTCCTCCAAGGTTTCCTCCTCACACCCAAAAACTATTTCCAAATTGCAAATTTCTTTTCCATCCTCACTGCATTCACTTGCTTCATATTATTCCCCTTTCTGATTTTCCACTTTCACGGAGAATGAGAAATGTTAATTAGGTGTAATGAAACTGATATCTATATCAATAGGTCAGAAAACACAAAAGGTGCATATCTGTTTCATTCATTTCAAGTCCCACGTTGCTTCACACCTCAAAAGAAATTCATCACATCGCCTCAGAGACTTTTGGAAAGGCTTCCCCCGCCTTCGGTTGTTACTGTATGGGATAGAAATTGAGACATCTATTAAGCTCGACCTATTGCTTGGCACAAAAGAGCCTGACATTCTTGAATGAAGAATCCTCTTGTGGTTCAAACCTTTGTATCTCATTACACCCATACTCATTTGTGCAAAAGAAATTCTATCAGTCTGAGCAATTATGTTCAGCTTGGTTTTGCACTATTTTTCCACTCCTAATCTAACCACTTGTATTTCAGACTTAGTTTTACCCGTAGCAATACTTACCTATCCTGTATTTCTCTGTGGCCGCTTCATGTCGTGCTACTTAGAATTGTGTGTGTTTAGAATATGAGCTGTGCCGCTGACTTAGCCCACACAAGTGCATTATATCTTTAGACAAGAGCGATATGAGGAGATGGAGGGATAATGCTGCCTAAAGCAGAGAAGCTCAGTCAATTTTTCACTAGTCATGCCTCTTTTCCTCTCTGTTTCTCTTTCTTCATGTCTCTCCATGTGGGGATGTGCTCATTTCTGCTACTGTATGGATATTAGCCAACTGAATTGGATTAGTCCAGAGGAGGGAACATTCATTTTTGCATCACCTCATCATGGGTAAAGGTTACTTCATTGATTGGGTTAGGTCCGTGGTGGTAACTTGTTTTCCTACGCCACTGTCAAACCACATTTTAGTGTGGCCAAACTAAGAAATTAAACAATAATGACAGGAGGCGATTTGGAATTTCTGACCATGTGGCTGCACCGGTGTGCACTTTAGGCTAGATGTCTTCAAGGGTCCACCTGGCTCTTGTGACTGGGATGTGACCCATGATCTGAGCTGGCCTGGTCTGTGTAAATAATCATTCTGCTTCTGTAATTACATTTATTGCTTTTTTTCCCAACTGCAGCTGCCTGCTAATTGGTGGCACATCATAGCCGCTGCTGCTTTTGGTGTTCTTGCTGTACTTGGGTTGGCTTGGACCAGCTGCATTTTCAATCTCGCTTAATTATCCTCTGTTTTGTTTCTGAATGGGTCCGACTGTCTCTGAGATGTTTCATTAATATTACCGTGTGACGCTTCGGTGCCGTCAGATGGATACACTGACTGCAGCTGATGAGCCCCTTTAATCCAAGCACATAGCGTTAAAAGAATGTTTGTCATGAGACATTGTTAAGAGAGAGAAGAAGAAGCTGCAAAGAGAAAGATGCAGACAGCAGGGTTTTTAGTTTTTTCACTTTCCTAAATGGACTTTTTTGGAGCAGCCCCAAGTATTGCATGACCTAATTGAGAGAGCAAAAATAGTTACTGTATTTGTCAGGCTCTGCATTAGCATGTGTTTCTACAGTCTAACCTACCTGTCAGAATCTTAATCTTCTACTATTATTTGACGTTTTTGGGCTACGAGGAACACGCAAACACATTTTTCGAGCATTGAAATAATAGATTTTAAAAAACGAAAACAGCACAAAGGGCTGCTTTCACAGCAAAGTCATCACTGCCAAGTGCTAGTGCATGTGCGTACCAACAATGAAGGTGCATTCAGAGTGCATTATGACCATATGAAGGCGGTGCATGCGTGAAACGGTTTGTGATATGCAAATTTGATGTAATTGTGATGATTCATTTACCTCTCAGCCAGCAATGGAACTCATAATTTTAAACCGTGCCAGTAATGGTGTTCCAGGACAAAAATGATTCAAAGGGGCCAGAAATGTCTTATTGGCAGAAAATGTTGTTCTCCGTGGTGTAAAAGTTGGCGGAATTTTAACCACACAGTATAGCCACTTTAAATAGTCACATTTATCTGTCGCTTTATATTGTCTTTATCTTTATTACTGATTGCTTGAAATCATAATTATAATCTATGAGACAAACTGTTCCTTGACTTTGGTTTTTGTTTGATACTTATCTACCTGTTGCTTCTCCTCCCATGTTGATAATAACCCCCAAAAAGTCACATGAATAAATGGATAAAAGCCTAAGATTCGCAAAAGTTTGCTCTACGGAAACCTTTGAACTTTCTAATCTTCTTTAACATCTGCACAAATAAACAGAGGGTCTTTGTTAGCTTTGTCCTGCATGATAGTTGTCTTTCATCGCAGGACACAGATAAACACTTAATCATAAGTTTAGCTCCGTGGCAGTTCACTCCATTATAATCAGTGAATACGCTGTTTAGACATGCTTCTTTTCATACACCTCTAATATAATTCTTATATTCTGCGGGTTTAAAAGAATCATAATTATATTTTTCATATGTACTAATTATTTTTATTGTAGGTTTATTTGACATTTCTTTTCTTTGCTCTTTTAAGCTCAGCTATGACATGCTGCTTTTAGCCTGTTGCTCATGAGTAAAGGGTAGTTAGTCACCTTCTCCAGAGATAATTGCTTCCATTGAGTTGTTGCTCGAACAGCCTTGTGACCATATAGGAGGAGAGAAATGCACACTTATGGGGATATTGTTTGACACTAATGAGGGTTTTTCTTGAGTTAGAGAGCATTTTAACTTACACTGAAAAGGTGGAGAGAGCTCTATTCATTTCAAAAGTTCAGTGTGTGTTGCTTTTTAAATGTCTATTACCACTGACCATACAACATGCAGGCATTGATTGACAGTCAAGACTTGCACTGACTAATATCTGTGACATTTATAATGATGGATCTTAAGCACGTTTGCATGACTCTATAAAAAACATGTATATCAGGTTAGTCTGACCAAAACCAGACTTTTAAAATGTTCTTTAAGACGACTGAAATTATACAAACTGAGCTTCTCAAACTGACGCATCTAAAAAGAAAAGGATCAAATCACTCTGCATGAATATGCTCAAGTAGACCGGAAGTTCCATCTTTTGCATCTTTTTTTACTAGAAAGTGTACCATAGTGACAACAAGTTGTGGCAGCTACAGATTTAATACCTTCCGGAACAAAGAAGAAAAAACCTCACTGCAACATTGGACTTTTTCTTAGACATATAAAGTTTTTTTCATTTGATTTAATTCCATTTCAGCCATGTTGCTGAAGCCTAGTTCCCAATAAAGCTGCTGACATTCACATATTTTTCTGTTTCTTTTGTCAAGCTGCTAAACATGTTAGAACATGTGATTAAAAATTAGCCCATTAGGCTCAGTGTCAGCGTTTCTAGAGTATAATCCGGATTTAATAACTGCATCTTCACCTGCTACCTTTCCAGTCACTCAAAGACGACATCTGTATGTACAATGATCTCCCACAGAGAGAGTTGGAAATGGTTTTCTCACACAGTGTGGCAGCGTTGGACATACTTATGTCAACAACTTGATTTTGTTCCCTTTCGTGTATACCGGGACAAGGACGGTGTTCCAATTGAATGGCCAGGTCAACTCAACGTTGCATGTAACCGTGCCTACTGTTTTACAAGTCTTGTTGATGGTTTGAAAACACTTGCTCGATGAAAACGCAACTAAAATCAAGGATGTGGTATGAGTCCAGGTTACAGATTTCACATGCAGTTCTAGTGTTGCAAATGTTTGCGTCCATGTTTGAGTGGAGACGGGGCTTCTCTTTAAGTAGGACAGCAGAAATTGATGGCCAACACTGAAAGCTGACCTACATAAAGGCACTGACAAACTAGTTCCCTCAGCATGCATCCTGAGCCCAGTTACTCTGCAAAAAATGCAGAGGAAGCAGGCACATTGTTGCTGTAGCTCTTAATAAAAGCACACAGTCCCGGTCTGTGGTTTGCAGATACAAGCATTGCTACGAGATGTTAAGGGTCATATTTTGTCATAAGAATCCCTTATTTTTAGTAGTAAAAGCTGAATAAAAAATATTATTGATCAGACCAGAATATGTATAAAAAAAAGATTTCCAGACAAGTGATGGTACAACAACACCAGAGCATGATGATCATAAATCTTAAAGGCCAATGTGTGGAGCAGCCACGCCACATTAAAATCTAATTACATCAATTCAGTCACTCTGCTTCTGTCTAATTGTTCTCTGGCCTGATGCTTAATTTCATTATGTTCTTAAAGGCTCCGTTTTGGCATTTTTTAGTATTTTTAGAATTGAGATGTCCTTTTAAATGTTGTCTAAAATATTACGTCTCGGCACCTAAAAGCCTGCGAGCTGTCGCTAACGATCTAAAACGCCATGTGTGATAACGGTGACCCTATTTTAAGGCAGCTCTTCTGCCACCTGACGCTTGCTCATTCAGCCACCTACGCTCGCTGCACAGTAATCATCACCTTTATGTTTTGCTCAAATTGAAGGTTGACATACTGCACACTGTGCCAACAAAGTCCAAAGAGAGATTAATGTATGCAAAGCCCAAAGTGGGCTGTAGCATTCACATACCTCACACTATACTGAAGATTCTTTTTTTACCGTTATTATAATGAAAGCATTGTGGTTCACATTAGAAACATTAGAGACGTCACAGGTAGATAACAGTGTAAAGACACAGCTAGTCAACACTTGACTGATACATAGGCTATTAGATAAATCTGATACTTATTACCATGAAAATACGAAGCACAGGTGAAGTAGAAATATACTCAGCCAATGTTTCGTTGTACTTGTCTTGAGAATTATGTCATTCATGGTCTTTGTTTTCCTCTCAAAGACATCTTTTCAACAAATTATGCAAATATAATTCGGTATATGTAAAAGCAGCAGGAGAAATACAATAATGTATTCGTTTTGTGATCTCACACTTAAACTGGCCTCATCCTATCACTTATCTTCTGAGTGTTGTTTAGACTGAAGCGGTGCTCATGGCTCAGTTTACTGTCCACTTCTGGGATTAATTTCACATCGGCCGTCTTCACATTCCCCCACAGACTCCCGTGCATGAAAGCAGTCACATTTATTTGTGTTTGATTTTAATCGGCTGGTGTCTTGACTTTGATGATGGAGTCCAGTGGGTGTACCTTTTGGGAGCTGTTCTGTCTCTATGTATCTGTCTTTCTATCTCCCATGTGTTGCTTTCTTTATTAACCAATAACCAAAATCCATATTAATCAGCCAGCCTTGTTATCAGAAGGGGAAGGTGCTGTTGTGTACATCTGATTACTTAAATTTGAAAATGTTTGAGCTCATATGGACAAACATGCTGTTATAGCATGATGTTTTCCAACTTTTCATCGCTATGAACTGTATGAAAACATCTTATACAGATTATTTTTTGATAATATCAACATTTGTTTTGTTTGTATTTAGGAGAAAAAAATGTAGTTTTATATGCCCCGTGCTTTTGGAGAGTTCATTGCGTTAACTGTATTAAACAGGGGATTAATGCCTGGGGCTCTGGATCTCTACTAATAGCAGGAGGAAATACTGATCAAAGGACTCTAACTGTGCCGTGGGTGTTCGGACTGCCTCTGTCTGCTTCTCTGCATTACAAGAAGATAGGCTTTGGGAGACAGCGCTCCCAGGCAGACAGACAGTGCAGCAGCTTTCTATAGACTTTGTTCTGATGGGACAGGTGAAATCGTGCATAATAAGTGCGACCATAATTCATTTGGGAAGTATAAGTGGAGCAGTTTTAAGCCAAGGTGGGTTGCACCATGGCCACTTACAGCCAAGCATGCATGTATCCGTGTGTGTGTGTGTGTGTGTGTGTGTGTGCTCACGTGCTTGTTATGTTTGGGCCTTTTTGTGTTTGTCTGTGCAGATCATGTCTGGGAGGCTCCAGTCCATGTGTATTGTGTCCCCGGAGACACAGATGACACTTCTTAACGTCGCTGCAGTTACTTACACTATGTTGACACAACCGATAGTCAGAGCTGCTCAGCAGCAGCCTGCTCTCATTACATACAGTTCTTATCATCAGCACCCACTGTCAGAGCTTCAGATTTACATGTTTATAGGTCCTGTCACCTGTAATAAATCACTAAGTTAAGAGTCTAAAGGTAGCTTTGGAGATGCTGTATACATTTATGTGTTTATCTTACTAATGTTTTTCTATTGGATTAATAAAAATGGGTACACATTTAATTAAATAATACCCTATGTAAATAATAAAACCTTATTTTTAACTTATTTCTCTTCCATTATTAGTATTATTATTATTATTATCTGTTGCAATTTCACAAACCTTATTTATGCTTAACTATAGCTGTAATATTATCTATATTTCCAGGGTAATTTTTCTGATTTCCTGCGTTGAAAACCTTTGACACAGAAATAACAGTCGTGTATCTGGTGAGTCCAGTGTTCGCATTTCTGTTCCAGAAATATATGCAAGTTAACGAATATTTAGATTTAATCCAGTTTGAACTTCTAAATACAGCAAAATCCTTGTAATAGGAAGAATACTTGACCTCGTGTAGCAACATTTCAGGGTGTTTGTCAGTTTGTTAGTTAGACATTTTGCCTTTTTCTAGCACGGTCTGGTATGTGATGGCTTTGCTGTTGTTTGTTATTAATTACTGAGTGGTTTAGGGTTCTGAAGATACTAATCATAAACCACGTACCCCTAGAGTCCAAACCATGCTGATCTGTCTGCAAGAAAAAACACTACCCACCTGAACCAAGACACTTTGTATCTCTTTCTGTTGATTTGTTCATGGTGAGCATTGACCCAGAAAGGTGTGTAATAAATACCAGGTGTACACCTTGAATATCAGTGATGATTCATATGTGCTTTGCATTCTCTCTCATGTACTTACGGCATTATATTTAGATGCAGTCATCAGGGAGTAGGGGGATGCCTGCTATACATAGGAGCTGTAAATTTATGTCCTGCCCTTATCTCCACCTCCACACCTTCACGCTCTCAAAACAATAAGTCCCAAATGGTTGTAACTGTGCAACTTACTGTGGCTCCCACATTTTATAAAAGAAGATAGAGTCAATAAACATGTGACAACATACAGTGTTTTAGTTATTTAAGATGTCATATCAGACATTAAAGGGAACATTTCAGAGAGGCACTTAAGTTTTTCTGGACTCTGAGTTTAAAAATTTAAAGCTGTGACGCCACCTCTCATGTCAAAGTCAGCATCTCTGCATCAATTTGCAACTTCTCCCGTGATCCGCTTGTGCCAGAATCCGCCTTTTCGTGACGATAAGGACTGAAGGTGGGTGGAAATCATTAAATCAACAAAAGCAGAGCAATCTGCACTGAGTGTGAAATAAAGAGCGAATCTGATGAAGCTAGTAAAAGGCCGTGAAAGTAGGCTCCCTGCCGATCCTGTGGCGTGATGAGATGAGGCCAAGCCCGGTTCTGGCTAATAAGTGTGAGCTAGTATAGCCGAGAGGCTTTAGCCAGTAGCTTTATAACACCTATTATCAGCCTTTCTAAATGACATCCATGTGTTTCCATTTGCAGGGTATTGTTTAAGCTGTGGGAAGGCCCTTCATTGTGAGCATGTTGACACCTCTCTCCTTGTGTCTGTCAGAATTGACAGTCTTTTTATATTTCTATGATGGTCAGCTTCCTGCTATGTGTGGATTGCTGGAGGAGAAGGGCAGGGGTACCTGTGGACAGGATCGCTGTGCTGACACCCGGCAGCAGGAGGCTTGGAGAGAAAGAAATGTTTGTTGGTGCAATTTTGCTGACTGTAATCGCCTGTAAGGTCTCTAAAAGTGGGATAGTAGCTCAAAGAGCTGCACTGCAAAGGCGGGGACCAAGGTTCAGACAGCTCCCAGGGGACTGATGGAGGGGGTATGTCCTGAGCGAGGAAAGGAGAAAAATATGAATGTTTGTTGTCTGCCACTTTTTGCATATGTGTCCTGGATACACCAGTAGCTGTGACAACGGCAGAGTGTCTTTCTGTTCATTTAAACGGCTTCAGTCATGGGTGGAAGAGCCCTGCTGGTGGTATCTGTGGTGGTATGGTTTGGCCATGACCCCGGCGCATATAATGTTGCAGTGGAAAATGTCCTGTCACTTGATGGAGGAGCTGCCTGCAGGAGCAGGAAGGAGTGTGGCGACAGAGGCCATGTGTGTTAACCTCTTTCCTTGTCACTTTTCTGTCTTTCCCCTCCATACCTTACCCCCCCCCCATCCACTTTCTTTTTTTTCCCCCTTCTTTCCTCTCCATCCACATTCCCTGAGACTCCACTCCCTCTACCTGCACTGCTCCATGACAAATTACTCCTGGCGGTTGATTTGTTGGTTGTCAAAAGTGCTCCTTGCGCTGAAGATGTGGGGTGAGCAGCAGAAGAGGGTGCCCCCCCTCGTCCTTTCTTTCTCCGCTTGTCGTCATCACCTGTCCCTGCCCCCCTCCCAGCCTCTCATATGTGCAGTGTGCTTTCACCTCATCTTGGTGTTGAGATGTCTGGCTGGAAATTGACATTCTGTCTCATAAGATCTCATTACATGAGATGTTCATGTTAAAACAGCTCACACATTAGGTTTCAGACACTTCTTCTGACAAGACTGTTTCTAGCTGGAGCCAGAAGAGGGGCTTGAGGAGAATCTTTTGTTATTTATACGGGACGAATTGAAGGAGGAGCAGAGGAGGAAAAATGCAAGTGAGAGATAAAGACTTTGTGACAGAACTATAAATGTCAGTGTTTGTGATCGGCTTCCTACTGCGGTAAGCAGCACAAACAGCCCCTGACAAAGAAGTCTGTATTTCCCTTAATGATCTGATGAATTAATAGAATAAGCTGCTTAGGAGGCTAATCCATATATAATTTTGCTGTTCCTGGAAAGATGCAAATATAAGGATGCGTAAAGCTGCTAAATATTTCCCAAACACCATGTGAGAGTGTGTCATGTGACCGTGATATCTGTATTGTGTGACCAATATGTTTTTTATAAACTCACCGTGCAGGAATTGTTATGTTGTGTTAAATATTGGGCAAATAAACGTTGTTAATCACATTGATTCAAAAAAATCCTTTAAACCCAACAGTACCTTGACGCAGTTCTGCTCATCGATTTGCGGCTTTGGCAGAAATGCCTTAATACAGCCGGACGTATTGAAGGGATAAACCACCGTAGTATCGTAAATACAGCCAAATCTCTCAAGGGTGACAAATGCCTTTCGTGTGTTTACCCTATAGTATGTGTTTGTTGGTGGATATGTGCCCATGTGCATGAGGCTAAGGTCTGAAAGAATAGCAACAGATTGGTGGTGTGTGTGTGTGTCTCTCTGGTGCTGCAGTTGACAGCCACTTATGCTCAACCAGACATGATTCTCCTCTGTTTGCTGTTTAAAATAGCAACTTGTCCCTTCAGGCCCACTTGATACTCTATTCACTAACAGTTTCTCTTTTGCACAAGTAATAGAATATGTTTTCCTTTCAACCCCAGCCACACAGAAACTCGATTGCTTTGTGTATCGCCATCAAAACACGGAGGAGAGCATTGCAATCCACTTGTGTTCAAAAGTCTAAAACCATATTGTCTCTCGGTCTTTGTGTTTAAAAGAGGGGTTAAGCTTTTATCCTATAAATATGGCATGAAAATCCCTCTGCCGATGACACATTCATTCTATGGCTTGTATTAACATCAAAATGGGGGCTTGTTATACAGTGAGATTTCAATAAAAAGAACACAAAATGCATTTAATGAAATTCAGATGCTGGGCCGAAGCTCCCTGGATCTCATTAAATGAGCTTTGTGCTGTTTTTCCATCTTCTCTTTGTAGACGAGGTCCTTGAGTGCCCTTAATAATGTGGCAGATTTCATCATATTTCTGATTTAAAGAGGACAATGTCTGTCTTGTTCACTTGTTCTTGTCCATACCAAAGCCAATTTCCACAGATCTACTTGCATATTTTCTGGGTCTGGCCAGTGATGATATTCCATCTTGTGGTGTATTTCCTTTTAGTTACTAAAGTTTTGTTAGAGTTCTTCACTAACTCGTTCCCTTCTGTTTTTTCTCCCCCTCCCCTCTGTTTCTCTCTGCATAGGATTTGGTTTCATAACTTTTGAGAGTGAAGACATCGTAGAGAAAGTCTGTGAAATTCATTTTCATGAAATCAATAACAAAATGGTAAGTCCAGACACCTTTTTTTTTTTTTTATTTCAATTCCAGGTGGACATTGAAGGATTAATATTTGATTTCTTCTTTTCCCTGCTATTAATAGCAGAGCATGTGTGTGTGTGTTTATGTTCATTTGCACAAGCTAACATTCTCACATACTCACACTCTGTGGGTCTGTGGGTTTCAGGGATGGGAAAGCGGTGGTGTGTACTGCCCACAAACCGTGAAATTGTGTGGCTGAGTTCTGCCTGTCAGGCTGAGGGACAGGAGAGTGGAACCTGTCCCTCTTCTCTCTGAGTCTCCTACCACACACACACACACACACACACACACACACACAGGTGGTTGTGTCCATGGGTGCAACAGGGCAGTGGCAGAGTTCATTAGTCAGGGATTAACACCTCCAACAGAGTGCCAGTGCTGCTAGTTTTATTTACACCAGTAATATAGTCTTTTCAGAGCCCTACACAGTTCAGTAGCAGGTTTCCAAGTCATCGTGCGACATATGATAATTGACAGGGTCCACCATCAGTGTAGCGAGTGTGACGTTAGCCCCCCCAACTTCACCCAGTTCCACCCTGCAGGCCTCTTGAGAAGTCCTGCATCATTTGAACAGCTTTGTGGGCTATGATTGACTGGAGGGAATACTTGTCTTACCGCCGTTCAGTGGGGGTCCTTCTCTCATGTGCCTTCACTCTCCCTCACAAGCCTTTCCTGAGACCAACTGACTGACTGACAGGACCACTGTAGTAGAACCATGTCCGCCAGGGACTGGTCCAGGTCACGTTTTACCCCAGTATGCATCTCTCAGTGCATTCAATGCTTAAGGCTAAAACAAAGAAAGCCAGACTGTGACAGAAATAAATGCACATGCATGAAAGATATCCTGTCAGATGCTTTGACGTGTCGTCGTAGCACTGTGGGATCAAACAAATGTCACATGTGAATAAAAAGGCACATTTGTATGGTATCAAATCCAATTTCAAACCTCTATAAAACACCTTTGCATCAAAGATGCATCAGTTTAATAATGACTGAATCATAAACAGAAGTTCTACGTTCGAGGCTGAAGTTGCCTCAACGAAAAGTTAAGTCATGTAATCTTTAATTCATAAAACAGCTTATCTTACACTGCAAAACATTGTTTCCAAACAGTTGGGATGCTGTGTAAGAGGAGAATAAAAACGCACGATGAATATCAAATCAGTTAGTACAATGATTAGATGCATCTGACTATATTGTGTTATTTAAAGACGGCAACAAATTGCAAAAAAAAAAAAGTAGGGCACCAAAAGATTGGAAAAAGTGTGTAATGCTAAAAAGTAATGCAGTCGAAACATCTGTGGCAACAAGGCAGTTACATGAGTGGAAAAGTTCAAGTTTACCTCTGCAAAGGGTTAGATTATCCTTTCACACGTGAAATTTTTACAATATGGGACTGGCTTGATGCACACATGATTTGATATTTGAAGATATATACATTTTGTGGTTGTATAAAAACATTATTTTTAATTTTAAACACAGATTTTCATTCTTTCTTTCATTCCAAACCTGCTTTTAGAATTCAAGTAACGGTAAAGCACAACTCACCATTAATTGTTGCTCGTATTTTGGCATAACTCACAGGCTTGGTGGAAGATGCTGAACAGTTGAAGTACTCAAAACACAGATGAACCTCTTGGTTTGTATCGATAAGACTGCTGTGCGTTGTTAACAAAACCAAATTATAGTTTATTAGAAACATAAAGTCTCCACCGTCATGTTTTAGAGGCATACATGGTCAGTGGTGAGGTGTGTGCAGTCAGTCCACTGTTGCGTGTCCAGCTGCTCAAAACATCTGCTCAAGCGGATTTAAACTCGCAAATGCTGTTACTGTCGTGCCAACTTTGATAGCCCTGGGAATTTTTTGCATTTTTATTCCATTTGTATCTGCACATCATATTCCAGTCACATTGACGTTCCTTTTCTGTACTGTTGGGAGCATGTCTAACATTACTATTTCTAGGCTATTGGTTACAAGAGTACATTATTATTTAGTCCTTGTTAAGTTGGCCTTTTTAGATTTAGGACTTTGAAGGAGCTTTGTAGGAGCTTTAAACTTGTACTTAATTTTCCTTTGAGTTGGAGTTGTGAAGATTCATGGTATGTGTTCTCACCCTCTCTCTGTAAAAGGAGCAGCTGTTAGAAGTCTTTGAATTTGACTACATGAAACTGACTTGTCTTACTTCACATCTGCCACATGACTGCTAAAGTACTGCTCTTAGCCTACATGTAGTTACTCTTCAAAAACATCACTTAAGAAAACCTCGTTAGCCGACTTGGAGTCCCGGAAACTTTGGAGAAAATGTGAAAATTATTGAGCAGGCACGGTATGAAAGGACAGCTAAAAAGGCCAGCTTTATGGTGCTTTTGTCACCTTTGTAAGGGTCCCTCTTGACAACACCTAGAGTGTGTTAAATGTTTTTGGACACAGGAAATGAATATGACCCTCAGATCTTCTGCAAAGTGTAAACAACTGGGAATGTTAGCAAGGGGAATAGAATTTCTATGTTGAAAGCATTTTTTTCTAACACACAGAAGTGTTTTAACTTAGTTACACGTTGGAGAGCACTGGTTATTCTGTTTCTGAAGCACCCGCACACAAAGTAAAAAATGTCTCCTGTCTTCTTCTTTATGAAGTACTATACAGAAATAGACCTCATCCATCCTCCCTACGAGTGTTATCTGAGATGGTTCGTGAATAATTGATGCGGACAGAAATTCCACCCCACTTGGGAGGGTTGTGGATGTACAGGAACCCCCACCTTCTCCTTGCCCTTTCTCTCAAGAGCTCTGGCAGTGTAGTGGGTCAGTGCCCACTCAGATGTGAGTGACTGAACCAGTAAGTGACTTGGTCAGTCACCCTGTGTTCATGTGCCACCAAGGCCTCACTCTCTGGAGCATGTCCTATCTGTCACTGAATTCTGTCTCATATATAATTAAAAATATGCGGCTATTTTACAAGAATCTCAAACCTTCCCCGCCAAATGACTTCTACATTTCCCAGCTTTGGCAAGTGCTGGATGGGATAAAAGTATTGATTATCCCCTCCAGGGCTCCACGTCATTGTTGAAACATCATTTAGCCACAGCAGCTGCTATCCTTGTATTAAAACCAGTAAATATTTTTGGAGTAAAAATCAATAGCAGAAAACGGCTTGACGGATTTCAGATACTTTTTTAACACTTCATCACACCTCCACGTATAGGAATGTCTATATCATACTGGTGACGGAGCTCCTTGTGACAGCTCAGGAGAGGCTGTGAAATCTGTTTTCAAGTCCCTTAAAAAAACGACTAATATAAGTCGTCATTTATTGATTTTTGAGTGGAATTAATGTAAATCTTACCTTTATAATAGGTACAGCAAATGTTCGTACCATGCATCATAACGTGCATTCCTGGAAAGGCTTTTTTAACCTAAAATATAATGATAAATACAATAATAGCACTCGTCAGTTTATTAAAAATGGTCAGAGAAATAAATAAATATTGCAATCCTAATTTCAGAAAAGCTTGGAAACTCAAATTTAAATAAAACAGAATGCAGAGATTTGCTAATCTCACAAACCAATATTTCTTTTCACAATATAACATACAAAACCTACTAAATGTTGAAAGTGAGACCTTTTACTTATCTAAGAACAACATTAGCTAATCTTGAATTTGACGGCTGCGACATGTTTTATCAGTGAAGCTAAATGAATGACAAGATTATGATAATTGAAGGCTAAAGCAGGCTACTGTGCAAAATTGTGTAGGCACTTAAGATGCTTTCGTTTCGTATTCATCATTCAATACCATATGGAGCGTATCTGATCAGTCCTGAATTCATTGTGCAGATTAACCCCAACCATACAGCCAGGGTCATAAAGAGCTCTCTGGAGTGACGAGAAGAGCAAGCAGTCCTGCAACAGATGGTTTGGCCCACACACAGCCTTTATCTCCATATCATGGAGCCAGTCTGGGATTACATGAAGAGACTGAAGCAGCTGGGACGGCCTAAATCCACAGAACTGTCACACGCTCTTAGAGATGTTTTGAATAGCCTACCTGCCAAGTTCCACTCCAAGATTCTCTGTCTGTGTGGACCTACAAGACTTTAAGGGCAAATGTTTAATAGCTTTATTCTGATCATTTCTGCTCAGTGTTCTTATTTCTGGTTTTTAGTTTCCTTGTGATTGTCTCATTACCTTTTTAAACTTAATCTGTCATATGAACAAAAATAAATCTTAATTTTGCAGCAGTAGCTGGATGTTAAACAACAGCTTAGATTATTAGAGCTCCGCTTTAAAGGCTTTCAGGTGTTGCAGTTGTCAGCTAAGATACTCAACACAAAGTTTATCTGACTTTAGTAAAAAGAGCACTAATGAACTTGCACAAGAACTCCCACATAGTATACCAAATATACCAGAAATTAGCAGCAGTTTCACTATATTGTCTGTACATCACAGTTATAAGTCAGAGACGCATCACAGAGTTTAAGCCTGACAGTTTTGGGATTTCAGGCTTGTCTGTTAACAGTTCAGGTCGTCAACCAGCCCTTCCCTCAGCTTCATCAGATTAGTATTTTAACACCAGATATACGTCTTTGCAGAAAGGTCAAACACTCCTTGATGTCACTCTGTAGCATGACTGTGTGGTCTGTTGTGCATCATGCCATTGTGCCATGCTGCTTCACTGCTGTAAAAGCTGTGGAAAATGTAAGGATCCACTTCTATTTAGGGTAAGCCTGATTGTTAAACTGGATAAAGTAGTCATGCACAAGGAAATTACACAAGAGAAATAGGTCAAACAGTGTTGTACAAGAGTCAGAGTCTGTTATGTGTATGAGCAGAGGGTTTACTGTGATCACTTAAACTAACCTGATTACTTTTGATCAGAGCAACAGCGACTGGGATCGCAAACTATTTAGTTGTGCTGACACTAAACATGAAGACTTCCTGCCATGAAGTCAAATGTGTGTTTGTGTGCGGGAGATGTTCGTGTTGACATTGTATAAATCAGCACTAAAAACAATTGGTTACAGCTATAGACTGGACTTGTCGTCCCTATTGTAAAGAAAACGTATTTAGAGAAAAAGTTAGGTCTTTGGGTTGTTGGAAGTGTCTTTGAAATAAAGTAGGAGTGTAGATTTTTAACAGTCTTTGAACATCAAGTGACTAATAAGGGAGTAGGACCACCCTTCAGAGTAGTTTCACTCCCTCATGGAGAGCTGCCTTGCAAGTCCTGGACTGTAAGTAATTGGATGTTTACCCTCCATTGAGGAAGGAAAGCTTTGAGGGATGAAGAAAGTGGAAATCCACTTCGCACTCGGCTCACCAGGATGTCCCATAAAAGCTCAGTGATGTTCAAATCTGCTGATTGAGGAAGTGATGGAGGCTATTTGATGTCAAGCTGATGATTATGGTCTCACTTTTGAATGAGTCTCTCAGTGTGTATTGAGACAGTATCATCTTGCAATATAAAAGAATGGCAAGAGAGCAGCGCAGGCACCACATGGTGCACATGGCCTTGAAATGACCTCGCATACTTTAGCTTTTTATATACTGTAACCACGCAGAGATATCATCAGGCATAATGACTCATGTGAGATTGTTGGCCATTGAAGGCATCGTCTTGCTTTTTTCTATTCATCATCATCATCATACATCTACCTTTACTCAGCTGTCTTGATTTTCATTCTGACCACGGTTATAACCGTGATATAAAACATAGGCTCGGCTTGGATTCAGTACAATGGTGACAAATTTTTTACACTGGAGGAAAATATCAAATTTGGCCACCTATCAAGGCTAAACTCTCTTCTAATGAGTCATTCTTAGGCTGTAGGACCATTATACCAAATTGTTTTTTAACTTTGCTTTTAGTTAAGCTTTTTTCTTGCCTGTAATCTCACACCACCAGGCCTGACGTTGGACAGGCAGAGCTGTGACAGTCCCTAACTATTCAGTCTGTGTGTTTTGACTGTTCAGCTGGGAGTGGGAGCTGGAGTAAATGAATCACACCGTTTCCTTTCTTCAGTCTGCCAGTCAACTGATGGAATCCATTCACTGGTGAAGCTAATAGCAGCTCTACACCTCCCCTTCTACACACACACACTCACACACCACACCCACAACACTCATCCCTGAAGGACAGTCACTGCCAGTGCATCCCGCCCACACCTCCCTGTTATACCTACAAGGTTAATATAGATGGGAGATATATTGAAAAGGTCATAACTGGCCAGCTTCTCTGCGCTGTCACAACGCTTGTACATTCAAAACATAAGCAGTTATTAATCTTATTCCACATCTGTTGGCTATTATTCCACTGATTGAATAACTCTTGTTTATGTTTGTGTGCTTTTCTTTGTGCATCATATTTCAATATAAAGATTTGCTGCTTGTTGGTAGTGAGTAGAATGACACAGATGCAAGAACAAAACAAACCAAAGTACATTTGCAATGACACTAAGATATTAGGCTTTGGTGATGATGCAATATGGACCCAAGGCCTGGCAATTTGTCTTAACACAGCTTCAAACAAATTTGCTAAACAGAAAATCTTCAGATACCAAGAACAGTGCAAAGACCTTTGGAGCAACAGAAGACTGCAACAAAAATCTGGTTTAGTAATGGTTTTCATATGAGCGTCGGTAATTACTTCAGACCCTTTTTATTGCTGAACCTTTCAACCACAGAACCAGAGCAACTGCTGGCCTCTATATGTCAACATCTGTCCCCTTATCCCACACACTGTTTTTGGGTCTATGCCTGGTGCTGGTTTGGATTATTTTATATCCTTGTTGAACAGTGCTACAAGTTGCTTGGACAAGATCCAAAGCCTGCTTTGTTGCATGATAGCACTGAAGTTAAACCAAAACAGTTGTTCTGTTTACGCATAATATCACAGACGGTACTTAACTCAATGAAAAGGTTTATTGAAGTTTTTAACTGCCTAAAGGCTCCACTCAGTACATATTGAAACCACTTGTATTGAGGAAACCTTGTCAGCACTGAATGGCAGGAATCCACTTCTTCAGTCACCTTGCTTTCATACTCTACGTGTGTGTTTGAGGCGATTGCATCTCCTGGGTGCTATTCCTGCACTAAACAGTGTAACTTTACTGACAACAAAGTCAAGGCAGGTTAATGGGATGTCCCTTTTCTCAACAGGGCACAATGGTTCTCAAACACCTCATTTCCTGATGTTTAAAGTGTGGATCACGATACAGTCCTTTTCACAACATGATATTGCACTGACTTCATAAATTCAAGAGTCCTTGACAAGTTAACTAAGCCATAATTCTGAAAAATGCTTCCAATTAAAAATGAGAACCTGTACTGTAAGTGCTCATAAGCTGCTCATGGGGTTAAACATTCAGTCTATAAAACTTTCCACTTGGCCAAATTTGAATCTATGCACCCACAATCGCTGAACCTTTTGTAGTTCTTCTCTGACAGATTCTGAATTGCCCTCTCTTTTCTTTATAATTTGACTTAACTGACTCTTGAAGGTGCCTCCCTCCCTCCTTCACACACTTCTGTGTCTGAAGCAGGTGAACACCCACACACTCGCCAGCACAGATCCTGGCTCCTGACTGGTTTTAAATCCATGACAAGGAGCCCTTACCCTGAATATCAAAGAATCGTATCTGAGAGCATGTAGGCATGACTCACACCCAGCCATGTCTTATTCCCAACAGGCTACCTGAGCGTCCAGCTTTGTAGAAGTGGCAGGGGTTAGTGGAGGACACTGATCAGACAGTGCAATGTCTGCAGTGTGGGTGGAACTCGACTGCATTTGCCAGTGACTATATAGCCATGTGAACATATGAAAATCCAAGCAGTGAGCTGAGATTTCTAACACACCCATTTGTCCCAGCCGACCCCTGCTTCCACTCAGGGGGTCATTCTCTGACTATAAGAGTTCCTGTGCTCACTTCAGCACAATGTCAAACCATAGCAGGCGAGCAAGGAGGGCAGAGTAGCTGTGACAGCTACAAAGTGGCTGAGGGAACTGTGTACTTTAGTTGGTCTCCTTCAAATAAAAGGGCTGCTAACAGCAACAAATCACAGCTTTGCAATGCAGCAACTTTCCCTGTGTGATGGAAACCTTTTTCATTAGGGTTCCCTTTTTACCTATCTTGCTTTCTGCTGGTTGTAGTATACACAGCTTGTTACGCTATTGATTCAGCACAGAAACCTCTCAAGGCATGAAGTTTTTCTCCAGCTTGGCAACGTGCAGTAGCATGTTGTGTCTGTCACTCTGCATGCTCCATGCATAAATATGTGAATAGTCATTTTAACGACTACTCCGTTAAGAGTTGCTTGCCTATTCGTATGGGTGCCAGGTTATACCTTGGGTGAAGTTTGCGCTGCATTTGCACAGTAGCCTGTCTCGCGTTGTGCAGCAGGCCAGGATGACATGTGAATCGCAGCAGCCGAGAAAGCCCTTCTTAAGTGGAGGCAGTAGGGAGATGCAGGCGAGAGCCAGGAGGCAAACAGACAAACAGATGGACAGGCTGATGCCAAGCAGGCAGTGGAGCAATAAGATTGTGCAGCATGGTGAATGGACTCAGCCTACCAAAGAACAACCAACAGACACAAGACCATGCCACCCTTGTCAGTCGCTCGTGCTTCTCTGTAATTCCGAGAGATAGAAATGTGGTTTAAAAAAAAGACTTGTCTTCCTCCTTTCCCTCATCTGCCCCTGTCACATCCCTCATTTGATATGTGTTATGTAGGTGGAGGGGATGTCAGTCTTGCAAGATTGGAAATGAACAAACCTGTATGTGTGAGAACTAGAGTGAGATAAATAAATGCAGGAAAGCGATGAGTGCATGTGGAATTGGACTGTGGGACACGGGGGACTTGAGTCCAGCAACAATACACAAAGAAAAAAATAGAACTTTATTTCCATTTGAATGACCCTCGTATTCAGCCTAAGATTTAAACTGCTTCGCGAAACCTGAATTAACGGAAATTAGTTGATTTGTCAAGACGCTATCACTGCTTCAGTGATTATGCTGTGTTTTTGTATCAAAATGACAAAAAAAAAAAAAAACTTTCACTCAGAGACGACACACTGCCAGAACAGAGCTTCTCCCATCCCGATGTCTGGAAAACTTTGGGAAGTATTTCATTTGTATTTCTCTGAGGCTCTGTGCACATGCTCACTGGAGAAATAACCTTTGTTTTAATGCAGGAGGAGCATCATTGTAGGTTTTCCTTCGAGACTTTCCTCTAAAATGCAAGGTGCAGATTGACTGATTGTTTCCTTTTTGTTCTCTATGGAAAACATCTAGCTGTGTGCGAATCAGGTAGAAAACCACCTTTAAGAGCTGACAACAGCCCTGTCAGATGTGTCTGGTTGTGTACCTACACTGTCTAATGGTTTGTCTTCTGTGTGCCTGTGTGTGTACATGTGCATATTGTGCGTGTTTGTTTGTCCGTCTACATAGGTAGAATGTAAGAAAGCCCAGCCCAAGGAGGTGATGTTCCCACCAGGTACGCGGGGGCGAGCCAGGGGTCTGCCCTACACCATGGATGCCTTCATGCTGGGGATGGGCATGTTGAGTGAGTGACACACCAAAAATAACCACACACATGCTCACCCCTACTGATCTATTTCAGAGCTATTTAAAGTACATCTTTTAAGTATTGTCTGTTATGCTTTTAGGTATTGCTGAAAGAGATCCATCAAGCCACCGTGAATAAACGTGTATTTTTAAAGGCAGACTTTTTTAACTGGGAATTTAAATTTGCATAAAGTGTCAGACACTCACACCATTCAGTCATCAAATTCTAACCGCGAACAAACAAGCTATGCGAACCCTCGTCTAGAAAGCCCCATTAGGTGGGCGCTGCCCCTAATTAGGCTGCTTCAAGGTGTGCCACCAGTGGCCACTGTGGTCTATTTCTGGTCGAGTCTGGTACAGGCAGCCCCTGGGCATATAGGAGCAGACCAGCACATTAGCAGGCTAAATGAAGAGGAAAATTGGTGTAATGTCATATTAAGGATTCATCACTGTGCCCCCCTTAATGGGTAATGAAGGGGACACACATGTCAGAGAGAGATCTCATCTACAGGGACCTCAGCTGCTGGCCCACCCCTCTTCATTACCATTGAGCCCATGCCTGTGTCCCTTTTTATTTAACACTATTGCACTCTCTTCCTCCCTGCCCCCCTACTCACCCTCTATCTATCTGACTATCTATCTATCTGCCTGGTTATCTATCTTGCTATCTACTTGTCATCCGCATTCTATATGCATATAATTTGATTGTATGGCAAAACCAAATGGATAAGCCATCACTTGCTGCAAACAAAAAAACCCATCAGATTGTAAGGCACATTTTTCCCTGCAAGTAGCTTCTCCCCCTCCTTTTTGAAAGGGGTGCACACAGAGATACCACTTTGCATTTTTATCCCCACTAAATAATGTCATATTTAAAATGGTTTTGAAAGTCACTCTTAATATTAAGCCTAGTTTAGCATTATCCTTAAAATTACACAGTTACAGAGCTGTCAAACTATTTTCAGGGGGAAAAAATCAAAAGAGCGGTAAACTACTATACAGATATATATTTATACATAGTCTGTCTCCGCATATATTCATCTATTAATTTTTCTGCATAAAGTTGCTTAAACTGTCAGGGTTATTGCTGCTTGACCTTTCTTCCAGACTGATTAAACAGTTGCTGGTGGTAAAAGTGTTTATAAGTTTGGCCAAGTGCGTCTTTCAACCCTTAGTCGTTCTCGGTTCCATCTCATCTGTTAGAAGTATTTAACAAGCACAGTGAACTTTTCAGAACTTATTACAGACTAATGTGTCTTCGAAGAGGAGAGCACTCTTCCCCTCCATTGGGAGACGGCAGGCAGGAAGGCAGTGATGTGCTCATGTGAGAATATTAACAGCCAACTTGTTTGGAGACACTCTTATCTAAATGAAATTGGAACAAGGACAGCGAAACATTCCTTTATATAATTTGCATTTGGAAAAAGGGACCCTAGGCTCATTATTTAAGAAAGTGTAAGCTCCTTTTGTGCCAAATCTCATTAAAGCCACCCCTAGCTCCTTTGTTTACTGCCTCTAATCGAGGCATTTATCTTTATTGTGTTGTGCCGATGTATGTTTGCTGAAATTAATACACATTTGAGCCTGGGCGAGGTATGGGTGTACCAGATGGATAATTGATTTCAAAGTGAATCAAAACTGTTGAGCCATAAAATAGGTACATTAGCATGCATATTAATAAGGCAAATAAGAGCACTAAGAGGCTGCTACAAGGCCAGACACAATAGGAGGCTTTATTTAGTGACATGGTAGCAGAAACAACAAGTTATATCCTGCTTTTTCTTTATTTTCGTCTTTCCTCCCCCTGTCACGTTTCTGTCAGTTTGGTCATACTATGAATTCTATTGGATAATAGATCAACTTGCATTCATGTATTTCAAAGCACTGTCACTTCTTTGTGTTGCTTTCTCCTTTGATAGTCTGCACAACTGGCTGCAAACTCTGCATGTGAAACCTGTTGTAAAGCAGCGCATCACACTGAAAAACAAATGTTTTTTCCATCTCATAAAATGCTGAAATAAGGAAGAATGAGGAGCCGCGGTACCTAAGCCAACAATTTCAGTCTGGCATTTATTCTGTTTGACACTAAGACAGTATCAAACACATAATATCCAATACTTTGCTGCCTGTGATAGCTTTTCATTGTATCATATCACAGTTCTTTTCAGACCAAACAAACAATGAGGGGTTTTGTGAGAGCTATCCATCTGTAGCTTCCTAGTGATGACTTCTCATCAGCAGATGATGAGAACTGTTATTTTTTTCTGCCGTAGCCTCTGTCCCACTTCACCCGAACCAGGTTAAGGTTCCCCTCATCGCCTCTCAGAGCTGAATTTCGTTTTGTCTGCGAGAGAGGGTCTGGCTGAGGCATTTTCCCATTGGGTCAGGAATAAATTGAACTTTTTCATGGACAGCAAACACTGATTAGATATTTATGACCAAGGTCAACCTTTCTGATTCCAGCTGGCACAGGCTGTGAAGCATACAGAACAGAGTATCGACACACATGATCACACTCAGACATGCACATCGCACACATGCACGCTCAAGAATACGCATGCATGCAAAATATATTTCGACACCTTCATGTTGCAAATACATGCATACGAGTGCATACGTATATGTCATGTCTGGACTGACTGTATAAACAAGGAGCTACATACTGAACTTATCCAGCTCCAGTTCAGACATGAGAATATTTGCCATAGTAGGGAATGTGTTTTCTGTCATAAAGCAGTGTGAAGGTTTTTTTGTTAAATTATACCATCTGAGTGATCTTGGCTAAACTTGCTGGAAATGGTAAAATGTTGACTCATCGGTTGAAGAGCTAAAGAAAGCATTTGGCATTTTTAAGAACATGCTGAATGTCCCGAAAAGAGTAATAGTCGGTGAGATTGGAAGTCGTAGTGAAGTGCGTGAGGGAGTATAAAATGTTGACACCTGACTGAATCACTTTAAATGTGTGGAATTACGGTAAGAAAATGTTTAAAAAGCAAAGAATTGCCATTTAATGGCAAAAAGGGAAAGTAGAAAGTTAGTTCAAAGTAGAGATTTAGTAAAGAGGTGAGAAATAAAATGTGTGAATGAACACAATCCAACACTTAGAGGTGAAAGGGTTGGTGCATTTATGTGTTGGAATATGTCTTGGTATGTGTGTGTGTGTGTTTGTGATTTTATTTGTGTGAATGTACTTGCTGTACAATATTCATCAGGTCAGAAAGGAGGAATCTCCCAAACTCGTGCTTTCCAAATGGTGGCCCCCACATGTTTTTTTGAGGGCTCAGAATAAGGTGGGGGGGGTCTGTGTGTGTATCTTGGTGCATGTCTGCATGTGTTGTTGTTTTTTTTTACATGTGATCTATTTGTTGTGGTACATATGTGTTGGTCTGGATGTGTGGTCCATTATTTGTGTTTGTATTATCTAAAACAAGATACAGAAACCAGAGCAGCATATTTATCTTTAACCCCGCCCACACCCTTTCACCTAAGCGCTCTTTGTTCTGGCCCAGGAAAGAGTTGGTGCTACTGCTGGACTGGAACCCCTTTAGTGGAACCCCCACCCCCTGTTAATCTGTTGCTATGGTGATGGTAGATGAAACACTCTATCTTACACAAGCTGAAAATGTCCTTACATCTTTTTTTAGGAACAACAGGGCTTTGCTGAACATATTGAAGTGCAATTTATGTTTCTCCTCGAAAGGTTGACATGACATCCAATTCGGACAGGTTTCTAGGACAGGAAGTTTAAAGCTGATGACTAAGACAGTCACATTGTTTGAGAGAGGACAGATTTTCCTATGTTTTGGTGCTTAAATTGATGCCTTTAGTGTAAATATTGTGGACACGGCAGCTGAAAACCCTCTTCACTCAAACTCCGTTCTGATAAGGTTAAAAGATGATGTGATGGACCACATTACACCATTCCCAACATATTTAAAATGTGATTAAATCCCAACACTTTTGTCGAAAGGGTTTGAGCTGGCACTGTGTACATTTGCTCTGCAAAAATTAATATGAAGCTATTTAGATGGTAATATGACTGCACCCACTTTATCAGGCTGGTACTCAGCTAATGAGAAATGAAAACAGATAAGCCTAAACAAGGTTTCAAAGATCAGTTTCCGAGGTGAAGCCTGCGCACAGCGAAGACACAGTTACCGAGGCTGGCTCCTGTGATTCATTCCTAGCCTGGAGGACTTCATCTTACTCTGTAATTTACTGCAGACTTATGGTTAAAAGTGATAATAGCTTGAGGAAAACAGATAAAGACTCAAACATATACTATAATTAGAGGGTTAATTATGTTTGTATTAACTTTGATGATGCTCCAATTCTCATGGACTTCCACTCAGGTTGAATAACTCAGCCATGTGCTGCTCTCAGTTGTTATGTTCTGCCTGCACTCCACTTGCTAGCTGCCCACTCCCTAACACCCCATTTCTCAATATGTTGCCCACAGCTGCTTTTGTCTGAAAACTGTCCAGCTAATTAACTGGTGGGTCTGTGTTAGTAATAGGAATCATGACAGCAGATGAACAATACATCTGCTACTCTTAGATTTTTCTAATGACTATGGATCCTCTTTTGGCCTCATTGAAACTCTTCATCCACTCAGGGAATTTTCAACTAAAACATTGACTTTGGTTTACAGATGACACTGTCAGCACGTTTTCTTACTCTTACTCGTCTTAATTGTCGGAACCTAATCCTCGGTTTCTAATTATCAGTCTTTAGATTATTGCGCTTCCCCAGCTACTGTGTATGTGGGATGACCGAAATGTCAAAATAAAAAACTTTCTTTTGTTAAGGAAATACGACTCTGTTATTAATGTTAATACATGGCACAATAAAAATGCCTGAGAAATACAAGTTAACAAAGGAGGGAAAACGAGCTTGACACTTAGAATTCAAGAGCTGCAATATTTTTGCTTTGGTTTCCAACCATGTTTCAAATCTGACTCCAGCTTTCAGCACACAGCCATAAAGAATAAAGCAAAAATGTACATGAAGATGGGACTCTATGAGTATGAAAACTCCCAAGATCCTGTTGATTTACCTCTCTGAGCCTCTGCTCAGCTTTCACGAATGTGTTAAAGTGAGACAAGTTGATCGATTTGTCGGATTTTAAATCATCATATCTTCCTCTCTTGAAAGAGTAATTTTTACAACGTGGGCTTTAGTTTTTATAGTTGTGGCCATTATTCTTGTAAGTTATAAAAACCTTTTACTGACTGAATTAATCACTGAGATCTCTGACAGCAATCCTGAAACAAAGATTAGAGGTTAATGCAATTGTGAAAGCTGACCATTGATTTAGGACGGTACTTGTTGTTAAGCTCTGCACACGGGGAATCTTTCTCACGTAACAATCGCCATTAGGAGGTGTAAATGCTTGTTGCTTCTTTATTAGGTTTGGAAAGTACAAATAAATCTAAAAATGTGATGCTCTTTGTTTCTTTAGGATTGTATTTAACGTGGATGCTGGAGTTTAATAGCTGATGGGTAACACGAGAGCTTGTTTGGCATAATGAGAATAGTTTATTAAGACTTCAAAAGCTACCCCGTGAAGATAGTTTCCTTTTATAAGTAGATTTAGAAGGAACAAAATCACAATATCTATGTGTTTATTTCAGCTGTATTGGTATCTTATTTAGAATATCCATTACTTTTAGATCTCTTGTCAACCACTTTTAATCTTTTCTCTTTATCCAAGGTTACCCTAATATTGTGGCAACGTACGGCCGCGGATACACTGGATTCGCACCCAGCTACAGCTACCAGTTCCCTGGTGAGTTAAAGACTTTATTAAAATTTGTGTTGATTTTTGCTCTGTACTTTCAAGCAGCACAATCAGACACACATGCAGAAACACACACACACTTCAGTCCACATGCACAAATGTTAATCTACATACACGTCAGTCACCAAATAATCTGCCTGCTTATGAGAATGCTACGTGTTGGGATTTCTCAAACGAGGGTTTGAAAGCTGACATATAGTGAAGTAAATTGCTCACTCTGTTTCATCCTCCCCTCCAACACGACCATGACCAAATGTCTGAAATGGTGGAAGTTCTTCGTCTTCAGTGGCCCAATGTATGCAAATTCATCTGTGGAGAGGTGGAAAAATAAGCAGCTCTTTGTGTAGGCAGATTTTTAAATGTGGTTTCTTATAATGGAAAATAAAGTCATTTTCTGCGTTAAAAGTGTTGACTCAGAGTGCTGGGCACTTTGATGAAAGTCCAAATGGGAGGCGTGCAGTCTGGAGGTGAGCAGCTGTACCTACGTGCTGCATGTGGCTCCGCGGTTCTTCACTTAGACAGGCATCCTGTCAATTTCATGCTTTATTTAGGCACCTTACTCTTACTTTGTTTGCCATGCCAGACATCATTCCTTCCACTGATAAGACGAAATGGAAAATATCTGACAGAAGCTGAGATCTCTGTAATATCTTTGTGAAATAGATTCAGAAATGGTAAGACAGGGGTTCCAGCTGTGACCACCTGCAGATCAGGCATATGCTAGTTTTATACTTGACCTCGACGTTATGTGACAGAAGAGGAAGAATACCACCCACAATACTTGTCAATGCAGACCCAAACAAGAGGCATAAAAGAGGGATCTCTCCTTTAAAAATACTGTGATTTAGTCGTATAATTTGGCTACATTTTCATAACAAACTGAAATGTAGATCAGGTTAGCGATCAGAAGTATCGTCTTTGTGTACTGTATGCGTCTTAAATGAGATTTAATACTTGGCCACATGTGTATTTATCAGCCCTTCATGCAGTAATCCATAGAAACATCCAAACATTTATGAATTAAATCAACTAAACGAGAGACGAGGGATTAATAAGGACAAGGAGAGATGAATATTTATTCAGTATAAGTGACTCTAGTTAAACATGGATTTTTAAAATGTTGGCTGTTTACAACTAATTAAGGGATATCACCTTCCCTGAGGCTGAATGTATGATTCTGTCCATGTTAAAGTCAATTTAAAGAGTTTGATAAAGCTGAATGATTAAAACAGCCTCCTCGGGGCTCGCTCAACTCTTGACAGGTAATTGGAAATTTTAATGTATGAATCAAATTCCTTGTCTAAATTAAATAACCTCAGGCCAAATATTGACTAGTGTCTTTCCTCTGGAAGATGTGGAAAGCATCCTCAATTTGAGATCAAAAGCTTTCTCTCACTGTACACAGCCTCGCTGAAACACTCCTATAAATAAATGGAGCTGGGACCAAGCAGGCGAGATCCAAGAGGCATAAATTGTGTGCTGCCTTTCAAAGCTTTTTTACACCCAGTAAACCTCAGGGGCCCACTGTTAACAGAAAAAAAAAGTGGTTAGGCAATTGTTCAATTGTCAAGATAAAACAGTGATAAAACATTGATCAGTGATGAAACACTGAATTAAGTACAAAAACTCAATAAAACCTTTACAGAGAAAGAGAAATCAAAGCTGACACCTCTGCAGCTGAAAGAGAGTTCAAGTGTACACAACACAGCCTAAAACAAAGAAATGTGCACGTTCTCTGGGTATAAAGCTGCATTCAGTACAGTCTGTTAGAGAAAACGGATCATAAACAGAAAATGAAACTGCCAGTTTGCTCAACATTGATCAGAAAATGTATTTGATGTCTATCACATGCAATCTGTTTGTGTCTGTCTTTGTTGGCCATAAGTGTGTGCAGAAGGATGCTATAACACGGGCATTATGGCAGTTTAATGCACTTCCAGGCTTCTGCATATTAATGATAAAGTAAAATATGGCCTACTACTACTACCTTTTAAAGATTATTCAAATCTTGAAAAAGGGAATGATATAATCTACAGTTTTTCTATTGCATACTGTGACTTTCATATTCTAAGCATATGTTTGTCCCACTTCTTAGCTTTCAGAGTGTGAATTGATTAAGATGCCTTCTTTGATTTTTGGGCACTTCTAAGCTCTGTTTTATATGCACTGTTGCAAATTACACAGTGTGACCTTGTGCCTGCATAATTTAAGCATACTGCCTGAACTTCACTTTGATTTAAACTTAATTCCACAGACGTCACCGTCTGCTGCATGTTTAGTGACAATCAAGAAAACAGCAATATTTGCAATTACCTCTGAATTACAAATGGCAAAGAGGTGCAGCGAAGAACAAGCATTTTTTGTGTTATTCTAAATTGTGGATAAATTACTTATAAACCCATTTCCACTGCTTGGCGCTGACTTGTTTGTTGGTTGTTCGGTTGAAAGACTCGCAGCAGTCGTCTCTGATTGATCCCGTCATGACAAAACTCTCAGCTGGTGTTTATGCTCCCTCTGGACTTTAATGACAGCTTTTTGGTGTCGTCAGTGTCAAATGCAGGAGGAAGGAAGTGTAACGTTGCGATATGCGAGTCTTGTGTTGTTATGTGAATGTAAACATCACCACTGTTCAAGATGCCAAGATTAAAAACTCCTAAGTTCTCTCAGAAGAAAAACTCAAAATCCTAAACACTCTTAATCACCGGTTTCACTCACCTCCAGTGTTTTGGATCTCAGAATCAGTGCGAGGTTTGTACTTTATTTTAGCCAAGACCTGTACAGATGTTGCACCATTACAGCCATCAGCTGGGTGCAGTCATGCACTGGCTGCCATAAGAGATACACCAACAACATTTCAAGTAGCACCGTTACACTATCAGCTTTAGAGTTGTGTCATAATGGTAATTATCTAAATATAGTAATTAGTATCACTTCATGCACACATGCCAGTCACCTACCTTGACTCAGTTTTTAGCCTTTAAATGCACACACAGCTGTCACTGAACCGTGCTCCCTATAGAAGAAGCAAACGTGGCCCACTGAGTTTGGCTTTACCCTGTTGCCATCCTGGTGTGTTTTTGGAGCAAGAGAGTGAGGCAGGTGATTCGAAATGAAAATATCCATTAAAGCTTAATAGCTACATGATAAAATAATCATTTTCAATATGACAGCCAGAAAAAGTGACCAGGAGGGGTGATTTTATCTGAGGATACTGAAATGTGTTGTTTTATTATTTAATGAGCAAAGCTGACACTTTTTGAATGGGAATCTATTGGAGGCAGAAATGATTTGGAGTCGGCTCCTAGAGGCCATTTGTGGTATAGCTCTTCCTCCTCTGATTCTCTTTGATTCAAACCTATTGGTTACATCCATCTCTTTTGTGCAGTCTACGCTGTAAACCCCAAGCTTTACAATTATTGTGCACCCCAGCGGTTGTTACTGTAAAATGACATAAAACCACTTTAAACTGACAGAACATTTTCTCAGACAAATGATGTTATTAATATGTAACATCTAATTATTGTGGTAATACAACCTAAACTGAAATATATTGTTCTGACCAAAATCTAATCAGACAATGCGATCGGGGTTCAAATAACTTCATAGTTCTACCGTTTTGCATCCTTTGTTGTCCTGCTCTGCTCTTGTAAAATCCTGATTTCATAACTGAAGCATCTTCTGAGAAAAATCACCACTTAAGTCATTTAAAGACGACATCTGTGCAGGCTACACTTACATGCGTGACAATTAGATCCTGCAAAGAAAGTGTCTTTACCATTTACTCACACAGTCCACAGCTTTGTGGCGTCAGACACACTTAATAACCCCAATGATAACTCTATTCCCCTCATGTGCATGCATACTGACCAAGGACAGTGGTCCAGTTAAAAGGCCATTTCAAACTGTAGTCAACTGTGCTGAGTGAGTTGCTCACAGCTGCCACATTATTCTAAAAAAAACTATAACATAGCCTTCTCTGTGGAAAAATGTTAAACACAGTTCTGCTCGTCCTTGTTTAGCAGCAGGGGAAGGAATCAAAGTAAAGTATAGGTTCAAGAATACTGCAGCCATACTGAGCTCGACTTAAATCATTAGACCTCGGAGCTAACATGTACTTGACTACAAAATTAAAATGAGGTACAAAAGGCTTTCTCCTCCATTCTGTCAGAGATTAAAGAGCGCACGATTGCCCAGATGTTATGCAATTAAAACCATTTGGAAAATGAGGAATTTTAGATGGCTTGAAAAGCATAAAATTCTGCAGTTTGGTTTAAAATACTTGCCTCCTGTTGAACAGGTTTTAGATGTATGCGTCCTGTTTTAAGACTGTAAGAAGAAACCAGCCCTCATTTTCCTCACGTATTTCTGTTATGGCATCTGACTTTTTATTTAATCTCAGTGGAGATTACAAAATACATCATGATTACCTGCGGAGAGCAAATTTACAGTATGGAAATAATTATATCATAACAGTAGGACGCCATTTTTTTTTTCCAATTTTGGAGCAGAAATCACAGCTGTGAGTATAGTTAGAAACGGGCAAAGCAGGAGCCGACAAGGCATAAGGGACATTACTGTACATTATTCTCATTTTTATGCAACAGTCTAATTAGCATTACCTCGCTGATAAATGCATTATTGTATTATTCAGCTTGTAGTGCCCTGGGGAACAATCCCCTAAGATGTGCTGCGTTTCAACCATGTGTCTATTTTGGAATACTCCACTTGATGAAGGGAGTTGAAGTCACATTCATGGTAATATACAGTTTGATCACGACCGTACAGTAAATTGAACAGTTGTTTGCTCGTCTTAGATTACCTTAGACTAAGACGGGATACAGTGAAAGATCTTGTGTGCACTGTGCATAATAAAAATGCAAATGCCAGACGGAAAATGGTTTAGCAATAAGTGCAAGTTAAGCATATGCACTGTAGTTTATGTACATTGTCTTTTCTGCCAGCAGTGGCACCAAATAAAGCAGAAGAAATATGAAGAGGTTTAAGAATGGTAGCACACTCTATTGTGAATATGCTGTATGCATGAATAAAAAGCCTGTCTGAGGAAAAAGTAATTAGAAAAGAAAATGTAGTGTGTATATGTGCATTATGCAAGTGAATAAGCTGTAGAAGTGAACATGAAAAGCAGGGATACACCCTCATACATTCATATTGTACTTTCCATTGTTAACCGGTCCTGTATCAGTTCCTTTTATTCCTCGTACATGAGAGCACAATTGAATGTGCACATGCAGAAATATGGTATTCATAAAAAGACTGAGATTCTGTGTTTGCAGAGAAAAGGCGGAGGTAGAGAGACTTTACCGGGAGCTTCTCTCCACTCTCCCGTCTTCCTGTGCGACTCGCTGCCTCCACAGCCGTGCCCTCGGAGCCTCCCCTGGCATAAATGACCATTATGGCTCCATTAGGGCTGCTACTAGGAGGTCATTAAGCTACTCTGAAAAACCAGGGATGAAGATGTTAGTGGGGTCCCATCAGGGCAGAAGCACAGATTGAGTGAGTGAAAGACAAAACACTAAGTCATCCACCTACTTCAGATGTCTTGACAGACAAACAGCTATTCAGCTCCGGTGAGTCAGCCTCTTAAGAAGTAAAAGAACAGAGGCGCGGATAATTAGGGAGGAGAGAGGGCAAGGGTAAGAGCAGCAAGAGTGTAATGTGGACAGAGCGGTGGGTAATTCTGGGTTACTGGTTACCTTAACACGGAATCTCCAAAATATCCAAGAAAATATTGCCTGTTGTTTATCGTCCTCACAACACAATGTACTGCCCAGCCTTTGTTGTTGCTGTGTTGTACAGTACGGTGCAAATATCTTTAGACACCCCTAATGTCTTTATATATCGGCAGGAAAACAGGAAATTGGTGCCAAAGTTTATTGAAACAGGGGTTATGAGGCAAAATCGCATCCTGAAAATAAATAATATATACAGTTTAGATTTGGTTCTTTGCTAAGTTATCAGTTGTGTGTGGATTCATCTCATGAGTTAGATGCATATTAATGTCAGTGTTACGTGGCTTAACTAATAAAGAACAAGGACTGGACTGAAAATGAGTGGAAAAGCAGATAATGTCCAAAGAAAAACTTTGAAAGACCTTCAGAGAATCTAGAGTGCTGTTGGTGAAGACCACTTTAAATCATTTTCAAGAAGCTCCAGCTCTTTGGAGGTCAAATTTAAAGAAATGAGGAGTGTCTTAAGGATTGCAGTTAATGGATTGGTTTTCCATCTGTTTCCCTCCGCTTGTTGCCATATTTCTTTGTCAGATCTCATTCTCTGGGAATTCTGAGTGAAATAGCACCGCAGTGGCCTTCATCCCTATGCATTCAGTATCTTCATCGACATCAACCAACCATGCCTGAGACACAACAGCACACTCCATCTTATCCAACTGATAGAAAACATTATTTCAAAAGACTTAAAACAGGGTGAAGTTGATTTCTCTTTCAGTGTGAAAATAAACAGAAGTCCGCCCAGTAGGTGCTTCTGGATTCCACTGTGTCTGTTGCTACTCAATATAAGACAGTTGCAGGTGCCCTGACCATGGAAATAAAGTGTTTACCGACCACCATATGTTTGTCTTTTTTAAGCTCTTTGAACCTCCTCTTGCTTATGTTTGTTTGATTCAAAAGTATATTCAGAGAACTAAAATATTTTTTTCTGAGGAAAAAATCTAATAAAAATATGATCCACGTCAGCCCACAGAGAAAGAAATGTGCTCTTTACAGCTGTAACAGTGATAAGAAAGCTGCCGACCTGTTGGCCTTTCTTTCATTGTAGGAGAAGTAAACAAAGGCACAAGTGGCAGCTGCCCTCTCAGCAGGAGGCATACATGCAAGGAGAAACGCTGACCTGTGCAATTGAGATAATAGTGGCTACCTCTGAGGGGTGAATGCCCCTATAAACTGGAGCAGATCCAACCAAGCATATAATAAATGCACCAGAGGTCACACTCGGGCATTGGCCTGAAATACCAGCTAGCCTCCTGGAGCTTAGTAACTCTCTGCTGCTAGGAGATGGAAAGATATTGAGATGGATGATATACTAGCTGTGAACCTCTGAAGTGCGTGGAAAAGCCTGGGAGTGAAGAGGTAAGATGGCTTTTTGGTGATAGGGTTGCATCTTGTGTATCCTGAAAATCAATGAGGTCTTATTGGATTTAGGTTGCTTTTTGCTCTGTGTTTTTGCCTCATCCCTGGATTTCAATTTGTCGTAGAATATATTTTAAGTCCCATGCCTGAAGATGTCCTGAAAGAGAAAGTCGGGTTCATCAAACCTGATTTGAAAATATAGTAGCCATTATGTCACTGTTGAACCCAGTTTGCCTGTTATTTAAAATGTGAGAAAACTTTCTGTGCAATAAAACTCTCTTCTTGTTAGCTATAACTAATTACTTTGGGAGTGGATGATGATGTGGGTTGGGACATCGTCATGTGCATAGTCATTATCAGCAGATCTAAACCCCTTAAAGTGTTCAGACATCTTGTGGTTTCCATTCAGTACACATCTTGGCTACAGTAGCGGAGCAGGTGGAAAGAATCGCTGGCCTGAGGCTGATGTGGAGCTTACCTGAATCATGGGTGCGTGCAACATTGTCCTCCATAAGATTGATCCCAAAATTGGTGTCTTTATGGCACTCCGGAGACGTTGGCACACACTGCACTCTATCAGTAGAGCAGGTTTCTATTGATCTCAAGTTGCACAGCAGATTGTTCCCTGGATCTTGTGACCATTTCTCTGCACGCTGGGTGAGCTGTGACCCCAGCAAGTGGTCCCACAGGCCAGAGTGAGTGCTACAGGGCTGGAAGCAGATGGCCCTCCTGATGCCACACTGACTCACAGATTGTCTTTAATTGCCAAGGCTGATCATTAGCCCAATGGGTCTGTGGAGGCCGGGCCACTCCATGAGTCGCAGGCCTTAAAATAGGGCCTGACGATGAGCATCGTGATCTCACACACTTAAACTACCATGCACATCGCATCTTGCCCTCATGCATTAGGACACTCAGACACACAGAGACATAAAACTGACAAAATCAAAGGCTCTTCAAGACTGCATGTAAAAGGCAAAGAAGATAGAGGTACTACCAGGGACCTCTCTCTGCTCTCCTGTCTACTCCTCTGACTCACTGTCTCCATCGCAATGCTGACTGCACACACACATATACAAGGCACACACGACACACATACAGACTCCCCAGGCCATGACTCCATTCCCAGTGACAGCAACGAGTGTTCTGCTGTGACGTCAGTGAACAGCACAGTATGTCATGCCCTGTCTACTTCTGTATGTGCAGTCATTAATCCGCACTGCTCCTAGATCAGCTTTGTTCTCCATTAACCACTCTCTGCTGTATGTACTTGTGCTTTGCTGTGAGAGGTAGACATTATCAGATGGATTCAACATGTGCAGCAGCATTTCATTAGAATGTCTTTTAGCACTTTGCAGGAGCACTATTGGTTTTGTTTCAAATTTATTTGGACTGTGGTTGTGTTTTTTCTGTGTCGATGAGGAGTGTACTGATGCGGAGTGATCAAATCGCATGCTTACGTACAGAAAGATTACAGGCCACATGCACGCACCTCCATGTGCGTCTCCTCTAATGCATTGGACCCGTCTCTGCAAAAGCAGCTACTGCTCTCTTACACCGGCAACGGTGAGGTGGAAGAGAAAGTTCACCTCATTTACCCAGGTTTTAACTCACTGTAGGACAGCAGACACATCCTCACACACTGAGGTAGGCAGACTGTGGCCATGGAGACCTCGAATCTGGGTTCCTGTGGCGGGGAAGATGAGCTGCTGTAAGAGGCAGAGTGGCTACGCTAAAGCTCATTATGTCTCAGCTGCTGAGCTGCTGGTCTTGAAATGAAACTTGAGCCATCCTGCCTCGTACATGGCTGCCACCTTTGGACACTGCTGGAGACCAGCAGCAGAACAGAGAAGCGGTACAGACAGAGCAGAAGAGGACAATATGCGCATCTGTGAGACCACGCTCTGTGTCTGCTGCCTGTTGTTTTGATGCCACCCACTGTTTTAGAGCTCCAAGCCCAGCAAGTTGGTTACTTGCTAGGACTCCACTCAGTTGCCGCCTCCTTTTCCTCTATCCTTCCATCATCCCCTCCTACTTATTGTGCTAAAAGCTCTCCAGTTACTCAGCTCTACTCTCTTCCCAGTAGACTTACATATGCATACATACACATATGCGCATAATCATCACTTATGATGGCCCTCTCCACCCCCCCTCTCTATGTGGAAACATTGTTTACAGCTCCAGTGATCAAGTGCAAGCCAGTGTTGCAGTGCTATTTTTGGGTCATGCCACATTTTACCCTACTTGCCCCTGGTATCTGGAGCAGTGCTATATTGTGTAACTATAGTGCATGGAGCTGTAGGCACTTAGTTATAAATTATGCTCATAGTTAATGGCTACGAAGCTCTCTCTTTAGTTTCAGTATTACTTACACTGATAGACGATATTTGTTAATACTTTTTAGTGTAACTTGAACTCCCTGCAAATTAAGTTAGACTAAGTATGTTTTTGGGAAGTATTCCGATCACTGCAAATCTACTAAAACACATTTAGCTTGAATGGTGAAATGACACTTAATGCATCTACTTTAATCTAAAAACAAGTGAAATCATCTGCTCCTTCCTTCATTCATCTGTTCCATCCACCACCAACCTCCGAACTCGAAGTTACACATTAAAATGCATAAAAAATTAAGGCTGTTTACTTGGACTCTAATGAGAGGAGGCTTAAGTAGTCTAGTTTAATTAGTATGATTGGCTCTATGGGGACCACACAAGCAGGACCATAACAAGTGATTCACTCGGAGCTTAGAGGACCGTTTCATACTCTTCGTGTGTCAGAACTGATGTCAGAGGAGATTGGACTGCAGAGACATGTTACTTTCCCTGATCCCAGGTTGGAAGGCAGCACTGCAGTTAAATGCACTGAAGCAGACCATTACATAAGCACCACTGCAAGGTCAGACATTTGTGTCCTCCCGGTCTGTCTCTCTCGATCTAAGTCACAGTCATAAACTACTTTGGTATTAAGGTTGTGAACGGGAAGATCCAGTCCTATCCTCAAATCATGGTCACAATTTCCCCAACCTATTGGATTCAGATGTTTATTCCTTATCTATTTTTGGCAGATTTCCTCTTTTTTCGACGCCTTATTGTCTCACTCTTGGTTCCTTTCTCTTTAACCACTGCATTTTTGTGAGTGGCTGAGTTTAATATTGAGGTCTGTGTGGAAGCAGAATGTGTTTATATCGGCTCTCCAGCATAGGAGCAGTTCCCTTTATACTGAAGTGCATGGGAAGGAGTACAAAGAAGAGGTCGAAAGTGCGGCTGCACTTCAATAAAGAGTCTAGTTTGTCCTCTTTGATGCTTTGCTGCCACACACTTCAGCTACAAAGAAACGGTGCTCTTGCCACTGAGACTGATGTAAAAGACACCAAGCTTTTCCTCACTGAGCTCACAACGCCACATCACACAAAGTGCACACCTTTTTATTACTTCTAATTTATAATTTAGTGCTAAAGGCGTGCTAATATGCATTTGCAAATATTGATAAGGCAGCCTGTGATCCATCAAAACCAGATTTGACGGACACTATAGTGAGTATGGTGACTGCTCTTCAGCTGAAGGGCTTTGGCTCGAGCCCCCTTGTCAGCAAGAATCCACCTTACTGAAGTGTCCTTACGCAAATCACTTAATACCTAATAGATCCAGCGAGGCTGGTCTGTATGTCAACTGCACCTCACCTTTAACCTTCTTGTAAAGAGGGGTACAATTACCCGTCAGGACTTACATTACCTGTCTATCATCTTCTGGCTTTAGAACATACACTGGAGGAGAATTATTTTCATTGGCTTCATATGCAGGATTCTGTATTCCATTGCATTTCTAGGTTTTTGCTTTTAGGGGCTAAGATGATATGGTGTGAAGATTTATATGAAATGATGTCAAACAGTTTTAACATATAAAGGGGCTTTACCAAATATATCTCCTTCCAGGTTTCCTTGTTTTGTTCAAAGGTGTAAGATATTAGTGCAATCGCCGCCATAAAGCCGGGCTTTGCTGTGCTGAGCTAACCCCACCCCTCTGATTGACTTTTTCTCTCCACAATCAGAAGCTATGAGGTCTATCAAGACCTCGTGGCCTCTCAAGGCAGAGGATCAGAGAGCCGAGTCGTTTAATTACAAATGGAAACCGTTGCCACTGGTTTGGAAGGGAGAAAAAAAGGCAGAATCAAACACACACATTCACATTGAAGCGCACAACATTGAGGTCATATATAATCGTTTAAATGATGATTATAAATGCCCAATACACCTGACATTCAAAGCAAAAGCTTTGAACTGCGACTTGGATCCATTAAAACCAGACTGGATGATGTTCAGGCCAGCTGATAAGCTCATGTGGCCACACTGTTGTTATAAAAACTGATTTGGTTTGATAATAGATGTAAAAAGCTGTAATGGGTACTGAGAATCCTTTTTTTGTTATTTTGAATAGTAGTTGTATCCACATTAGCCTCAAAATTGGACAGTAGTGCTCCTCAAAGCAGCTGCATTTGTACTGTTTTGATATGAAACTCCGTTGCTATATGGAGGACTTTAGAAGTGGTCCGTTTTGATTTACTTAGAGGCAATACAAGCTGAACTGTTTGTATAGATGACTTCCCGGGGCATCTTCATCCAAGTGCTCTTTTCCTGTTTATTTGTTTCCATTTTGCCATTTCCTCTGCTCTTTGTTGTGTCAGATGTACAGTATCTGTTGGTATCGTGTTCTCCGTACGACCTTTGTGGCTTGTGGACAGAATCCAAAGTCTGAAAGACCCGAGATAACCAACGCAGAAAGATTCATTTGAATGATTGACAAGCAATCCAGCTCTGTTAATCAAGTTATGCTTATTCTGATTAGCGGTCTTAATGTGAGTAAGATAACTTGGTTAAGGTGTTTACATGAGAGTTGCAATAATATGCGTATTCCATTAGTCTGGTTATAATTGAATTTTGGGTGCGCATGTAAATGCTCTTTCTCTCTTTGGCTCATTTCCAAACACCGGCCTCCGTATTTTATGTGAGAGGAAACCTCTGTGTGTACTGCAGGTCTCCGCTGATCAGAGGAGAGGTGAGACATGAACATGTGTGCAGCAGTTCATATGAAAGCCACCTGGCTCTCCCCAGCTCTGTGATTTATGCCTTTGATAACAACAACCCAGAGATGCTTTCAACAACAACAAAGTAGCGCTGAAGGATGACAACAATAGGACACTTGTCAGTCTGGAGATGAAAAGATGTCTTGCTAGCAGGCTGTCTCTTTTGTAACTTTGATAAATATTTTCTTTCTTTTGTTTTATTTCATTTGTCTTCATGTGGTTCTCTATATCTTATCAAAGGTTATTGATGAAGCTAAATGTGAAGTGGAGTCAGTTTTCCATCTTTTGACAGGTTACCTCCCCCATTCTGTGAGGAGACAGCAGTGAGCTTCCCCGCCTTTCGCTTTGACTTATCAACACATGTATTTCCCTTTGCTTGTCCTGCTTAGCATCACACAGTTTCTGAAGTCAGACACAGAATTTACTCAAACCTCTTCTAACCTTGTGAGTTTTTTATTTGAAGCGGGGGAGCCGTTCCTGCTGTTAGTGCTTTGATATATTTGGTGTTGCTGTATGTAAGTAACAGTTGTAGTGTGTAATAAAACTTATATAAATAATTCAGCAGCACTCACATAATTCAAATGGCAAATAAGATTTTTTTAAAGGAAACAAATCTCTCTTAACTTGAAAATTACCTCAGTCTAGATGGAACAAAAATAATTACAGCAGTAAATGATCAGGACACATTGTTAATAAAACATTTCAAATACATTATGGATATTATTTAGTCTGTTTGACCTATTTTAAGTGTCCAAATCTGTTATATGTTATATATTTAAACCCAGGCTACATTTTAGATTTTACATGCAAAAATTAGAAACAATATATAAATAATTATTCATAGTGGCAATTTGAATTTTATTTTTTTAAATTTCATTTACCCAGTCACTGAACCACTCGATTTTCATATTTCATATTTACAGCTATTTTAGCTGCTGATCTACTTTTTATTTAATACTGTAAGTAAAACTAGATTATGGAGTATTATTATGTTATTTTGCCTTTAAAGGTAGGGTAGGAGATCCTGGATTTTGAGTCCAGCGAAGCTGCATTTTGAAAATACACAGGTAAAAAGTCCCAACCCTTTTCTTCACTTTCCCCCCGAAGGCACGCCTCTAGAGTACATGAACGCGCACGAGCGCTGTTCTGACAGCAAGCATCGATCGTTGCCGTATTTAGTATTTAGTATTTAGTATATGCTAACTATACGTTTAATAATGCTAGGTGCTAGCCAAGCTGGCTCTAGTTTAGCTTCCTGCCAAGCTTCGTTCACGGAGCAGGGTACGCGCACAGGGGGAAGGAAGTATCCAATCACAATGATTGGATACTGTTTTTCCTAGATTGTACGTTCTAGAGGCCACTAAAACTTTTCATATTTGTGTCAAAACTTTTAATTAATTGGTTGCAATGAGGGTGTGAAGAGTATTTCAAGCAATATGTAAAAAAATGTTCCAGAAAAAGATCCCCTACCCCGCCTTTAATGTAAGGAAATACAGTATATGATAGAAATGTCCTTCTTGGCACATATTTTTCTGCACTGAATCACATTATTCTTTTTTTCCTGGGGAAATGATTTGGACACCGACATCCTGGCCACTATTTCTCACTTCCTCACTTATCCTTTCTCATCTTTTTTTTTTTCCCTACTCCGCTCTTCTTCTCCGTTCATCTGTCTCACTCATCACTTCTCCTTGCCGTTCATCCGTCTCACTCCTTCTGTCTTTGCCCCTGAAACTGACTGTAGCTGCAGGCTGAAAGACTTGTTCACCAGCCTCTTTTCCAAAACCAAGCTGCTGCGTTAAGCAGCTTTGCTTGAAAATTCTGCTTGCCAGCAATTCAGCCCTGGTTTACAGCACTCCAGTACAAAATATGTGGAGGATTTTGGACTGTCTATGAAAATTGCGTTTCTTCTTTATATTATTACTATATATATATATATTTGTCATACTTATGTCAAGCTTAAATCTTGTCCAAAGTTATATGGACACTTAAAAAGGCTTTTAAGTGTCCATATAACTTTAAAATTAATCATTTTAGACCTGATGTACATCAGTGGTAATTTCCATTTAGGAATATATTTTTGTTAAGCTCAAGGCCCCATTTATTTTCTGTTTAAATATTCCTATTGGAACATATTCGATCTATATGGCCTCCACAGACATATCTACTGTCCCTGGGCTCCGCCTGTGCATTAGACAGTTGACAGTCTTCTTATAGCAGAAATGAGGGGAGTGCTCTGTGACTGATGGTGCTCCTTTGTCAATGACAGGGGAGCTGCTGCTGGCAGTTTGGGGCCAAAGAACAGTACAGATTACATTAACATCAGTCAAACTGTTGTCAGACTAGTAGGACATAAATAGGACCTTATTGATGCATAATGCAACAACTTTTCAACTTGACGTTTTCTGAGTAATAGAATCAGAGGCTGTGGCTAAAAAGGCAGTATGCCAGAGAAGATCTGCAGACTGTTTTTAGAAGTGTCTCAATGTAGAACCTGGTGTGGAGTTTTAAGGGCTTATTTGCAGAATTTAACAAAATAATCGAGAATATGTATGCGACGACTGGCATTTGGTCGTTTTGTTGTCAAAAGCATGCAATAGAGCAGCGGAGTGAGCTTGAAAACATGGTAATATTAGAAAGTACATCATTCGTTATGATAAGGGCCAGAATTAATCTTGTCGGCGCACAACCTCGTTTTCTCTTCTTCACTGAATATCATTTTGCTCTTAAAGTGCTTTGACAGCTTTATAATGGAGAAAAACAAGGCAATTGGCCTTGTCTGGCACAAGCAAAAATCCCAGGAAACCTTGGCATAAAAATTGCATTGTGCTGTTTGATCACTACTGACACTGGGACTACTGTGTGTCTCTTCCTCCTTTCAGTACAGTCGAGTTCAGAGACTCACAGAATTCGGGTGCAGGTCGAGAAAGAGCCGGTATGCACCTAAAAAAATACTGCTTTACAGGCAGGTGTTATTCGCTGTCACGAAGGAGTTTTATGTCACTTGAAATGCCATTCTGTTTGTCAGGTTGCTGAAAGGTTATCGTAGGCTGAGGAAGTATACAAAAAAAAACTTTAAGCAGTCAGCTGAAGTTACGAAGTGAGGTGAATATAAATAATCTCTATAACGGTAGTGTTTTTTTCTCCCTCTTTTTCTTTTTTTGAAAGTCCTCATCTTCCCTCAGTGCCTAATCTTTTTTTCCTTTCTATGTACACTCCTGATGAAGGCTGAATTTCTGTGCTACAGGCTTGAACAGGGAAAGCTGAGGACAGTTCCCTGGAGTCCAGACACCAAGGCCCCCGGGCCTCCATAGCTCATAAACAGATGTGTCCTTGTCCCCAGCCAAGCGCAGCCACTCATGGCAAAGCAGGGGCCCAATAATTGTGAAGAATTGAAAGCTAAATATTGGCTTTATCTCCTCAGTAATAAAAGGGCCATGAAATTGATTTAATGCTGCAGCGCTTCTCTTGGGTGGCTTCTTACAGCGTGAGCACAAAACAATGAGCAGCAGCCATCTATTAATTAACCCACCTAATCCTGCAAAGTTAATCTCTCACCACAACTTTGCCCGCAACTAACTTCCAAGCCAGTAGGTCTGTTGGGGGTGTCATGACAATGGCAGCGAGGGGAAGATAGATTCAGCATTTATAAAAGTACAAATAAAAAAGCTGCATCAAACACTGGTCGGCAAAGCAACCTTGGGGACACTGTACTGGAAATGCAAGGGTGCATTGCAAACATTAGCATAGTAACAGAATTGATTTGTTTTTTCTATGAAAAGAGGCAGAGAATATATCGCTTCAGCTGTTGATATCTTTCACTGGTGTGGATTCAGGTGCAGTACAACAAATGTTGTTGATTTTCGTTGCCTTTTTGTTGACTTTGTGGGTTCTTTTTCGCCTGTCACCATGCTGCCCTAGGCTCATATACTCTCCTGAGCTGTTAGATAGTTATGGGGGAAAGTGGCATTTCTTTCTCCTCTTCACCTGCCTGCCAGTCGCAGCATGATGGCACCTCACACCCAACACGGACATTCATGGTCATATTGTGTCGACAGAGTTGTGAATTACCTCCTTCTCAGCTGGCTGATGAAAAGCTATGTGTTTTTCTCTTTAACTGCGGCTCCTCTGACCCTGGCCTCTGACCCCCCCCCCTCTCTCTCCTACGTCTCATTGGTCTTCTGTGTGAGCCTCTCTTCTTTGTGCGATAGCAGAACAAGGCTGGCTCGGAAAATAGGTCACCTGCTGGTGTTCCTCTCACCTCCGCAGCATTCAAAAGTAATCCTCCGAGGTGTATGTGCCATTTTGTTATGTCTGAACCACAGCCTCCAGAATATGGCCAAGGCATCGAAGAAACATTGATGCACGCTCATCAGGCTGAAAAATATCTAGAAAAATATCCAGTTGGGGAAATTTGAAATGTTCTTTTCTTTTTTTTTCTTTTTTTTTTATGCTAGTGAGCAAAGCATTTCCTGTGGAGATAATTTTTGGAGGCTGATTAGGCATAGACGGTGTTGAGCCCTGAGTGAGGAATCTCATCACCACTGCTAATGACATGCCATTCCTGTGCTGAGAGAAGAGCGCAAGCCCTGGGCATGGACCAGCCTCTCTCAGCCACCTCTAACTGCTGTGTTCATTAAGGCCAACAATGTAATTACAATTCACAGATACTGCTTTGGCTTAATTACAGCCTGATTATTGAGCTGATATTTGTTGGAATTATCAGACCCTTAAAAAGTGGATTTATATTTCCATGAAATTAAGGCCTTCGATTTCATTAGTGTATCATAAACTGACAATTTAAACAGATTTATGTGTGTATGTGTAAACATGCTTTAAAGCTTCAAGCCTCGGTAATCTTTATGTTGGAGTACTATAAATGTTTACATAAGAAAAGACAAACACAAGAGACTTCTTCAGTCTTCACATAATCTCGCAGACGAAAATCTTTCCTGAGTGACAAATCATCCAACAGATGCCTCGATCTGATTGGGGGAAATGTTTTTCTTATGCTCGATATCTTCCACCTGAATAGCCCAACAAAAAGTGTGGAATGCATTACAGTGGATTATTCTGATTCCATTGAAGCTCGCAGTAATTGGGAGCACTCGGAACAAAATGCAGGGATAGTCCCCAGAGGTAGGGCTATTATGCCCATGTCTCTGCAGCTCAGAAGTGGCTATAATCTTTTATCCGATGTACGCCACATAAACAACCCCAGAGCCAAATACTTTTACCAACGTAATCAGGGCCTCGAGTCAGTTGGCTCGGTTTTACACAATAGAGCACAAATTTGCACCAAAAGATTTTCCATGCAAAAAGAACTAAATTTCTAAATGTGCGTTCTATGTAAATTGTTAATCGTCGTCTATATATTTTTATCCCATCACTGAGTAGTGCAAGAATGCCACCAGAGTCGGTGATCCATTAAAACTTTTCATGTTTAACACATACACCAGGGTTTTGAATGTCGCAGTGAGCTCTGTAGGTGTCTGCTGATAGATGTCGCCCTGACATGAGCCCCCGGCTCTGAAAGCTATAGTTTTATCCTGCAGCTCAGCGCCGGTATCAACATTCTCCTGTAGCTTTGGGACGTGCTCATCCATGTGCAGGAAGTGATGTGTGTGTGTATGTGTGTATGTGCCTGCAGGCTTTCCAGCGACAGCATATGGACCGGTGGCGGCAGCGGCGGTAGCAGCAGCGCGTGGCTCAGGTAGGGGGGCCCGTGGAAGAGGCGGCTACTTGGCGTACCCACAGAGCACAGGGCCAGGTAAACGCTCTGTCCATGTTCTGTGTGGCTGCTGCTCTCTTCAACTTCTGCTCTGCTTCTCCCCATAGACTTAGTCCCCTGAGCCCCCGACACACGTGTCAGGATTTTTAGTTTACATTGATATATAGTTTTGACACGTACATAATGCAACTATAACATTTTGAAAAGTCTAATCTGCAACTTATGGGGCTTCTGGATCTCTCATCAGCAACAATAGAGCCACTCGAACACCAAAAGTTCCCTAAAAACATACTGGGACCCTAAAACTAAGACAAATTGTAAGTCTTTGCTTCAAAGACAGTAAAAAAAAAGCTTCCTTCAAGGAAGCTTGTGAAAACAAACCTTGATAAAAAGGGCCTCTGCGGTCCAAAAATATCAGTGCTTGAAGCTTTCGAGGGTTTTTTACATTAAAAAGATCAATTACAACAGAACCATTTCTCACAGCAAGCTAATGTGTCATCCCTGGATATCAGCATAAACATATTCTTTAAAAAGTCATTCAACTAAACTGAATCATTTCATTGCCATTTCATTGCAAATGAATACTTTCTTTGTCAGTGTTTTACTATAACACTGGATTGAACTGAGGTCACTCATGTTTTCTTCTTTTCTGAAACTCACTCTTCTATCGATCTATTATATCCTGAGAATGTTAGAGTCAGATTAGCCTGTTACCACCTAGTTTGGCATGTTTATGGTACAGAAATTTTAGCTCTACCTGTTGCTTTACAAGTAAATACAGATGTTAAAAAAATGCCTGCAGAGATCAAGTTGAAATACAGACACCTCAGTAAAACACACCGACAGCACACGTCCAGTTCATGACATGCAGGCAAATATCTGCGGCAAGATTTGTACCAAAAACAGGATGTTAGCTTCTTTCTGTCTTAAACAGTATTGATCAACTTGTCAGCTTCATTTAGACATCCTGCTTTTTCCACCCTTACAACTGTAGATCATTCAATAGCTGTCAATAAAGGCTTCCCCTGACTGAACACTCAGCCTCCCAGCTTTAGGGAAGAGTGTCGTTCCTAATCAGGCATACCATTAGAAGCTTGCTGGAGAAAATGTGTTTAATTGTTGCTCAGATCTTGTCTGATTTGTGCAGTGGCTCACAGATAAAAAGTCAGCAGGCAACTGCTGTTTAATGCCATTTGATGTGATGTGAAATGCACTCACTCAACACACAGACAGCAACAGAAGTGTATGAATGCTACCTGCATGCACACACATGTAGAAACTCACAATGCCCTCCTTTGAACTTAATTGAAATCAACAAAGGAAACACTGGAAGCCAATCAGATGTTCTTTTTTACACATCATGCTGTTTCATTTAACATTTTCAAAACAAACAATTTGCCCAACAATTGCAAGGAACATTACCAAGAAGCAAGAATGTTGATTTGGGGTTAGCAGCAGCCAGGAACCAAGAGACGTGATGGCAGCCATTATGTACTGTTTAATTCTGACAGCTGCAAATGGAAGGAAGACAAGTAAATGATTATGAACAGGCGCCGAGGGGAAGGAGGGATGTTAAAGTGGAAAACAGTGACATCATGGCCCTGTTTTACAGTACATAAACAGTCATCAGGGAATTTAAAGAGGATATCAGTCAGAGACGTGCCCGTGCTTTGTCAATTTTTGAGAGAATCTGTCTGAAAAGCAAAAATATAAAAAAAATAACACTTACAAAATTAAGGATATGAGTTGGATTTGAATGATTCAGATGTAGGACTAAGATTATTAATACCCTTTATTAGCTGTTCTCGGGAAAAGCTTCATCCTTGGACCCTGATGATGTTGCAAAATGCATTCCAAGTCACTGGATTTTGACTTTTGACGAGTCTTAAATGGTTTGTTGATTATTTATTAAGCATTTGAGTTGATTCTAATGACATATCGCACAGATCCATGCAAAGGGTGCTTTCCTTTCTATACAGACACGAACCAAACAGAGGACATAGATTGTTTAGGCTTGACCTTCCTCTGTGCCTATCGTCTGGGGATGCTGCAGCATCTCTGTCCCCTTTTATAGTTTAATTTGCAGCAGTCAGCCCAATGTCAGCCCAGGAATAGCAATTCTGTTGGTTTCATTTTTTGCTAAATTCTCTAATTTTAGTGCAGACAAGGGTTTTTATTGTTTGGGCGAGAAAAAAAAGCCTGTTTTGTGTGATGCAAGTGTGGATTCTTTGTGCTTTGACTCCACCTACAGTTCCTATAGAGCACCACATGTTGTATGTGTCTATCGACATTGACCCAGTACTAGTTTGGACCTCTCAGAGAAGTTCACAGAAAGAAAACCGAGCTCATGAACACCACTAGACATATGCAAATATATTAAAAGGAGCCCTTCTGTGTGGCCTTTGCGTGTGCAGGTGGACTTATTTGCAGATCAGCAGTGCACACAGAGATTGTTATGAGAATGTGGAGGACATTTTCCATCACTGGCAGAGGGCACTTTCACCGTATTCCCAGTAATCAACAGACAAAATGACCGCATGCTGGCTTCCCTTTCTGTAACAGGCCTCTGCTGATCACAAGGTGCATTTTGGATGTCTCAAAAAACACTTAGTCTCTCACAGGAAATATACCCCTGGCACTGCTGTAGTTGTATGAAACAAGAACAGTCACTGGAGATGCAGATTTTGCATAATCTTCTCTTAACCAATAGGATAGCTTTTACTGCTTATGTTTACTTTTGCTAACTTGCTAACTACTTATCCTACCCTCTAATAGTTCTCTAGTATAGATTTACTAAGCACACGAGCTCATCATACTTCTCTTGACCCTTTCAAGGTTGCAATAATACAGCTAATTTTTGTGAAATAAAAGCTGAATCTGAGGTGTTGATCTAGGTATATTTTTGCTAAACGTGGACATTTATTTAAGTTTTAAAAAGGCATTTTGCTGTTCTGGTTTCCACTAAGTATCATGTTGTACAACAAGGACTAGTCCTGACGCACGTTTCTGGGGACATACCAGACTGTAGCTTCAGGCAAGAAGTAGATCAGAGGGATCTGGCAACTGAACAGAATTTACTATAGCCTAGAGGTAGAGGTGTGCTTCATCCATGCTTTGCTTTCTAAGCTGCTGTTGCAGTTTTTAACCTGGTTTGAGCCAATATTGGGGGTCACTAGGGTAGTCACATAATGTGAGGGCAAATGTCTGCATAGTTTTATCCAGCAAAAAGGAAATCACTTATTTTGGATGAATAAGCCACGCAGCACCGGGGCTGCATTTTATTTAGAGGAGTTACTCAATGTCTGCAGCTGATAGGAAGGATATACCTGCATAAATGAGCCAGCGCTATTGAGATTGACAGGTAGGTTACTCTGGAACTGAATACTAATTTTAGATAGTTATGCCAACAACTACTTTCTTATTGATATGCATGGTGAAAAACAAATGGAACAGGTTGACAAGGTCACACAGTTACTCATCGCTAAAAGGATGTTCGAAAAATGTAAGTGATGCAGATGGTTCTGACAGTCCAGGGAACTTCACGGTCTCTCTCGGCTTTCTGAGTGTTTTCTCCTGAGTTCCTCTGAGCATTCTGAGAGGCTCAGATGTCTGTCTCAGATCTCAACTTTACCTGTAGTGTCCACAAAGCACATTCAGCTGTGTTTACAGCTCTGCTTATTTGCTGTGTGCTTCTGGACTCAGAGCTGGCTGTGGCCCATTAATTGCACTGAGTTTTAATGGGACTCGGGATGGTGTTCGCATCACTGAAAACGCAATACTCTCCTCAGATAGTTATTGCTCTTCTTTCTTTGTTCTATTACCTCTTTTACTCGTCTCACTTTTTCCACTTTCTTTTCTCCGTCGATGACGAGAAAGAATCTCATATGACAGACGCTTTCAAATTAAGATTATCATCAGTTTCTTTCCAACATGTTCTTTGATCTTCAGCTGAGCCCAACTTAATCAGTCTGCCTTTTAGTGATTCTTGGGTCCGTTTGTCCCAGATGCTAATCTGCAACGCTCAGCTCTCAGGCCAGAAGCACTTCACATGTAGTTTGTGCAAAATAACATGAGCAGGCATGCCAAGTTCGTCCTGCCTGCCTTGCTTTTCGTCTGAGGCCCAGGGAAATATTTGACACATCAGGGAGGGCAAAGCGTCCCTTTGCACCTTCACCACAAAGCAGTGGCTATCACAGCTGTGGGGAGCAGATGCTCTGAGGTTACAGGCACAGGCCTTCAGGGACATCACCACTTTGCTCTCCAGGGGCTACAAACATAACACATTCTCCTAAGGAAACTTAGGAAGGCTCAATGCAAGCCCCTTGTTTTGTCCTAAGTCTTAGAAATTTAGCCTTCAAATCCAGCATGTGTTGGATCCCTCTAATAAACATTTATTTGTTTCATTTATTTTGAATTGACTTTATTACATACATTATGAGCTGTCTATCTTATTTCCAAATGTGTACAAAATACATAGTGACTCATCTAGTTTTCTGCATTCTTATAATCATAATTTTGTAAGATTTTGCTGTCTATGAACTTACGGTATCTGTGTAAGTATTACAGCCCGACACAATGCCTCTACAAGATCATCCAAATATTCTACCCTCTGATATATAAATGACCATTTGATGTAGCCGGTATCATTCTCAGATTTCCACCACAGTGAGTCGTTGATTTCTGCAGACCACTTAGGCCTGACCAGGCGTGTTTGAAAAAATGTGCTCAGCCAAAAGGCCAGGGCTGTCAGCTCCGAGCCTGCTCACAATATGATAATCTGTTCAGACTGTCGATAACTGAGTGCCCTTTCTCAGTCCCAACCAGACCAGATCCCTCACAGGTTAAAATCTGCATTAAAATCATTTAGTGTGGTCTGTGTGGGCTTCCCTGCAGGAAATGAATGGGAGCTGATTCACTACACTGTTTCACATTGTTTTACCCATTGAGCAGTGTTCCAATTTCCTTTTACCCCCCTTTAACTTTTCATAATAATCTCCCAATGATGGCTCAAGGTAAATATAAACCAGTAGCCCTGGTTTAGTTTGTTCTTTCCTGGAAATAACTGCAAAAAAAAAGAAAAACAGGCATAAAATGAAAAGTAAAGAGAACAGAAGCTCGAGTATGGGTGAGTAAATGCAAGAAGAAATCATCTGTTAAAATTCATTAGCCAAGCCTCTCTGAACACAAAATGACAAGACATTAAATATGTATTATTTATGAAATGTCTTTGCTCTCTGAAAAGGGTGTCTAGTGCTGTTAATTACTCAGCCATTCATTCAGAAAAGATTATTTCAAATGGAAAGTGAAAGCAAGGCTAGACAGCAAAAGAGCTGTTAGTTTCTTTCACGCTATTTTTAAATGACGTTGGTGAAAATGGAAAAGCTAATTATGGTAGCTCTAAAATTCAAAGCTAATTTGAGAAGCAGCATGTCAGGCTTATTGACATCTTCTGTAGAGTGATGGGGTTTGATGGCCACCGAGGAATCTCGCTGCTGCCGCAAGGGAAAGGTAGGAGTGACTGCATGAACGATCCCTGTTTGCAGAAGTGAAAATAACTTCTGCTGATAGATTTTTGTACTCCCCTGCTCCCAGTATTTGTTGACTGTATAAATAACAGGTATATTCATGTATATTCAAAGTGTCTTACAGAGGAGAAAGTCAATATTTTGTAGATAATCAGAATTCAGATTCAAGGCCTGCTTTTAAAGTATTACACAGCTGAGACTTTCCTGTTGGATATAAGAAAGTTCCAGAGAAGTGTTTCCAACTTTCACGGAAGGGGAAAACGTGTCTTCAGCTTCTGATTAAATTGAAAATATTGGCAAACTGTTTTTATATCCCGTAATTCTGAGGGTCTCCATTTTATTGCGAGTGCAATGAGTTTTGTTTTCAGAGTAGAAAACCAAAGAGAAGTATTACTTTCAAGGTTTATGATTCCTCCTCAAAGGCAGTCACCTGGTAAAGTGGGAACGAGAACAGGGCATTTATCCACTTACAGAGAGCCACCCCGATGATGTCAGTAACAGATGACTGCAAGTCACTCCCCTCTCCATCGCCTCACAGCCGGCTTTGGTCACTGAGGGCAGGAGGGAAAGAGGGTGGGGGCAGGGGAGATAATTATCAGTATAAATGAAGCCCTGTGAACGATTCGCACTGCTGGGTCCCCTGATCTAGTCTCCAAGGCAACCTCAACACGCTCATTTGTTTTGTAGATGAGTAATTACATCCAATTAGTGGCCAGTGGAAAAAAAGAGTCCAAGAAAGGCCTATTGTTCCGGATAGATTGTGTGAATATTAATAGTGGGACGGTCTGAGGCACAGCGATATGATCGGTGATACTAATGCAGCTGTGGGCACTCTCTGCCCAGCCTCATCCTGCATACCAGATCTGATAGCCACTGATGAAAATATATGGCTTTGAAAATGTGTGTCTGCATGTTTGTGTCTGAGTTGCACTCTCATCCAGCTCTCTATAGCAAACAAAGCCAGCTTTTACCTGAGCACTCCCACACAGACCATGCAACAGCATGCATACTGTCAGTTTCTTTTATTACTGGATCTAATGTCATGTAAAATCAGGGGATACTTCCTGACGTGACATCTGCTCGAAAAGTATTCATCACACGGTGTACGCCGCACATGTCTCCAGGTTACGCTGATGCTCAACTATACCTGCCCAAACTGTTGAAGTTGTTTGATTTTAATGATAAAATGTGTAGGCAGTTTAAAGGATACAGGACATGGCAGACACAGTATGGTTTTCGTTGATTTTTAGCCCAAATTGCTTGTAGTTTTGTGATCAGGTCCATTTTCATTAGCAGTCCTAATCAAAAGTTTAGGTCACTTGTGATTTGTTTGAGCATTTCCACAAACCGCTTCATTATATTACTGCTGTCAAAAGATACCTTCCAAACTGTCATGAGCTCCCTCTGTTATTGATAGCTTATATCACAGGTTGTGGCTGTAAATACAGTCGTACACTAAAACTTATTATTGGTGCAGAGCAGGGAGAGCCTTATGTCTTTGATCTAGCTTTCTGCGCCATATATTTATTTATTTTTCTTTTCTCTCCAAAGAATTGGACAGAGCTTGATAAATATTGCTGTGGACATGGTTGTCTTGTTTGAATAAACTTTTTGGGACTTTTTCAAAGGGCAAAAGCTGCCTTGTTTGCATTCAGTTTGAGCTCCATTTGGCCAATTGATCCGTGCACTTTTAGCATAAATGTTTCCATTCCTGGCTGAGGAGATAAATTCAAAACAAAGAAGCATGCAGTGCCTGTCCAGGTCAGTGTCTCAGGCTCTTAATAATTACACCATTATCTCAAATGAAAATATCTTCCTTGTCTTGTTTGCTGCTAACAGTATTATTAATAGGGTAATAATAGACACCAATCCTACAAATCAGACATGTCTTCTTATGAATATTTATATCATCTTAACCCTGTTTAATGCTATAACTTCATCAAGATGATGTCGATAGCAACTTAGCTCATTTTCAGTTGCTTTTTATGTCAGTTGTTTATAATATATTAGTATATTTTAGCAAATGTGTTCAACTGTAGTACATTAGTAAGACGGAGTGAAAGTAATGCCTTTTTGCTTCCACAAGCTACACTGCTCTAAACTGGTGATATATTTGGAAAGGCTTCCTTATGACTTCCCAGTAACATGGTTTGTGCTATTGTCAAATGTTTCTTCTCCGTTATAATTATTCCATTGATCCAGTTTTGCTCATTAGCAAGGCCAATCAATTTTCAGTGACATTTGTCTAAGTGAAGTAAATGGAATGATTGCTTCTTGAGCTTTGTTCAATGTGTCAGGCATTATGTGACGTTCGTGGGAAGCCTGCCCTATTTGGAGCCTATAATTTGATGAGTGGGCAGACAGCCCACAAGTGGTGAGATCAGAGTGCTAAAAAGCATTGGCGGAGAGAAACATGGCTGGTGCTTACATTCCATTTGGCAGAAGTGGACTGTCTCACTCTGAATGGGTAGAGGTGAAGTGGTTTTGAATGGCTATTCGCTCCAGGACCCAAATTTTAAAAACACACACACACACACAGCAGGGGAAACCCAGCATGGAAAAGCCGGTGTCACCCATCTCCGTCCCTCCTGAGTAGATTAACTCTGTTATCAAAGAGGTGTGAGAAGGAGCAGTTTCTTTTAATTGCACTCTTTATATGAGCAGCTTGTCTCAGATTAAGAGAACAAGCAATAAATGTCAGCACGACTTATTGCTGAATGACATTTTCTAAACTGTTGATAATTCACCATCTGTGTCAAAGAAAAGATCATTCAAAGAGAAAGGCTCAGAGTGCTTAGAACGCTTCATAATGCTTATCATCAATAAACATGAAGGTCCCTGTATCACATTCACATAAAAACCTTATCATTTTGTATTGGTCTAAAAGGAGGATGTAGATTGATCATTGATTAGTGTGCTGTGTTTTGCTTCCTTCAGGTTCATCGACCAAGAATTGTCGGTTTGAAATGAGAAATGTATTGAACTGTTGTTTTTTTTTTTTTAATGACTCTTCAGTTTTATCTGACTACTTAGTGAGTGGATCAGGGAAAGGCCAATTATACAAAAGCCAAAGTATCCAACCTGTAGCCTTACTGTATTTGTTTTGCTTATTGTTGAATAAAGCCAAAGTATGACAGAAATGATAGGTTTTGATAGCATTCTTTCAGGGAAAGATCAAATGTATCCTTTCTTGTGGAACTTGTGTTCACAACATAGCTGAAAGTCTAACACATGGCAAATATGCCAAAGGGGGGGGTGGGAGGAGGGGGTTCTGGCAGGAGCTCCTGGGGAGGGAGGGCCAATTAAAGCAGACTAAATACAAGGATGTAACCTAAAGATGGTGTAACACACCAGCAAGCTATGCTCAGCAATCTGGACACTGACTTTGACAATGAAAAAGTTGATTTCCACAATGATGGAGTCCCCTCCCCTCCCCCTCCCCACCCTATACTGTATCTCCCAGGCCTCCCCGATTATGGGTTTTACTCTGCACCCAGTGACCAGAGGGGGGGGCCCTGCTCCTTTGCTGACTATGGCTCCCTGGGGCCCCAAGCGGCTCAGATGCTGCACAGTGAGCATGCCACCTCCGCCTGCAACTCCCCCCTTCAGCACCTACACAGCCCGGATCAATTTAAGAACCCAGGTTTGTATATGAGCATCTACCTCATCCACGTTTTGGACTTTTCAGTTTGATTCATGACATTATTCCATACAGATGATCGAATATTTTCTTCTTTTTTTTTTAACACATTTTCTCCCGCTTTTGTTAAGAGAAGAAGAAAAAAATCCCCTTTGATAGATGTAGATAAAACTTCTTGACGACAATTTAGCATTGCATGTTCTTCCTCCTTTTTTTTCAAATTTTAATGTAGATTTCTTTTTTGTTTCTTTGTGAAGTTATTTTGCAACCCCTGCTTGCACATAAGGGGCCTCCACACAGAATGTAATCCTTCATTTGCATGCAAACAAAATAACTATTGATGATGTCGGAGAGTACGCTGGCAATGTTCAGGTTTTTATCAATTTTCAACAGCGACGGAGAGAGTAAGTGTGGGTGTGAGTGCCATTTTTCAGCCAAGCCCTTTAAGTATTCTTAGTGTAAGAATGATTGCTTGCGTTATTATCGTGTGTAAAAGGTATAACGCTGTAAAAACACTTGATAGACAACATTTTTGCATATTACAGCCATTACTGTACAACACAGGCATGTTTTTTTGCTCTCTATAACTTTCCTTATTTCACGTAATCCCAGTTTTGAAAAGCAAAGGATGACATACAGATTTAAAACACTGCAATATTATTTTGTCAATGATGAAAGGAATGCATTAAAATGTTTAGAAATGTATATTGTCTTTGAGATTTAGAGCTTGTTTAATTGTAAAATAACAGCATTTATGTCAGTTTCGATTAAATGCTCGTTGTCATGTTTGCACAGACATGATTAAAACCTGGACCTTATTTCTGGCATAAAATACGTTCATCTACTCACCGATAACAGTTTGGTGAAAGTCGGCCTCCTTCAGAAGATATTTAGATTACTTGAGATCCACGTATATCCAAATAACGGTAGAGAACAGGGCAGAGAATACAGCCTCTAAATAAGGCATGATCTGTCTTTATTTCACCAATACTTTAAGACCAATGAATGAATGAACGTGTACTATTGCACTGATAGCTCAAAGCTGCTGTGTTGTTGTGATTAGGGGCTATCGGGGGGGCTTATGGGGGCTTTCTATACACGCATCTAGTGGGATGACATCATAGCCGCGTGCTCATTCACTCCGGTAAGGACGTCCATTGTACTCAAAGTCGTCGTCCACGTGGTCAAAATCTGATAAATATTCTGCCGTGTTGCACAACACTAGCAGTAACAAACGCTGTGTGAAGTCAGCCGACCGTCACAGAGCACGGAGTGAATGAGCTGTGCTGCAGTGGCACGCGTTGATGATGTCATCCCAGTAAACCTGTGTGTAGAAAGCCCCCGATAACAACAACATGGCAGCTATGAGCTAACAGTGCAATAGTACGCGTTCATTCATTCATTGGTCTTAAAGTATTGGTGAAATAAAGACAGATCATGCCTTATTTAGAGGCTGTATTGTCTATGCCCTGTTCTCTCCCGTTATATGGTTATACGCAGATCTCGAATAATCAAAATATCTTCCGTTAACGCTGACTTTCACCAAACTGTTATCAGTGAGTAGATGAACGTATTTTATGCCAGAAATAAGGTCCAGGTTTTAAAAAAAAAAAAAACTTCTCCTTTAATGTAAATGGCTAACTTGACCTAAACAGAGCAGCCTCCCAGCACTGTGTCTCCACTTCACAATGACAGTTGTGAAAAGTTCCATCACCTTTTTGGGTCAGTAAAGTAAGCGCATAAGTATTGGCCAGCTCTCCTCCTACAGGATGAAATGTTGGCCGACTGCCTCAGGCAGTCGTTGCTATTTTCCCAGTTTCAGCTTTACCAAAGCCACTGTAAAAAAGTTACACCGACAGGCTTTATACAAAGATGGCAACACGGATGTTTAAGAGTTTCTTGTCGGCAGTCTGCTTTAGTACAAGTGAGGCAGCAACAGAGTTTACAACGGTCTTTTCTTCTTTTAGATCTATTAAGTCATGTGGTGTTGTATTCAGTCGATGTACAACAGTATGACAGTAGGGAAACAATTTCCTCACATCGATGCAAATACACAATAATAACATTGTCTGTGTTGGTTGTGAGGCCTGGTGCTAACGTTACTACATAGTGCATTATGGCTGCTGTTAGACTAGAGAGGGTTTTGTCTGGAAGTGGCCTCGGTTACTGTAGTCACTGTTGGACTCGGATGATGCATGCTTTTCTCCTGTAATGCTCTTGGGGTGTTGCCTGGTAGAGAAAGAACAGGCTTGTCTCGCCTGAGAGGACACATTCAAATCCTGAGTGAGTCAACATAGCTTGATTGCATTGTAACATGATTCACGTGCGTGTTGTTTGTGCAGTAGACTTTAGATTTGCAGCCAGCTTTGACTCTAATTATATCAAATTCAGAGACAATGATAATGTTTACTTGGCTGTTTCAAGTATGTATAATTGATTATTGTGCCTCTTAGTTTTTTCTTTTCTTTTTATTACTACATTTAAAATTCCTTTTGAAACTACTTGAAAACGACTCTTCGCTTCTGCATGTGGATATGGCTCAGCCTGCAGTGCATTGTCAACTCCTCAAGTCTGAACAGGCTTAAAGTCCCCTCAGCATCAACTTTGCCTTAATTATAATGTCACGAAAATGTTTTATTGTCGTAAAATGACTTAATCCAAATTAATCCAAAGTGCTGGTTGAGACATTGACAGTTTTTAGTTGTTTTCCAGGTTATTCCAAGATCTAAAATAAGAACACAAAGGGACTATTTGTCATTGTTTGGCCTGACACTGGCTTGTGCAGTAGGCGACAAAATAGTATGATTGAATTGAGTGAAACAAACATGACTTGAATGACAAGTGACCTACATATACTCAGCGTTTGAAGAACAGTGAGACCTTTTTCAAACATAAGTCAGTTTTAGCGTCAAATGATTGTTTGATTTTTCAGTGAAAATGTGTCTGTACCAAAACAACCGTAAGATTAAAAAAGAAAAGAAGGCTAACATAAATGTGGTGGTGTGAGGGTCACACTCTAATAAAAATCACCAGCTACATGAAAATGAGGATTGCCATTTCAACTGAAAAAAATCCTTAATTATATAATTAGCCAGCCCACTGGGGACTGTGCAGGCAAGATAAGAGTCCGAGCTGCTCGCTGTTTAAAGTCTTTACAGTCAGACAGCAGTCAACTCCTCTAGATGTGTCTTTATTGAGATGCTTAATTTTCCTAGAGTGCTATAAATAGATATGTTTGGAGGTGCCTTTAAATGGAGCTAACATGTCTAATAAAGCTTTGATGGATGGAACAGTGAAAACTCTGTGACGAACCCCAGTTTACTGTGTTTGTCTACATCAACACACAGGATGCACTTCAATATTACTACATGCTTTTTTTATGTTCTACAAAGACCTCCTCAGAGGCACCACAGGGTTCATGAGCCCATACACACACAACGTTGAGGATCTTCCGTGTGCTTTTTCTTTTTAATGCAGCTGTACAGCTTTTCCTCCCCTGCTCTGTGTGAATAAGGGTAAGACGGAGGGTTACGTGAAGCTGACAGCAAAGGAGATTGCTGTTAAGAGATCTCTGCATTTTTCTTTCTCCTTACTGTTTTTCCTTGTATTGCCGGTGTTACTGGCCTTTAGTAGACATAGGGGTTTTCAAAAGGCATTTTATTAGTCTGAGCTGCTCTTACTCATGGGGCAAAGGTGGTAAGTCATGTACAGTATTTCTCTTTTATCTCCCACTGAGTTTGGACCTGCAGATGAACTCGGGTCAAGCTTTTTTATTCCCCCTCATGCCTTCTTTTCTTGCCTGACAACCTTTTTGCTTTCTTGTGGAAATGACTCCAGCAGACTGAAAGTGCCCACAGTATTAAGACAGTTCTTGCTGGTATACAAGAAGTAGCACATCATATGTGAGATGTTTCAATTCTAAATGCTCAAGATAAATGTTAAATCTTATCAAATTGATAGTGGATAGCCAATGTTTTTTTTTACAAGTACTCCCTCACATTATGCATGGCAACATTACAACCTACTTGTTTATTGGCATGGTGGAAGTATGTTTAGCAAGTGCCTGTTTTAATTTGTGCATGATGATACAAAGTGAATGTTACTCCTGTGCATAAGACACACAGCATGTAGATTCTGTTTGGAATATCATACTGGATTCACCCTTGTTTTTAAATTGCCTCAGGCCTAAATCCTGCACCATTTAGTCAGAGCATTTCGAATTAAAGTGAATATGTAACATCTTTAACCAGTAAGATGAGTCATAAACAAGTTCTTCGAGACAAATGTATGAATCCAGTCATGTGTTCTTTTGAATGAAATGTGTCCACTTGAGTCATTGCGAGTAAGAATGGTACAGATCACTGTTGGCTCGTACTGAGCTGCTCCACTCCTTGCTGTGTTTTTATGCAGGCACCAACCCCTCAAGGCCCGGAGGTTTCCCTGGTGCTAACAGTCCAGGGCCTGTGCCTGACCTGTATGGACCCAGCAGCCAAGATTCAGCTGTGGGCAACTACATCAGTGCTGCTAGCCCTCAGCCTGGCTCTGGGTTCGGCCCCAGCATCACAGTGAGTACTTCAGTTCAGACCCTTTGTCTTGTCTGATGGCACCTTGAGCCTCCTCTGTGTCAGGAAAGTGCACACAGTCTATGATTTGGACATTTTGTAAAACAAAGAGTAAACAGATCAATTATCACACACTGGACTTCCAGTTAAAATAGTCACCACCTGCGACGAGCACGTTGTACAACCATGTTTCCAAAAAAGCTGGGCTGATTGCAAATCATTTATATTCCATTTTAACTGTAAATAGCATAAACACGACATAACAAACAGATTTTTTTAACACACACACATATATGCGTACATATATATGCTCATCAAGTTGAAGAAATGTTAAGACGAAGGGTAACAAAACACTGGAAAAGTGACAAGGTTGAATATGTGACAACTGTTATACATTAAATGCATTTCTGACTCTGAGCTCATTTAAGATGGACTGACATGAATTGGAAAACTGTTTTGTTTTGTGATGGATTAAAATTTTGAATTTTTTCTGGAAGTCACGGATGCTGCATCCTTAAGACCAAAAAAAGAGAGTAACCATCCGGCTTGTTACCAGCGCACAGCTCAGAGTTCTGCATCTACGATGGTCTGAGGGTGCATTTGTGCACATGGAATGTGTCATTTCATGTCAGTGAAGGCATCATTAATGCAGAATTATATATAATCTAGGTTTTGGAACAACATCTGCTGCCATCCAGACAACCTCTACAAGGTGGGCCTTGCTCATTTAAGCGTTCCATCAAATGCTTAGCGAACATATACATGTTAGCAAAAAAACTGTTTTTTCTCAGTTTCAACATTTGACCTGTTGCGTTGTTTTTTTTTCATATTGAATATAAATCTTAAGTGATTCGTATTGCTTTCGTTTTACAGTGTCCCAATATTTTTGTAAACAGGGATGTACATTTGGATGAATACCATCTCAGCTCTGAAAGTTATCCGTGTCTCAGCTGGCCAAAATGTCCTTTTCCTTTAGAAACCCGTCTCTCCTCGAGCCTCAGTCTCCTACATCACTGGGACAATGCTTGCAAACGGGTTGTCCGGGTGCTGTTCCACAGTCAGTTGCTGTTGCTTTCTTTCTTTTTTTCGTGCTGATCAGTTAGCTGCGGTTGCCATGTCAACCCCCTAGGTGTAACACTGTGACGGCAACAGAGAGGTCTTCAGTCTGACAATGTCTTATGGTTTTTGTGGATGAACTCAGATGTTCGTCTAGGACACAGCAGGTGAAAGAATGCAGCCTGTTAATTATCCTGCCCTCCTTTCACCGCAGTCACAAAGAAAAATTGACCTGTGCTGTTGACAAACACAGGGAAGTTGAAGTGGACTTATATGTTATTGTAAACCCAAGTCTTGGAGATATCTTCTTAAAGCCAATTTGGGCATTTTAACCAATAAGATTTGTAGAAAGCTCAACTTAAAGACCAAAGACCAAAAAAAATTATTTTCACTGACCAACTTTGTTGGATTGAGAAGAAATGAGCTAATTGATGCCAGCGATACACTAAAGGAAATGTCAGAGAAGAGTTTATGGAATAAACAAGTAATGCAAATGAGGGTTAGCTGAAACCTGTATTAGGAAGGAAGTAAACCATTTATCCAATCTGCGCTGAAATGTTGGACACAAGCTCATCTCAGATGGACAGAAAAACAGCGGTTCTGTGGTCAGATGAGACCACGTTTCAGCTGCTTTTGAGAAAAACAAACATCAGGATCTATGTGCTGAGAAAGTTGAGAAAGACCATCCAGGTTCATGGTTATTTCAGCAGGAAAATGCCAGATCTCATTGTGCAGGACTTACAACAGCATGGCTTCATAGACCCAATGTCTGCGGCTTGTCTGCCTGCAGTCCAGATCTGTCTCCTATTAAAAAAAAAGCATCATGGAGCATCATGAGGAGGAGAAAAAGACAACAACAGACTGTTGAGAGGCTGAAAAAGATTAGTTCCCACAGTTCCCAAACTGTTAAAAAATCAATTTTAACAGGATGGTAAACTCTATCCCAGGCCGTGATAGATCGACTGTGTTACTGGCATCAATTTTTTATTCTTTTATGTAATGTTTTCTAAATACTGTGAAGGAGACAAACAAACACAGCTTCATTTTTAGCTGTGACAGTTCACAAAGCCCTTACCGAGTGTTATTTTGTGTCCTCAAAGTCAGCAAACACTGACAGACATTTTAATATTCCTGTCTAAAATGTTTTAATTAACCATATTTAGCTTTAAGCCCAGAGATTATATGTTTATGTTTAGGACCTTGTTGCCTCAGTGTCATATGGCTTCACAAAATAAGCTGTGCGTTTACTTTGCATGTTCGTTACCTTCAACCACACAGAAACAGTTCATCAGATATTCTGCTCACGGAATTCTGTTGCACCCAGCAAAGTGTAGGGCTCGGTTCTGAGTGTCAGGTTGGAGCCTGTTAGTGCTGCTATACATGACTGAACTGAGCGCTACAGTAGAAACAATAAAAATAACACCTGCTTCCTGAAAGAAGATAATTAATGCACGGCTTAAGTGAGATGAAATAACGGCAAGCCCATTAGTGCCTCAAGCAAGCAATACAAGACTACGGGGTGAAGATGCTCTTTACTAACGTTATAGTCCACATCATTAACTTGAATTTCTTGCCAGAGTAACCAGATTTTATTATTATTTTTTATTTAATGCATTGACTTTGTGTGAAATTAGTATGTAGTTCTTTATGTTTTTGAAGCATAGGGATGTTAATTAGGACTTTGTCTGCTTTTTTTTTTAGCACGTTGTTACATATGTTGTGCTTTGGAATCACAAATTCCTCTTTGAAATCACTGGAAGCACACGAACAAACAGCTCGTGAGAAATAAAACTGGCTGTATAATTGACTTATGATAGCCTCACAAAACCAGATGAAAAACACAAATTGTTGTCATTTTGTGTTTCCAAAGCAAAGCCTCTCTCACGAATTGTTTTAGGTCCACTGGCTATCTGCCATAATCTGTTGGTCTCAGTGTAGTAAGCAAAATATTTGCTATGAAAGACCAGGCTGGCTCATTTTCAAGGCAGATTTACCCACAGATAGTTCACAGATGGAAATGAGGCCGTTTGTATTATTTTCCATTTGCTTCAACAGTTTGTAACCACAGTTTATGGCTGAGTTAGAGAGATGTAAAAAGGAAGCCTTTGAATGAATGGATTTTTTGAGGGCTTTTTATCATATGATATTTGAATAGTCAAATATAGCTTATTGATGCCCGTCAGAAGTATTCTGAATTATACCCATTTAGTTCAGGCCAAGGGTTGTGATTCCATTACAGAGTAGCAGTTTGTGTGTGTAATAATTCTACGTATTAAATCAGCACTTCACAATTACCCGGTTATTCAAAAAGAGAGCAGTAAAGCAGAGGTGATGCAGCAGACCTCTGGCTTCCTGCTCTCAGCCACATGATCTCTCTATTCAGAACATTAGAATAGGAAATGATTCAGAACTAAAATGTGCTTTATAATTCATTTCTTTCCTGGGGATGCTGTTGAGCTGAATGTGTATATAATCATCATATCTCACAACCTCATGGATGACTTCAGATTCACTGATTTGTCCCCTCTGTCTCACGCTTCATTGATTTTATTAATCCCTTTAGCCAGTATGAAAACAGCCACTGTGAAGAAGCAGTAATGAACCTAACCGGTTTTGTCTTCTTCTTCTTTTTTTATGCAAGACAATTAGAGTGCAATTAGTTGATTGAGGTGATATAGAACAAATAATCGCTGCTGAAAGTGCTTCTCTTTTCACCGTTGTGTTTGAATCCAAGGGTTGCTACATTCCTCTCAGCAGGGAAGCTCACAAAGTCCTGATAACTGAGCTGCAATAGGAAAAGCCTTGACTGCTTTCAAACACTCTGATCTTACAGAGGACTGTTAAAGATGCCACTCTCTGCATGCTCTCAGATTAAATCAGTTGTGTATGTTAGCATGAATGGGGATTGTGTTATTAATTATCTTGCTCACATGTTTTTATTTAGACAACGTCCTCATAACTTGGGCATTACATGATGGAAGAAAAAAGGATTTGAAGTTACTGTCTCTTGAATGAATTAACACAGTATGACTCATGTACTTCGTAGAGAATATCTAAATCTTTTTAACACATTTTGCCATTAAGGGTTTTTCCTCCTTTGTAATTCTGTTTGTCCCTTATGGGGAATATGAAGAAGAAACTGTTTATAACTGATATAGTAATAGTCTCTTGCTCTGCGACTATACATGATCCAACTGAATCAAAACGTTCACATTCATGCTAGCTGGAAAAAGTTGATATGATACTCACTTTTCTCTCTTTGAAATGCATACTGACAAAAGCACTAACTGTACACTTTTAGGGCCCGTTGATTGCGACAGCTTTTACAAATGGATACCATTGAACAGGTGGCCGGTTGCCATCTCATCAGAGGTATTGCATTTTATTTACTGTGCATTTCTCTAAGTCTATCTCTAATTTGTGTTCATCACATTCTCGTTGTTTATTCACCCCCCTCTCGAAATGCCGGAGCTGGTAGTAGAGTTGTGTGCAACGGAGGGTTTCTCTTTTCTGCCTCTGTTGGTGAGGTGGTCTGTTTGATGTCCCACGAAAAAAAAAGAGAGACAGAAGCAGAAAAGTCTGTCTTTCGTTGCCAGAAATCATGGTCAATTTGTGTGACTAACTGAGGGAAGAGTTTGCACTGAAGTAACACACACATATACTACCAGCTCTTTATTTTATTTGTTTTTCTTGGTTACCGTTTGCAATGTCTCCATCCTGAAGTATTCTCATGTGTTAGCAGGGCAAATCAAATGTCTCTTACTTGTCAACCATACTATGCTGTACGTCCTTTACCAGTCTACAGTGTATTTTCCAACTATGAGCTTCAGATGTCCAAGGTGCAGAACTGGCATCGCACCGCTGTGACTGAAAATAAATCTAAAATCCAAAACCTTTCACTAAGACATGGTCCTAACAAGAGGAGCTGAATATTTCATTTTTCTGTTCCTGCCTTGCACTTTTATTGCTGCCACTGTCCCTCATGTGTACAACAGAATTGTTACTTACATAAAACCCAGAGAAGTAGAGCTTTTTGTCTGCTTTTAGCCATCTTTGCAGGCAGAATATGTGTGCAGCTCCGGCACATGTTCCCAAATTGTTTTATATTGGTGCTTTTTAGCTGAGCTATTAACATGACTGCTAAATAAACAAGTGGTACCAAGTAGGTTTGTTACATGTAGACTTGTTACTGAATGTTTTCCACTGTAATTATGTGTAGTTATGATGCACCAGCAGCAAGTTTAGACCTGCTGCATGCTGCATTTTCTGATTGCTTTCACATTTGTTTCATGCTATTGCGCTACAGCAAGCATTCCAGATATATTTCAAATCCCTCATTTTTGTCAGTGAATGTCACAGCATACAGTGCTTATTCTCAGGATTCGTACTAATGTAATCTGTGGTTTTCTAACGCTGCTGTTTTTTCTTCCTTTTCTTTCCTTTATCACCCAGCAGAGTATATCTGGTGGCCCAGGACAGACAGGACGAAGTTTCTAATTGGCTTTGTGTGCAGGTGATGCTAATCCAACTTCGAGCACTACAGTGTCACCCAGGCAAAATGAACGAAAGTCGGAACCATATGAAGAAGAAAAGAAAACGTTAGTCATCTCAGAAAAATAACAACTGCTGTACTATAATCCAAACCTCCTATAACTTTACAACCTGGTTTGGTATGATGTTTCACGTCAAGTTCAGTCACCGATTTCCTTCCTCTGTTAGCGTTTGTTTTGATTAGTTCTTAGAGTGTCATTTTAATTTAACCTTTTATTTTGTCTCATTTGACTTTATCTTCAAGTTAGTTAGTGTTGTGTAAGTGGATTTTTTTTTTTGTTTGAAGTACCGGGGGGGTCACAGCCAAGAATATCTGCAAGTCATGTCTTCATCTTCGTATTGGTTAGTGTAAGAGGTGAAAAGGCTGGGAAGTTTCCATTAATCCTCCTGCAAAAGAAGAAAAAAAAAAAAAAAAAAACAAGCTCAGTGTGGAAAGACTTGGAGGAAAAAAATTTAAAAGAAGGTATCTAAGTAATAAATTTTAGTAGCGGTTTTATTTCTAGTGATGTCTCATTGTAAACCATAATTACCTATTTTTGGGCAATACAAAGAGGACTCCAATATTTTTATGGTCCTTTTTTATAAGTGTTGTTTTTGTTGTTTAGAAATATATATATATGCTATAACAAATTTCATATAACTACATTGTGAATTCAAACTTGAGAAAAAGAAATGTAGCTGTACATATTATTCCAGTCACTGCATATAACCAACTCAGTGAGAGAATAGCATATTTTTGTGATGGTGTGTCAAAAAGAACATGTTATAGCGTGTGAATAGAAGAAAAAGTTGTAAACAGTTATTATTCTACCTTTTTTTCCTGCTGGAAGACGGTGTAACAACACCCACGGACAAACGAAACACACTCACTCTGTAAATACTGAAGCTGAATAATTTTACAAGTGTCATACCAGCAAATTTACAACCGGTGAGTCAAGTCAACACAGTTTTGAGACGTAATGATGATTAAAAAAGAGAGCCTGACTGGTTTCTTTTGTCTAACTGTTAAGATATCAGTATCATTTCAAAGAGGAAGAGGAAAAAAAGATGATATAATCCAAAGCACACTGTACGTAGAGGTGAAGATTAGAACTTGAACCAGGCATTTTCCAGTGCTCTGTGCATCCTGACACTTTTATACTCTTGAAAGGAAACTTGTTAGCTGTGTGTTAATGTTTGTTTCATCCTGCTTGTTCCTGATTCACGTCACGGAACACGATACCTGGGCTCTGTGCTAGAGCCTTTATACACTGCTTGGTCTCTGAATCAGTTCTTTTTGAATGAATTAGGAAAGAAAAAACATTTTGATACCATACCTCAGCCTTCGTGAGTTCTATTGTGGAATCATTGGCAGATTTAAGTTATTCTAGTGGCAAAATCAATGAAAACACTGAAAAGTAATTAAACAAGTAATCATTGCACTGTGAGTTGTAAAGTACAGGCCATTCTCCTGTTTGCACATGTGTGTGTTGGCTTTTTTAAAACGGCCCTGTGCTTTGGGACAGCATGAAGGATTTTGGGATTAATGTATTCTCGACTAGACAAACACTTCAATGTTTTGAGGTGAGTTACCAGCTTGGGAAATAGTAACTGATATGTTGCAGTGTACACTTGGATTTCTTTATATATATATAAATATATATATATATATATATATGACCCATGTCTCATCTGAGGATATTTATGCAGGGTCAAAAGATGACACTGAATTATTCACTATCTGTCACTGCACCGGGTTTTACACAGTATGTGTGGTTAAGGATTTTCCTCCAGACAGTGATTTGATAATAATAATAATAATAATAATAATGATGATGATGATGATAATAATAATATGCTGTGCAGTCTGAGTGCAGTCTGGTTTTAAATTCAGTGAAGCAGTTGTATTTGTTGTTTTTCATTTTACGCACTTGTTGTCTCATTTCTTTTATTTCCAAACAACCAGGTAAAGAAATATGCTGGATTCTTCTAAAGTAAATGATACGGAGGTGTGATCGAGTAACAGTTTAAAGAAAGAAAAAAAAACCTTGTAATGTTCAAATGTAAAAGAAAATAAGAAATACAAAACTATTAAAAAAAAAGAAAGATGCTTCTTTGCTGATTTCAAGTTTAATCAGAGTTTTATTGATACTTTGTGGTTTATATATTAATAATTGTAATATACTATTAAAATGTACTGTGCATCCATTACGTTCTCTCTTTCCATCCCCCATCCTCAGAGATCCCGCTATCTTTTGTTGATCATCCATGTATTTCATTAGTGTGTAAAGAATTCACAGTTAACTTGTAAACAGAGTGCTGTCTTTGATACCAGTGTAGTGCTCTTTGTTGTTCTCCCTTGCTCTACCTCTCCTTTCTCTCATATTAATCCCTCTCCCTCTCGCGCTCTTTTTATATCTCCTGTAATTACAAAGTAGATGTTATATAGGACTCATTAATATAATACTCGTAGTGAATAGTGGATTTAGGACCAGTCAAGATAGACCTTTCTCTCAATGATCATGTTGTTCTGATATTTGCAGACGATTATTTTGTTTGAGGTTCATTGTAATTTATTTCCTGTATGTTTGACCTATTTTTTCTTTTCTTCTTGCTTTGGTTTTGCCACTCTAACATGGTTTCAGCTAACCAAAGCTCTCATGGATGAACAATGGAGAAATAGTTGCTGTAAGATGAAATTGTACACAAGGCATTATTTGGATCCCCACCCTTGAATGTTTTTAAAGGGGTGTGCCATACTACCTTAAATGCTAATGCTAGATATGCAAAACATTTGTTTTTGATCATTTTTTTTAAAAAGGAGGGACACGAGATAAAATCATGACACAGATTTTATGGGGAAAAATATCACAATGTTTTACCAGTGATTACCACAATAGTCATGAAATCTGTTCCAGAGCTTTTAAAGAGTCGACTATCTGTTAATGTTTGTACACTTTGGAGAATTCCAGATGCCTTTGGCACGGTTGTTGTCAGATAGTAGCTCTGATCTCTCGATGTGACAAAACATAATAATTCTAATTATCCCAGATTCTGGGAGACAGGTTTTGGTTTGATCTGTTATCGGTGCTGCTCACACTACTGAGGCTACAGTCGACGGAAAAAACATTAAAGAAATATTTGCAGGTGTTAAAGGCTGATTAATAGATGGTTAAATTGATGTCCCCCATCAAACCGGCACCTTGAAGTAGTAATTAATTGCTGGGCTTAAAAAGATATTAAAACCTGAATTTCATTGCTTCAAAAAATGAAACGGAGGGATTCTCAGAATTCAGCCGTTAAGATTTCCACAAGCAAACCAATTATGAAACGGTTTCACTATTTTAATTCAAGTTCAATATTATCCACATTTCATACCATTTATTCAGTTAATTTCACTGTTTGTGGAAATAAAATGCTGTTACATTACTGTTGACATTACAATGCTGTTGCTAAATTAACATTAATCTCCTCGTTCCTCTCGACAGTCGTAATCTGTTGTATTACAAACGGCACGTACCCGGCAGCTTTTTCAGTGGTGATAAAAGGCAAATTATTCTAAAAATGAATTCAGCTAGTGTGTTGTGTTATTTAACAAATAACGTCAACCTCCACATGTTTAAAGTGAGAGGTCAAGTCGAGGAAAATAACGTACGTAAATGCTTAAAAACTGTCTCATTAGTAAAACATCAATAATTATGACAGAAATCCATCGTTCAAGTGCACTGGTGTTTGTAGACTAGTTCACTTTTATTCTGACACGAGTTTCTCCCCCGTGTTTAATTTGGAGCATTACATATTGAACTGGTTTATTTAATGAATAAGAAACTAGAACTCGTGCATTACAAAATGATCCAAAAAGCTCCTTCGGGGGCCTCAGTTTTGTAGCCTTTTCATCAGAAAGACATGTAACGCTGCAACAAATTTAAAATATATTAAAAAAAATTTGACTTTGTAACGCCTGGTGGCTCTTAGATTCTAATTAACCCATTTCCCTTTTTTTTTTTTAAGAAAAAGGCTTAAAAAAGGCTGATTTTCCATCACGCAGTAAACAAAATTGACTCTCCTTCTGTTTTGTGATCCTGTAGCTTGGACTTTAAGGTAGCATGGCTCTGTTGCTGTAATTTCATTTTATCTCAAACTGACAGCAGTTTACAGCTGATGAATGTTACACATCTTAGTAGACTAGCTTATCCATTTGGGGAGAGGGAAGGGGTCTTGGTTTAAGAAAAAAAAAATAATCAAAAAAGAAAAAAAGTCAACCTGGAAGGTGTTGACATTTGTAGTGTACTACCGTATCCATTTAAACTTGAATCTTGAGGCAAGTGCTAGGCAATGGCCAAACAACATATATCCCATCTGTTCTGGGAAAATCCCTCCCTGAAGCCACACACACTTCTGATATTTCTGTCATCTTGGACATACGTGATTTCTGAATATAAACTATCTCTCAAAAGCTGTGAGATCAGACAAGGACTTTTTCAGGCTCTGCTCTATTTCCACTGAACTATAGTGACTTTGAAGGCTCTTTGAATGTTGTTGAGCATTTATATCCAAAAGAGGCTTATTCACAGTGGTGCTAATGGTTTTAAACCAGACAGTGTGCCCTTATCTCTGAGAGATACTGGATACAGTCATGGTGACCACAAACTTAGTCTCCCAGGCCACAAAGTGACTCACTAACATTGCTATTTATAGTTTTGGCTCTCTCGTTACAGGATGAACAATCAGTTTTCTTCACAGATGTTCACAGATGTGGACTGAAATCCTGAAGGTGACAGAAATAACACAAGTTCACCTGTAAGGTCCTGTTTTAGGGGGAATTTCCCCTTCAATCCAAACCATTGCTATCTCACCCATGCTCATTACTAAATATATATACATAGAATTGCAATATATATATATATATATTTATATATACATGGTGTTTATATGAATATATATTTGCAGTTTTCGCCCATTTGACCTATGAATAATATTAGACTGGAGACCTCAGCTGTATACAGAATTTTCCTTACAAAGCAACACACGGTTCATATTGTCCAATCATCATCGTTAGCTTACGTTCACCCACACGAGAGTTCACCCTTGGCGTGTTGTCGAGTTTGGAGCAGACTGCATGGACGGCAGTGTGAGGCTCTGCTGTGCTTCCATGTTTCTGCAGGCTGAGCACAGAGCTCTCTTCACTGCTGTCTGCCCATTCCTAACACTTGCCCCTGTTTTTTTATGTTAACCGACTTTTTATGGCGAGAGACAGACAGACAGACAGACTTGACTGACATCTGAAAGCATCTTTCAGGTTATCATATGGCTTGCTTAAGCCCTATTGTAAAATATACTAAAATAATAATGGTAATAATAATGGATGGGGGTCTCTCACATATCAAATGTGGAAAGTCTAATTTTATATTTGTATTTTCAAATAATAATATTGACAAAAAAAAAATGTCTGTGAAAGGTTTCCATCCTCTACTGTGGTCCAGAAATTGATGTGTCTGTCTGGAAAATAAATAAAATAAACTGAATTGTTATATTACATGTTTTCACTGTCGTGTTGTATTTCTAATTTCCTAACACAATAATCCATTTGTGATATTCCCAAACAATGTGTGAACTGTTGCTGTTCAGGACGGAGCCATTATATGTATTTGTCTCCAGACGACCACGCACTCCGCATGTTGGCGCTCGGGATCGTTCGAGGTCACTCATAAGTCAGCAGGATGATTAGAGTGCGAGTACTAAGACGCGTTTGTGGGGAAACGGCGACCCAACGAGCACTGGTGTGGGATTCTGCTGCCCCTCAGTGGTCTCTTCCAGCAGCAGAGGGGGGAAAAGATCCGCGGCTGAGTGATATTTCGTCAGCTTTATCACAGGAAGGTTGTGTTTGTGAAGAGCTGAGGATGTGCTGGAGCGGATGAGCAAACAGGCTGCTGCGTGACAGGTAGTTCAGAGCTCACAGCAGTGCAGACGCACACGTTAAGATTTACCTTTTATGTGCTTGTCACAGCATCTTTAGTTCTGCTTCTTTCTCAGATGGAGAATTTAACTTTAGATGCCAAAAACATGAATCAGATTCTGAAGAATGTTCTGGGGGGATTCAGGAGAATCAAAACCAAAAACGATTTCTGATATGTGATTATTATTTTTTTCCCCCAAAGATTAAAACTGTGGCACAAACAGCAGGTCTCTGATTGAATTATTTCGTTTTTAACTGAAGGGACTCGTGTATATCTTGTACGAGCGACCGCAGACATGGCCAGGACTGACTGATAAGAGTGTCATAGATTTATATAGTAGATTTACATAGTGCCACCGTGGGTGGGGGGTTCCAGCAGATTTAAAATACCTTTTTGTATATGGTCCCTGTGATAAATTGTGAATGTTTTAACATGGTGTCGCTGAAATTCAGGGATGGGGATTTTTAATGTGGATGCTTGTCAAGTGAAACCAACAGCCTGACAGCTTCATCACTCATTTGGACAAGGTGATCTATTTATTCTGACTGAAATCAATACTTTTCTCGGCTCCGTTTTTCACGGCCTGGGGCTCCACAAGTTTAGATCGCACTGCAGTTATTTTTGCACTTTGTGTAGTGAGTACGACGTTATGATCCTTCGCAGTCTGCCAGTAAAGAAACCTACATTTACTCAATCAAAACTTGATCAAACGGGCACTAAAATTTGGTCAAATCTCAGCCTGTGCACATGAAAAATCATTGTGGGCATACTAACAATAGAATATGTTGACAATGAAAACTCTCCAACATGTCTGATCAGAGTTCGACCAGATTGTGGTCACTGTGATGAGTATTCAGATTTATAAGACAGCTTATGCTCATGCTGACTGTATTTTTAACTTGGAGGTCTAACTGCTTGACCTTTCCAGTCCACCTGCCTTTAATTAAGTGCTAATGAAAAGCACCATTATGATCAGAGTGCTCAACACTCACAGGTCCTCAAACGCAAGGATTCAGGTCTTTGGTGGAACTCTGCAAGACAATCAGCAGTCATTATGGGAGCTAAATGTCAGCTCACAGTTGAGAAAAGGAAGCTGTATTAATCTGTGAAATCAAAATTTGCTTTAAAGTTGAAATGCACTTTGAAATTGTAACGCCTATTCTCTTTTCAGTGCAGTTTCTCTTATAGCTGCCTAATTAAATAACTCAAAGCAGCCCACCTAAGCTCACCCTCTGTTTCAACACCCATTTTCTGATATTTGACTAAAAACTAGAATTCAAAACTGCCATCCTGAACCACATTTCCACAAACTTTCCCAAATATGTGTGTCTACTGCAGCATGTCAGAGGCTCATTTGATGGTCTCACATCGTACCAGCGGCTCTGTGTAAATTTCCCATGGGCTGGGACTAACAGGCTGGATGTGACAGCTCCATGGCAAACACAAACAAGCCTACAGTGTGAAGAAATTCCACAGCGAGGATGCCGCATGGCAACAACAGCAAGGCTCCGGCAGCCGTGGATGTATAATGAAGAAGTGGTAGTTCAAGAGGCAGTCTGCTGCCACCTCCGTGCGCATCAGCCAGAGAAACAGACAGAGCTGAAGGATACCTGCCCGCCATGCATATTCATGTGATGTGATGTGCTCCAGGAGATTTATTAACAGTAATTAAGAGCTAGTCTGAAATGGTGGCATGTTTAATTGCCAATTACAGGTAGGTTAGGTATAGATGAAAATGACAGCTATTTATGTACGACATCAACCTAAATAATCAAGCTGTGTTTATATACCTTGAAAGGTTGGGAAACAGCCAGGATCCTCACACAAACCTGGCATTGTAGGAATTCAAGAGTAATAATGAGCAATGTTCAGTGGATATGCACTTAATTTTATGTGCATCACTAAATTATCTCCCTGCACAGCCATGTAATGGTTGCTCCTCTTTTGAAGCGGAAAATTTTTTTGACAGTGCTGTGTAATAGAGTCAATAGTTGATGAGAAGACTGCTGTGGATGGGGAGAGGAGGCACTCAGGTGGCTGTTTCCTCCCAGACTCCAGGCCTAATGTAGCCTTTGGCATGGAAATTGACGTGACATTGATGGGCACTCTCCTGCCAGCAGAGAGCCATGCGCCTGCACAGCCTTCCAATTCACTAATAATTGCTGATTAAAAACTAGTTAAGAGTCCATGAAAACTCAAATGTGCATTAACCAAATGACCTTCTGGGAATTTTGTCTTGTGGTTTGTAAATAGTGTGCAGCTGAGAACGCAGGCGGATTCATATGAGTGAAACTGCTCCCTGGATTGTTTAAGAAACAAACAAGCACGCGTGGCGTTTCTGTAAAGTGACTTTTATTGTGTCTTTGATTGTTTCTAAGCTTATTTCACCTTCTCATTGCATATGTATGAGGAGTCTGTCAATCCGAAAGAAAGGCAATGAGACGATCCTTAACAAAGCTGGAGGTACTTCTTTAAGAAAACTCAATAACTCACATAGAAACATATGATAGATACCTCCACAGAGCATTAATGATTTGGAAATCTTGGGAACGTGACGTTAAGCTTAAATGTTCACAGATTGAATCCTGCCGATAAACGGAGGGTTGAATTAATTAGCAGCAGATAACAAGAATAATTAAACTACGATTTCATATAACCAATATTTGTTAGATTACTTAATGTGATATCATTTGCAAAGCAATTATTTTTTTCTTTTCATAACTCAGAGTGATGAGATATGTGTAATGTTATTACTTTGATATGTTTCATTATAATATAAATTATGCTAATCATGCTTTAATGCGAGGTTAAAGCTGAGCAAACAGTCATTCTGCACCACTTCATTAACACGCTTGCATTGTTTTTTTGCATCTAGTTTGTAAATGTCATGTCTATCATGGAAACAAATGTAAGAAGAACTTTTCTACAATCTTCTCTTGGATACCTAAACTATGTGCATGACTCGGTTTCAAATTTTCAGTCTATTTTCTAGGATACAATAGTCGTATGTAGCCGAGCAGCATGAAAAGCAGGAAAGGCCATGAGCTAACTGACTTAGAAAATTCCCATATTGTGTCCCTCTTTTCTCTTGTGTTATCCTCCAAATGAAGCATTACATGCTCACAAAAGCCATCAGTTGTGGCCCAGATCACAGAGGATGCAGCTGTCTGTTCATTGTTCATCATTACTGTCGTCATGGATCTGATGAGGCTCCAGGATCAATAGTTGCCTCAGAGCAGACTAGTGAGCAACAGACTGTAGAGGCAGGTTAGAGTGACAATTATCACTGGAGGACAGAACAGAAATACAAAGTAAATGGCAAGGGAGGGCGAAAACGTATTGGTGTTGATGGGATCATTATCAGTGGATTAATGATTGCTTGGCTCAGCTCGGTCTTTCACTTGAAAAAAATTCACCTCGGTGGCCGGTGAGAATTGAAGACATTTCTGTTTCTGCCTGTGTGGTGGCATCCCAGAACCATTAACAGCAATCAAATAATGAGAAATGAGCCTATAGGTGGGAGAACTCAGGTCAAGAAGCTGATAAATCTTGTACAATTATAGCAAAAAAGAGCATTTCCTGCCAAACATTTTACATCAAAATACAATGCCCAATACCTTCATCATGACTGTCTTTAATCCGAGTAAATGCATGCTTATGCCTCTGTGGTGCAGAGCTCCAATTTAAATAAAGTCTTGCAGTTTTTTGTCTCTCTGTTTCTGATGTTTGAGAAGATGACGTTGTGCTGGTCAGGAGCTGTGCATTATATCTTAGTTTTGATCGACCTGCTCTGATGCTCCGTGTGTGGAATGAGTTTAGGAGCCATTACCCTGTATTTGAAGGATTTAAAAACCCAGTCAGAGAGGCCTCAAAATGGCAGTCGTTGACACCTCTGACATCCACAGCAATCAGCTATTTCACAGTGTGGTGCATTCCAACTGTGGTATGTCGTCAAAGAATACCTGCACAAAGTGTCGCTGCTCAGACAGAAGAGATTCGGTTCTGTTTCATCACGTAAAACGAAAAAATAATCTCCAAAAATCAGTTTAGCGGTCGCTAAAGTCGCTGCAAACACTAATGAGAGCGGGAACCCACCGTGCATGAGTAGGAGCAAAAGCGTTTTCATTGGTTAACGTTGCCATGCAGAGGTTTGCAATCAGATAGAGGTGATTTGAGTGAAATCTCAAGCAATTTGTCTCAAGATCTGTCTGTGAGAAATCACAGACGGGGTCAAGCTCCAAGTCGTTTTTATAAGTCATTCGGAAAACTTTTTACCAGCACAGTAATGCAATAACACCCCAGAAGTATGATGCATATGTGGGAATTAAGTAAAACATAATAGTAACTCTGCTCGGATGGTATTTAGGTGCAGATATACAAGTAGACTAGTGCGAAGAAACAATTGGATTTGCTTACTGTTTAATAGCTGGTGAGGTAATGGTGATACATTACACAGTAAATCCAAGTCATAGCTGCAGCCTTTTGCTTCTTTTTTTTTCTTTGCTTGTATGTGTGTGTACCCCTGTGTGTTTATACAACACACACTCTTATCAATCTCTGCACAATAACAGAAAACAATTTGCTAATGTTTTGAAAATAGCTTTCCCATCCCCTGCTCCAGCATTGAGAGATGTATGCACAATTTCATAAACACAATCAGTGCGCTGAATGGCGGCACTGATATTCTGAGGAAAAAAAAAAATCTCATTATTGTTCCTGAGCTATGGAAAAGCAGTCAATGGCCCATATCACACAAAATGCCCCCCCCCCCCCTCCTCCCGGGTAACAGCCCACTAGCACACAAAGCTTAATTCCACCTCGCAGCAACACAATATGCAGCAGCTTGTTGACAGAGCATTAGAGATGGCCAAACAGAAAGCATCAGCAGGACAGCTACACTGGCCGCAGTCTTGAGGTGAAGCTGATGCACCGTCGCTCACATCATGTGGATCCCACTGCTGGATATGCTGCCTTGTTTTGTATCGTCTGAGCTGCAGTGTCATCATAGCAGATGGACTGAGTCGTGTCTTATTTCAGGTGTCTAAATCTCAATCTCTTCAGCGCAGGGCCAAAGAGACACCTGTGTCATGGTGTCAGCCTTTGGGTTTGACTTTCCAGTCTTTTGTACCACATTCAACCCTCCCCTCACAATGTGCAACAGTCAAGAAGAGCAGGTGTTAACAGGAAATGATCAGCCAAGTGGGATTTTATGACTAAGTTACTTACCACTCACCAGACTTGAACTGGTGATACCCTCCACTTCTCTATAATGACTCCACCCTGCAGACTGGGGGAAATGTGGTATCCTGGCTGTCTAAAATAGCACGGCGTTGTTTTAAAAGGATTACAGGAGGTACAGCTGAGCCCAGTGATGTGCACAGCTTCAGCGATAGACAATGACAGTTCCACTACATAACTAGAGGCTTTCAATGAGCCATGATAAAGGCATGCATGTGTCAAGCCGCTCGCACTGCTTTGCATTTGACTTTTAGAGAGCTCCTTTACACTGCAGGCACTACGTATTGCACAGCGCTGTATTTGCTTTTTGCCTCATATCAGAGACAGAAATAATTTAATTTGTGGGTTGTTTGGTTAAATTAATCTAGACCGTGGCAAAAGATAAAAAAATGGTCTTAATTTTTAATGAATGGCACGAAATACAAATACTTTTTAGACACAAATGAAGCCAAATGACAGTATACAACGGTCGTAGTACTAATATGAAAACTAACAGTCCATTTTTGTGAATAATGAATACTTACTTATACTGTGTATAAGTACATTTGGCTGATCAGGGCTCATTTATTTACTTTAAGTAAGAACAGAGCTTTTAGTTTTAACAGAACATTTCTAAATTGTGGTACTTTTCCTTAAGTTAATTATTTGAGTCCCCCTTCCATCAGCAGAACTTCAGCATCATCATTAGCTCAGAATTTCAAATATGTCCAATATAATTATTTGTGAACATACCCTTAAACTCTGTAAAGATTGATGTAGCCACTGAACATAAAGCCTTAAAGAGCGGTATCACTGATAGCAAGTTGTCTCCAAAACATGTGTCTCCAAAGAGTGTCAACTTAGCTTAGCTCCCTCTGATGAGTTCAACTGTGGCCCCTTATAACAAAGTACATGTTTTTATAAATCAGATCCATCACTGATCACTTCTGGCTCCAAGAACTATAAGATGGTGAAACCAAATGACAAACTTCAGGCTTCAAAACAGCTATAGGAAGCAGTGGGTGTCATAGTGGATCCATTTTTATTCAACAAAGACTTAAGACTATGGCTAAAATAAGCCCTTGTTGAGTGCTCATGAACAAATCTTAGCAAGAAACCAGTTACACTGATCAGATCTGGTGAACACCTGCTAAACATCAAGTAGTTCCCCTTTGTGAACATGTTTGCGTCTAATTCAAAGCACTTCTGCACCCAGCATGACCGTAGGCTGTTCGTCCAGGTCAAAACAGACGAAGAAATGAGAAAATGAGCCAATATGTTATCTGGAGTGTATCGATAGTGTCGCAGTCAGAAGCAGGTGCCACAGGACGTCTTTGTTCATGAACGTTTATCATCCTTTATTCTGTTATGTGATGTCCATCATACATTTATCTAGCTTCGACATCACTTATAAATCAGCTTTGAGATGCAGCTCTCAATCAGTATAAATAATAAAATAACCCCCCCCCCCAAAAAAAAAGAATGACAGTTATTATAAAAGATAGATTTCTCCTGTGTGAACAAGACAATATAGGAGCCGTGCACTTTACTTAACTGGTACCATGTGTTTATACACTCTGCTCTGTCCCATTGTTCCCAAACCTTCCTGCACTCTCAGATTCTCAGTGAGGGATCTGTGTTTCCACCTCAGGGTGAGCGCAGGATCAGCTGCAAATGCTGGTACCTCAGGCTGACATTTGACGATTTAAGGTTTACACCGATCACCACAGATCACTGAATGTCAGAGAACGTCTGCTCAGAGCTGATATATTCATCACGGAGAGCAGGAGTCGCTCTCGCCTGATTCTCTGCGTCTGCTTTCTGTTCCCCGTCAAGAATGAACAGCAAGTGAGGACTCATCAAAATGTGTGAAGGCTTTCAACGGAGAAAGAAATGTCTGTTGACCTGCGCAGCTGAGAAATGTCATGCATCACGTCTCCGCCGTGGTGACTTACAGCCAACAGAGGAAGGCCGTGGATTACAGAGCAATTTGTCAGAAACATGAGCCGTGATAATAGAGGTACTGTGACACACACAGACTGTCAGATTTGGCATCTTCTGCCAGAGAGCAGATCAATGTTAAAATGCCCCTTTCGAGCAGACATTTGTTTTCTGCATGAAATCCTTCATACTGCTGTTCAAAAGAGACAACTGATAAACTTGGTGTAAACGGTAAAAAGTTTCACCTTTCAAACATATTTTATGTGTATCGTTTGTTGTGAATTTAAGCTTTTTTATCAATGAAAGATGAGTGATTTTAACTAACTCACCCATCAACGCTAAGATATGTGACTAAAGAAATGACCTATTATTTGACTGTTATTGTCATTTTAATAGAATTAGTTATTATCTATGTTATAGAGCATTGTTTTCTCTTGTTGCACTTCTTTTTTTGTTTTTGCTGAAAGGTCACTCTGTGCTCATCCTCTTTGCAGCTGTCCTGATCAGGTGAGAAGGCGTCTGAGGCTCAGACGAATCGTCGATGCAAAGATCAAACCTTTTGCCGACCTTCCCCGCACTGGACAGTCTTCTTGAGCACTGCTGCACTGAGCATCAAGCCCCATGTGGCCTCCATGAAGTACACAGCAATCAAGGTGAAATTGAGGGGGTGGCGGTAAACACCGGTTCAGTTGTATTGGCAAAGTGGGAAAATGTGTGTACTTGGGTTTTTTTTTAAAGCGGGCTTCAGTGTAAATGGCTTTCAGGGTCAACTCTGCACTCAAAGAGCTTCTAAATTTGACTCACTGGCAAGAAACAAAAATACTTAAAAGTCCAGAGTCAGCGGTCCAGAGATGCA